>NC_139351.1:73621385-74096385 GCF_055883805.1 Amblyomma maculatum
GGATATCCTCAGTGCGGTTTCCGGCTTCCCCCCTTTCAGGATTTCAAACTCGTGCCGGGAAGCACCCCGGCTAGGCTGCCCAATTATGCCGGGACAGTCCTAAGCCATATGCGTGTGGGCAGCCCAAATAGGGCTGCCCATATTCGGCACATATAGTCGAGTGTGATCTGCATGTCCAGTCAATAATGGGCCCTACTGTACAAGCGGCTGCCTACACATTAATGAACGTTTTACCGCATATACCGGTTAACTCCTCCAATACCTGAATACTACCTCCGCGGGATGTACCGAATCCAGCAGAAATTACGGAGGCCAACGTGGTGCCCTTATGGGTGGAATTTAGCATTTTTGCGCTGCCCAATTCTAATAAACCATTTAATGTGAAACATTGAGCACTATTTACTTACCTAGTATACTTTACTAAGCAACATAACAGGCGCTTCCCAACACTACACTAATACGAAGTGGCACACATTGACCCCTAAATATGGATGTGAAAAGGTTGTTTCAGCGCTTTGTGTCGAATATTACTGGCGCTGTGAAAATTTGGAGGTAGTCGAGTACATACTCATAATGCGGAAAAGTTACTGCTGCATATTTTCTGCTATTACTGCAAATTGATCTATGTGCCAGGCTCAAATAGATGTAGGTTTAGTAATAATACCAATAGGCTTAGAACTGTTGTGCGAAACCTCCAGAATAGGCAATATTAGCGCGTATATTATGAATTTCATAAATAAAATGACATTCTTAAATATAAGATGGAAAAGTTTTGGAGTATTAAGCACGGCTATGGGCCATTTGGGGTACTTTGTGGCTTCTATCGGCACACCCAATTGGGCTCATCTTAATTTTGTCCTATATAACCCTAACGTATGTTGAATTATTCCGAAAGTACTAAAACACGCATGTGTGACCTACGTGCGAGTGTGCCCACTTTTCACCTCGCAGCGGCCCATGTGGACATATCCTGTTTCCAAGCAGGCGGCACCATTTGGGTTCGATCGTTTTCTGTGTGCTAAAGGCCCACATTTTGCGTCGCATCTACCCTAAAGTACACCGCAAGAGATCATTGTAGGAAGTAAGGGCGTATCACCGCTTTCTTTCTACGCCGCAGCCAAAGTGGAACATATCGACGGTTGATGTGGTCGGCCCCTTTTGGTAGCCCAAGACTTTTCGGAATAAAGCCCAAAGTTCTTTTGGACCTTTTCTCGATTACCTCAAAAGAGATCCACGTAGAGAGCGGGCGGGAAAGCCCGTTTTTGTGCCGTCAAGGACTATGTGGGACCTATTTACCTTTTGAGTGGGTTGCCCATTCAGATTAGCCGAAGTTTTTCTACATACATTTGCTTTGCATCTGCCCCAAAGGTGGCCACGCGGGAACCTTGAGGGCCAGAAGTGGGAATATATCCTCAGTTAGCCCTTGCCACGCCTATGTTATGCCGAAATAGAATACAGGGGCAAGCTCAATTTCCCTTGCCCTTTTTATCCCAAAAGGAGTCTTCACGGGTACTATAGTGTTTGTCCTAGTCCAACTCTTTCATATGAGCCCCAGGGAGATCCTGTATTATATGCCACGATGTCTCCCATCTCGTCGCATATGAAACCTATCTATGAGGGCAGCCATTGGAAACGTGTTGAAAAGTCACAGCTTTGCAGAGTATACACCAAGAATACTCTTCATCAGTAGAACACCCGCGCTCTAACCTCTGAAGGAAGAATTAAACTCCGTCGGAATCACAACAGAGCGAGCCGGATATGACCGCAGCATCCGTAATTCTGCCTAAGCGGCAATGCTTTGGGTCGTTGTAGAGTACGCGACTTTGGTAATGAAGTTATAAGCTGACTCCAGACTCTTGTTCATGCTATCGTGTTTTTAAAATAAAGATAGTTTTCAAGCAGTTACAAATATTGTCGTAGATTCGCGCTTTAATAACAATGCTGAAAAGGCTGAAGGGCAAATCATATGGCGTGACTTAATGTGTGAAACAAATGAACTGCTTTAATTTGGTGGCACAAATTTCTCCTCAATAAAAAGAGGTGATAACGCAAGTTCCAAAGTTTTCGGACTATTTCAATTAGATTAGTTGTTGCAATCGCCATGAAGCCATATGAAAGAAGCAATTCATATTTTGTGCTTACAAATGTTCCCTACATTGTTTTCGGGAAAAAATAGCACTACTTGAGGCAGGGCATATGATGTGAGGTGAACGGGAAAAAATGTATTTTACACACAGTAGAATTTCTCCACAACAATTTCGGTCCGGTACATCCAAAACTTATTTTTGTTAGCTGTTTCCTGCGCAAGGCGTTTCGTGTCAGTAGATGAAGTTATAAGTTTGGCCGCGGATATAATTGTAAGCATGAAGTTTCGCGCAAAATGCTTTCAATGTAAGTGACTCATGATACTGCTGGTGTGAGCATGCAACGGGATATTTATTTGACTTTGCTATGACTCTAATGAGAGCTTAAATGTTTTAGCAATGTTTGTTGAAGGTGTCTGCTCAAGGAAAGAGCAATTATTTACACTATAAAGTTGGAGTTATGCCAATTAGCGCTAACTGAAACTCATTTGCAGATTCTAACTGTGCGCCACCTTTTAGTACTGACAGCTGACGTGCTGTGTGCTTGTGTGCAACTGCAGACATTAAAGTTTGCGTAGGAGGTTCATATTAAATAAGCGATCTAATGCCTCTTAAATGTTGAACACCTCCGTTAATTTAGAATGTTTCGCCCTTCCTCTGAGATAATGTTTTGGTCCTTCATACTTCAAAAAGCTATTGTCCCACCTTAATCAATGTAATACCCGCACTGGCACATCATTGAATATGCATAGTTTTGAATGCTAGGCAACAGTTCCTTTTTTATACAAATAATAGTGCATAAATATTTTAATGGGGTATGCAGCTTAGCACGTGCCACCCATTTTACGAATACTTGTCCAATATACTGGAAAAAAGAAACTCAGACAATATCCCTTTAAACACCGTAATTGTCACACAGTTTGTATTGATGCGGAGATAAAGGAACATTCCAAGACTCTTCTATTTGTATTTATTAGGATGTTAATACGTTTGTCTGTCCTGGTGGACATCAAAACTAAAGCCGGTTTGTTTAAATTACACATAGCAGACAAAGACCTCTTTGCTGATATAACAGAAGTGTTCTGCATTTCGCATTAAGCGACAAGAATAAATTTAGAGGCGATCTTTTTTCTAATCTTGGCCAGTCATGTTGCATTTTTGAGCTTAACAGAATGGCGTGTATAACGCTCTAGTGTGTTAAAATTTGCAACAGAAGAATTAGGCTTGCTCGCCCTATGCTGCCAGCGTAGCACTCGTTCTTCCTTGGCTAGGAGGTAAAATATTTTTGTGTTACGAAATTTTAGCACCATCGCAGCAACACAATTTCTTTCAGGTAGACTGCAATACGTAGCGGTTGTTTGTAACGAAAAATGAGCGTTATGAAGAGTGCCGCTTTAACACTAGCAAAATAGGATGTATAGATTGGAGATTTATATGTTAATGTAGCAAGAATAACATGCCTTGCAAAATAGTGTATATATTCAATACATTTCGAATAACGCTCTCTAAATGTTTACAAATATTCAAGCTGACTACAATAAAAACAACGTAAAAATTTCCTTTTTATTATATTTAGAATGAACATTTCCATGCAGCTTTATCCCAAGACTGCATGGCCTATAAAACTGACTTTTATCGAGCAGTTTTTTTAATGCCATGAATCATAACATTAGGCGACACGTGTAAAAGTTTTTATGATTGAGCCACCATCAGGTAGAGAATAGATATTAGTAATGAACGATTCTATGATGAGATTTGGTTCAGGCATGCTGAACGTAGCAGAATTATTTTTTTTTATTTATTTATAGCGAAATTTCTAATATTTTTCGCGATTTCAACATTCGTTAACTTCATTTTATTCACGCGCTTAAAAGAAGTGTCTCCAAAGGACAGCATCGAAATATAAGCCGTATGTATGCAGAAGCAGCCAGACAAAATAACTGATCCCTGAGGCGAAGCTGCGTGATGCTGCCCGTGATCTATATAATAACGATATGCTAAATATAACATACTACGTTATGTGAATTCTACAATGTTTTATTAATACATATATTTAGTATCGCATGTGAGCGAGATCTGGTTTTTATATGACTTTACTTTACATGAGCGCTGATCTTAGTAAACCTTGAAAATCAATAGTGGTTTCACTTTTTAGTTTGAAACAACCTAATAGATTTGTGTGGAAAACAAGAGTCACTAGGAAGCAGAAAATTGAAATAACATCGGCAGTCCCACATATTACTATTCACTACGATGCAATATGGGTGTATAAAAGTGCGCTCTTCCAAATTGATCTCAATACCGTAAATACCATATGAGTTTTTCACGCTACGTTTCCTTGAATATGTCTCTGAAGCTCCAGTTATTGAGGTATCAAAAAAATGCAAATGATTTAATGAAGGAACCTACAACTGCCATTTTAATCAGTTATGCTGCTGTTTATGATTAGACAACAAAAGTTTATTTTGTTTATTGGATCCGCTTTCGAGCAACAGCTGTTATGCGCCCACTGACTGAGTTTCGTGTTATTCTAGAGGTAAGCTTAGTATAAAAAATAGTAGTATAGTTGCGATAAAATTAGTAACCCGTATAGAGTTGCCCTCAGATCAACTGGAAGAGTGGTTGTCAACAGGAAAAAGAAATGCCGATAGCGTTAGAGTAGCTATCTATTAGATAATACAACAAAACACACTCCAAGGATGGGTACCATGGAGCTCCCCTCTCATCACAACAATAATGAGTGGGGAGCTCATAACTGGGAAAACGGATAGGCGCGGGCTCATGAACAACGAATAGTGTGGTCTTCCTAGAAGAGGGGTTTGGAGACTTTCATAATGCGTAATTGGATAGCTTTTACAGTAAGGGAATAGGATATCAGGAAACTAAGAATGCATCACCTTATGGTTCCTTCAATGGGTGCCATCAAAAGGCTGGTTTTCAAGAGGTGGGATATAGCGAGCATAGTTTAGATGTGAGCCAGACACATTCACGTCCACGCAGAACGGAGGTTCAAAGCTGACAATTTTATTTCACAAGCGAAAGGAACGCGAAGGGAGAGCGCGGAAGCTGGGAAATGGAGAGAGAGTATGCTTTGGCATCTGATGGGAGCCCGTGCAGACACGCGCTACAGGCAGCCGGGGGGACGTTTCGAATGTTCGACAAGCGAGAGGGAAGCGGAGCAGAAAGACACCCGCCGCTTCGAGCGGGTGGCCAAGTGGCGCCAAAGCGTCACCTCTGGTCCCCGGATTTCGGCCACCCACTACGCTTCCTCCGCGCGTCTCACCACAGGAACAATAATATGGATGCGCGGAAAGTTATTTTAATTTGTATTGCCGCGTACCTTCAGGAATAGCGAATTGAGGGAGCCGACGCAAACCCGTCCCGACGGCCTGGAAAGGAGCAATAGTTGAATGTAGAGACTGTGTTAAACTTGCGATATTTGTGAATATTTATTTCTGCATATATATATATATATATATATATATATATATATATATATATATATATATATATATATATATATATATATATGCAGGCTCAAAGTTTCAACATATGAACATAGCAAAATGAAAATGTCAACAGCTTTGGGTGCATCTCCTATCACACAGTGGTAACCTTCTGTCAACTTTTTTTTTTTTTTTTTTTGTCTTCAGGCGAAACAAGATGCCATCTGCACATATGGCAGCAAGAAGTTCAGGGTCACATGCCTGAGTATGGCTTTCCTTGCGAAAAGGACTTTGACAACATCTGCAAGGATAAATACAAATATCTAACTTACTCAGAACAATGCCAGAGAGGCACTTAGAATGGACTGTTTTTATATAAACTAATAATAAATAAATATAAACTAAGTTTATATTCATTCTCTCTCTCTCTCGTCTCATTTAGAGCAACCTTAACCAATTTAAGGTTACTGCAATCAAACGAGTACGATTTCTTAGGTCCTCATTTCCTAAACCTGCAACATGGCACTGAAGCCAGAGATAAGGTGACTCATACAAGCGCTATGGTTTGTGTGCTCTCTCTACAAGGTGTAAGGCCCGTGAAAAACGTTTTGGTGCTTCTGCAGCACCCGAGATGATAACATGAGACTGCCGCCTAGGTAAGTAGTTTAATTTTAAAATAACTCGTACCACTCGGGGCTCACCACAACGTCTCACGCAAGATACCAGCCAATAGATAAAGCATAATGGTTGGTGATTGTTGTCAAATACCTATAGATTCGTCTTCCATCCTCGTCACTAATATTTTCGTATTCTTCGAGGCCGCATTGCTGCTGCCGATGCTACGCGATGAAATGTATTTATTTAGTTATTTATTAGGTACTGTTCGAGGCTGCCCGAGGATAGGGTTGACATGCTTTGAGAAATGTGCGGGAAAATAAAAAAAAAAAACAAAGCAGAGAAGGCGTCCTGGGCACGATTGTTTGCTGTCGTGTACCAGGGCCGCCTTTAAGGTTCTCGTGTGTGGGGTCTGGACGTTAAATATTTTTCCTTTTAGGCCTCGCATTATCAAGACATATACTAGATCGTAGGACTTGCTCGGTACCATGGATAGTAAATTTAGTACATTGGGAGGCTAATACTTTTCATTATGCTAATATTAAGTAATGTGTTATGCTGTTTCTCGTTCAGTCTTTTGCAACTGAGAAGGACCGTTTCCTATGTAGTGAAACCCTTCTTTCATCTCGTGATCATTATGATCACCAGAGCTGGGATGACACCCTACCTTTCTTTACAGACGCGTATAATACAGAGCAGCATGAGACGACTTGGTATACTCCAATTGACCTCCTTTATGCTCGATTTCCCCACAGCTGTCTCAATACCATCCTTCCTTTCTCCATTCACAACGAGTCGTTTATCGCCGCCATTCTTTATTGAGCGCGAGAAGCTCGCCGCATTGCCTGCCTAAGCCTACTGGACACACATAAGTGTTTGAAGGAACCTTAAGACAATCGACGTCACACATGTTTGTTCTGTCCCCTGTGATTTATTGTTCCTGTGGACGCCGCTGCGCTAGAGTGATTTATCTCAAAAACTGCTGTTTCACTATAGCGGCCCTTTTGTTGTTCTCGAGCGCCTGAGTGACGTAAACCATAGATATCACGCCGCACTGAAAGTAGCCGATGCTCACGCAGGAGAGAGGTGGTGCATGTAACTCGGCTGATCTGGTTGCATCCTCGGCGCCTTAATTAAATGCTTGCCCTGGGGGCTTTGTCTATGAAGGGGTAAGTATCACGTGCTTTGGGGCGCCGTGAGAAGGCAAAGGAAGAACTGAAGGCTGAGAAACAGGAAGTACAAGCGGGCGTGCCTTGTGGACACACAGTTCCTAGGCTAAACATAAACACCCCCCTTACGTGCTGAGTGCATTAAAATATGCTAGAAAAACGGATCATTTCAAATAAGTGACACTCGTGTAATGAAGTTGTTCCCTTAAAAGTTATAAATACGATTCATGTCTTACAGAACCACATTTTTTTTCTGCAATACTTATTGAGTAACTGCGCGCTGTATATTTTAGTAGTTTTACCACAGGTTTTTTATTCCAAATTATGCGCTGGACTGCTTGCTGGACGGCGTGAGCAAGTGGATACTGCTTCACGTGAATTGGGTCGCTCTTCTCCGTTGGTAGAGCGCATTCTGCCCATGTTGTGAATCCTGGCTACTCCATGAAAACGTCTCGATATTATAATTCCAGGCATTGCAGTTCTTTTGTCTGTTGAGGCGTTAGCTGGCCTGATATAGCTGTCGCCTGAGCCTACTTGATCGTCCAGTGGCCACACCAATTCGACGCACTGTTTGCCTGCGGCTATAGTGGCGAAAATCTGCAATGGGGTTCTGCTCCGCCCTCTTCGTGCACCTACTCCGATTTCTTGAAGATATTAGCTTGACGTCACTTCTTCGTCTGCGCCTTCTGTGTATACATGTAAGCGTTGACAAACACAGAGCTGGCTGCTGGTGTGGCTCAAATCTTTCAAACCTCTTACTCGTGCTTCATTTCCGCTAAAGAAGTATGAAGTTGCATCACCGATAGCTGTTCCGGCTGTATACAGGCTGACTAATAATGTTTCAAGATACGGCATCCAAATTGAACGGTTAAGTGCGTCATTGTTATTCTGTGTCCTCCCGCGAAGAAATCTTGAAAGCGGCGCGTGGCTTGAAAGGCTGCGGTAAATTGGTTTCACTGCATCCACCACAACAGCTAAACTGCAAACCGAAATCGGTAGCGGAGTTTGTGATCAAAACTTGCTCTGAAGGCTTACTTACTTTGCTTTCCGTTTTCTAAATTACTTATGAAAAAACCATCAGAACCAGATTTTACACATAAAAATGAGAGGAGAGATTAGCGCCCATTGAGGTCGCAATATCCCCATAATCATTTAAAGAGTTCTCTAGGAGATGATAAATACCTCATTATTATCGTGCTCACAAAGTGCTGAGTTGGGTGTAACATCATCATTAGCTAGAGTGTGCCCACTGCAGGGCGAAGACCTCTGCGATTAACATGTGGTAGCTGCATCACTTGAACATTGCAAACTCCTTCACCTAATACGCCAACGTAATTTTCGGCCACCTTCTACCAGTAACAATGGAAATAATTGTAGGTCCGACAGAAATATACTAAGAGAAATGATAGAAACCAGAAAAATTGTTCTGATGGGCAGGCCCGCATCAAAAAGGTTTTTCTTTGCTCCTTCCTTTTTATTAAGAGTATTTAGTGTTTCTCCTTAATTCGAGTGTAAACATCTAGCTACCCCAAACAAAAACATAATTTCAGCGCCAGCAGTTCCCCTGCCAAATGCGAAGATGGACTGCGGAGGCTGTTTGTTGCTTATAAAGATGATAAGAAATTTGCACCTAGGATTACATAGCCGTTCGTGTGGGTGCCTACTGATATGTACGTGACGTAGAATTCAATTTTGTTATGACTATTACAGTACACTCTTAAGGAAAGTTTGTCGGACGTAGGCAATCACAACAATTTGACTCCATCTGCCACTTTGTGACTATTATCGTGATAGGCGTCATACAAGGATTCAATGCCTACAACCCCGTTCGCTGCCGGACTTTGACTCCCCATGTAGCCCGAACGCAGTCACGGTCAATGATGCAATGGAGGACTTAATACTGCAGCTAAATATAATCGGCCACAAAGTCTTTCGAAGGTAGTTATAAAAGTGAAAGGCAAAAGCTCTCTTAATTTATGTCATACTTGTAACAGAACAACGTATTTATCTGATTCGTGGACTCACTTTGTCTATGCAGTGACTCATTGAACTTTCCTACGTCTATTACGGTTCAGAATAAACCAAAATAACGTAATAACGGCCATCTTGTCCACACTCTCTGTGGTCGTCCATCTTGGGAACTTTCTACCGCACGGTCCTTGTGTTCCCGCTCCTTGGTTTAATTGTGAAGAGCTGCATGGCGTAAAATAAACTAGCACGTAGGGAATTTCCTTAGTGTTGTACAATGATTAAAAAAAAGTGATCAAATTTTAAGGCACGCTGAAGACTTGCGCACAAGCCTTCTAATCGGCGAATTCGCTGACTGAACTTTGGAAGACCACCTTAGGATTCAGGTGAGCGTTCGCTTTGCATATACCGTCAGATCTTGGATCGTTAGAGTGTGAGCACATGCAGGAGGCACACACAGCATTGAGCATACGCGTGAAAAAAGCGCTGGACAGGGGCTCTGCGGAACAAAGGAAAAAGTTTATGTAGTGATGCATGTTTGCTTGTTAACTCGTGATACCATGCGGATGGCACATACATCCATTAGCATGCTTAACCGTACCGTTAGAAATATGCTCAGTGGAAGAGAGAAAAACTTGGCATCTGCTGGTGTGTTTTAGGAACGTGCTGTACCTGCTGTAACTGCTCGGTAACTGCTTATGCATGAGCAGGACTTCAGATCGAGGCGTGCTTTAGACGAGTAGCACATTATTTACCACTGAGCCCGTAAAAAATCTGATGTTTGTCATTTTGGTTTTCCCCAATTTAAAATATTACTGCACCTCTCTTACTACAACGCTGCTGATAAATGTAATGCAATCGTACATTACTGAAACACGCTAATTGAGCAGTGGGGCCATGGTTGGGTCCTATGCATGCTTTTGAGCTTTATACCTGCGCCGCACCTAATGTAGTGCAGTTAAGATGATTTGAGGATACGTTTGTTTTGTAACTATAAGAAAAAATATGTTACTACAGAAAGTTATGTTACCGCACAGGCTCATGGTCGAAAAATACCAAATATTTTTTGAGAACAAGAAAATTTCTGTTCATTTTTCGAGTGGATGGGATTTGTGCAACGAATGTATAAGTCAATGTCGAGAAAACGTTTGCTCCACATTCGCGCCTAACTTCAGTTAAAAGGCGTGCGTTTTACTTTGGTGGGGGTTCCTGAACCGGTGTCATTGCTTCTGTGGTGCCATGCTTGAGCACAGCTACAAGAGATTTGTTCTCTTAAGTTTGAGGCAAGCATAAAAATTGGAGCTGTTTGCTTGAACTTTGTTTTTGATGATCCCAGTTATTGAAATGATCTTGTCTTGTTGGCATGTTTCAGGTCTGTCAACAAATTTCTGCAAGTACCGTCACAAGAAATGAATTAGACGAGAAAACTGTACAGAAAAATTCCTTCAAAACACATTGCCGCAAACAACTCTACAAATGGCTGTGAAGGTAAGAGGTGCAAAATGATGGTGACATGCCACAGATTCAGTAGCTACTTGCCTTGTTCGTCTTCGACGACATGACATCGCACCTCAACTATGTAATGAATCTGCGTTGGCCTCGTGATATAATAAGCTTCCAGGGAATCTGAGAAATCTGAGTTTTTTGCAAGCACCTAGTTTTTGGTTTTAGAAGTAGGGTCGAGAACTTATTTTTATATTTTGTTTCACATGTTTTAGGTACGTAAACAGAGGCCCAATGTGCTGCCTCTGGCGAAGAATTAGGCACGAATGTACACGGAATTCGATTGAATTCATGTTGCCACTTATACATCGCTCAGAAAGGTGGCAGTTTTCTGGCTTTTCTTCGACGTGACATCACATCTCAAGTAAGTAGTGAATTCATGTTGACCTGATTATATATTTAGCTTCTGAAATCCCCTTGATGCCAAACGCGATGTTTAGTTCAGAAGAATCGACTATTGGCCTAGTTGGCACATAATAAGAGTAGATATACGGCGCAAAACTATATAGGTCGAAACACAGAAACACACGGACAAGCACCTTGACCGTGTGTTTGTGTTTTGTCCTGTTCATTTTGCGCCCTGTATCTACTCCAGATAGGTGGGTCTCTTTTTGTTTTACATGTTCAGCTCAAGCTCATTTCCACCTCTTCAAGTAGATGAGCTGAAATTTGCTTTCGAAACGAAAGAATGGGACTCAATTGCTTCAACCGGACCATTGTGCAGTGTTTTGCTACACAGACAATGTTAGGCTATTTCGTGATAAGATTTCAATTACTACTCAGCACATTCGACTTTATTTGAGATTTTGCAGACTTTGTTTATTGAATCTAACGTAAAATTAGCGTCGTTATTCAGGCGGCGACAAATGAATAAAAGATTAGAAATAAAACAAATGGAAATATGAAACAGTGCAACAAGCAGTGAAGACTAATGAGAGCAAAATCTTGGCCTTAGGTATGCAGTTGTAAGCAGATTGAATATGAACTATGTCACCTACACATACAAGTGTCCTAAATTCTACCACTACTTATGTCATATTTGGAGTCATATGTTGTTACATTGGTGACTTATATTTTTTTATTATGCAAGTTAAAACCTGTATTCTGTTGGCAACAAATGTTTAATTTAATTGTAAAATATCTCGCCTCTAAAATGGGAGTGCTATTCTGGTGGTCTCTGACTAGCTTTTCAAATATTCCTATCTAAAGAACAGGATTGGGAATCTTAGAATGAGAATGCCCCTGGCTGCACTTAAATTGACGCATAAAAAAAGGAAAATAGAAACACTAATAATCGCCAGTGTGTAAACTCAATCTACCGAAGGGTAACCCTATTGTGAAAACTTTTGAATGATTTAACGGCTTCTTTCATTTGGTTACTCCATAACTAAAATTTCCTGTCAGATTTTCAACCTACTATAGTTAAACCCCCTCAGTGCATGTTACTTGCTGCATGAAGCACTGGCTTCCACGCAGACAATGACATTCTGCAGCTCTTGTTTCATCATTGAAAACTAATCTGAGGTGCTTGAAAATAACTTTCATTCTGGACAGCTGTACTTTCCGCCTCAATATGCATATTTTCATTCAAGTACCAGTAATTGTTATACATTTTTAACATTGATGGAACATGAAACTTGTGTAATATGTTGTATCATGGTGCCTTTACTTTCAGGCAGAGATTGAAGGCACATTTGACATGGATTCTAATTTTACTGACATTCTTCACTTCTCAAAAAGGCACTCAAAAAGCAGACCTTCATATAGAGATCAGCAAGGACCTTATAGATAAAACCTTGAACACCATGGACAGGAGAGCACCGGCAAACAAAAACCCCTCAAAATTTAGCAAAAAATTGAAGCATTTTCCTGACCTGTATTCCACTCTGGAAAATGGCAAAGAGGAGAGCATTCAAGACCTGAAGCTCTATTATTTTTATGTTCATGGGAAATGAACAGTAATGAGGTCGCTTGGTTAATTTTATAGTTTTGAGCTCAAATTTTATTCAGCTTAAGTAGCTGGAGTAATCTACGCTGCAAGTAAATAATGTTTAAATAGTGATGGTAGTTGTGGATTGCTGCTTTCCTGCGCTTTCTATATTTTTAACGCGGTAGCGTTAAGGAGCTCGTGTCGCAGAAAAGCCGGTGTTGTCGGCGTCCAGTGAGCGATAAAACCCGGCATGCACTTCATAAATAAACATGCACTTCACAAATAAAAAGCAAGTTCCAAGATGGGCTGGGTGGGAATCTAACTAGGGTCTCCAAAGTGTGAGACGGAGACGCAACCACTCAGCCCAAGTTCGATGCTTGAAAGCGGTACAAAAGCGCTTCTAGTGAATGCAGTGTTGCCTTAGAAACATGCCGTAGAACGTTATACTGCAGTGTATATCGGTAATTATGAGCATGTTACTTACAGAAGTCGCAGTTACACGAGTGGCGAAGTACGTTTCCGCTACATTTCTTCTGCGCTCTGCGCACATGCAGAGCCAGCTTGCGGCAAACACAGAATAACCCCTCCTCGCAATGTGCAGCGCTGTCCCGACACGTGGCGCGCCACTCGCCCCTGACGTTTCGCCGTGCACCCTCACAGGTTGTAGAATCAAGCGTCTTTCCTTTCTTTAGATCACTATCTTCGCTCACCCGCTTCTCCCCTTCGGGCCGCGCGGGTACCGGTGCGAGGATGCCCCAATACCCTTGCGTTTAGTAAGTTTTCTCGACGAGGTGCAATAACGCTATCGCGTTCCACTCTTGAAGGCGAAGCTTAAGCGTCCTCCAAATTTTTCTTTGTGGCACTTCAGAGAAATATTCAATTGTGACAATGTTTATTCAAGTTGTCACCTTATCAGAACACAGTATTTTTAGAAGGACGTTTATGCTCACGTTGCATGACACAGACACTCATAGAACTCTCATACAGCTCAAAAAGATGGCCCAGGGAGAGCGGACAGTATGATCAAACCTTCAAGAACTTCCTAGAGAATTACAGGGTTCCGCTAACAGAAATCACCAGACACTTTCACGGAAGTTGTTCCGCGCACAACAAACGCTATGTGACTCAGAAGTGAGAGTTATTTCACAGTAACAATAGGCGTCCTGCTGAACCACTGAAAAATTGGCGGCTGACAATCCTGAAGGACGCAACGTGGTGATATTCTAAAGGGTCAATGGGATTCCCTCGGGGAAGTCTTTATAGTCCAACAATGGAAGTCATACTGAACCCCTGAAGGGTTGCTATCTGGCCACCCTGATGGAGGCAACGTGGTAATTTTCTACGGAATGCATGACGCTTTTTCTGCCAGTGGAGGGTCTTTATCGGTTTTTCTCGGAAGGAGTCACTGGATACCCCGAAAGAAGTCGCAAATGTGCAAATATTTCCCTCCGCAAAAATCGTTCCCCGGTACCATGTTTTTTCTTAGTGTACATTTATATTGAGACACCGCAATTGTGCTGTTATCGTTTTGGCTTGGCTTGGCTGCAGCTGCGACTACGATAGTGGCGCAAGTGTATCTGGGGCGCAAGTGTATAAAAGCGGAGTGCGAGAATAAACGGGGTTCATTTTCGTCGCTTGGGAGCGCGGTGTCTAGACTGCTTTCTCGGGCAGCGTTCCGGCGCGGGTGCAACGGCGCCCCCCCCCCCTCTGCCTGGGCTAACACGACATAGTGTCAGAAGTGGCCGTCTACGACATGATGTCAGATGGTCAAGAATCTTCGCACCTTCCATCCACGATGTCGAAGACGCCTTAAATACGGCTGCATGGACTGCAGCAACCGCCACCGCTGGACTTTGACCGCACGTCAGAGTGGCCGGCGTGGATCGAACATTTCGACGACTTCCGATATGCAACGGGACTCAACCGATGCTCCGGGGAGGCTCAGGTACGAACGCTGTTGTACACAATGGGGAGGCAAGCTCGTGGCATATTCAAGACGTTTTCACTATCTGACGAAGACGTCAAGAACTATGAAACCGTAAAGAAAAAGTTCGACGGGCACTTTCTAAAAGAGAGGAACATCGTGTACGAAAGCGCCTGTTGTCACAGACGCGTACAAATGCCAGGAGAGTCGGTAGACCAGTTCGTCACTGCGCTACACGGCTTGGCGGAACGTTGCGACTACGGTGAACTAAAAGAATGATCTGAGACAGACTGGTTGTCGGGCTCCGCGACGCAAAGCTCTCGGAAGCTTTGCAAATGGATTCTCAGCTCACGCTAGCCTCGGCTCTGTCGAAGGCTCGCTTAAAGGAAAGCGTCCAACAGCAGCAAAGTACTCTACAAGGACAACACAGCCATCAGTAATCGGAAATTCGTGACCAGGACCCCAATGTGGACGAGGTGGTTCAACAAAGGCACAAGGGACGTCTGCATGGGCAACGAACGCCGGAGGTGCGGCAGCATGGGCAACGAACGCCGGAGGTGCGGTGTCGTTTCTGCAGTGGCGACACCCACCCCAGGACAATGTGCCCAGCCAGAGCTGCCAAGTGTCTTCACTGTGGCAAGAACAGACATTTCGCAAAGGCCTGCTTGAAGAAAGCAACGGCTTCCGCTCAACGAAAGGTACGCGTCTCAGCGGTCAACCAGGAAACTGGAGAGACTTTCGTGGGATCAATAGATGCATGCAGAAAAGCGCGATTTGTTCAGGTACGTATTAATTCTGTGCCCATTTTTGCAAAGGTTGACTCAGGTGCTGAAGTGTCAATATTACCAGCAACGTTTCCGGGATTACCGTCCCGACTGGTAAAAACCGATGAAATCTTGCAAGGTGCAGGAGGCAGTAAGCTTAACGTACTAGGCAAATTCGTAGCAGAGATCGCATGGAAAGAGAAAACAGTGTATCAAACATGCTACGTTGTCAGTCCGTTACGCGACGTCCTTCTAGGATTACCAGCACTTGAGGTCTTAGGTATCGTGAAATTTGGAGACGCGGTCGAGTCGGGAAACCTGCAGTACGAGACGCGTTTTCCAGAAATGTTCCGCGGTCTATGTGCGATGCCAGGGCAGTACACTATCAGGCTACAAGCTAGCGCTACCCCGCATGCCATAAGCGCTCCACGCAGGGTACCAATTCCGCTGACGGAGTCCCTGAAGCGCGATATGGATAAAATGGAGCGGTTAGGCATAATCAGGAAAGTGGATGGGCCCACCGAATGGTGCGCCGGAATAGTTCCGGTAGTGAAGCCCTCAGGAGACCTGAGAGTTTGCGTAGACCTCACTAAATTGAACAAATGCGTAGTTCGAGAGCGATTTACGTTACCAACTGTGGATCAAGCTCTAGGGTCACGGTCGGGAGCGAAATGGTTTTCAAAGCTCGATGCCAACTCAGGCTTCCACCAGGTGCGACTCAGTAAATACTCGGAAGAGCTAACCAACCACGTTCTTAACGCCCTTCGGTAGATACTGTTTCACGCGACTACCCTTTGGAATTACCTCCGCTCCGGAGTACTTCCAAAAGAGGATGTCTGAGATACTATGTGGCCTGCCGGGGGTCGTTAATCTCATGGACTATGTCCTAGTGTTTGGCGAAAGCAAAGCTCAACACGATGAGCGTTTAAGCAACGTGAGCACACGCCTAGCAAGGGCAAATGTGACATTAAACAAAGAGAAATTCTTATTCGGGGTTAGGCAAGTGCGTTTTTTGTGTCACATTCTGAATGAGGAAGGTACTCATCCTGATCCAGCGAAGGTCAGTGCTATAAAAGATTTGAGAGCACCCAGAAACGTTACTGAGCTTAGAAGCATTTTCGGCATGGCGAATCGTTTGGGCCGCTTCCTGCCACATTTAGCCCAAGTGACTGCTCCCATGCGTGTTCTTTTCACAAGGATAGGGACTGGGTCTGGGACAGCAATCAGGAAAAAGCGTTCCATGAACTCAAAGAGCTCATTTGTTCAGCGCAATGCATGGCTTTGTACGACGCTTCGCTACAAACCACCCTTTCAGCTGACGCATCGTCTTTCGGTCTGGGAGCAGTTTTGTTTCAAAAGCAAAAAGACGGGCAACGTAGACCAGTTGCATTCGCTGCTCGTTCGCTCATCAAAACCGAGCAACGGTACTCCCAGTTCGAAAAGGAGGCGCTGGCGTTGACGTGGGCAGCGGAAAGGTTTGATGAGTATATAGGTGGTCTGGAAGTTGTTTTTGAAACTGACCACTAGCCCTTGGTGTCGCTGTTGGGTCACATGGCAATCGATGCTATGCCGCCAAGAATTCAACGTTTTCGTCTGCACCTGATGCGATACAGTTTTTCTGTATTATATGTACCAGGCAAATCGCTAACCACTGCTGATACTGTTTCACGTTCGCCGTTAGCTCGTACGAAAGTGGAAAGCTGTTTAACTGCCTCAGAGGTAACCGCTTATTCGAAAGCTTGTTTACTGGGTTTAGAAAAGGCGACGATTTCTTGAAAAGAGTAAAAGAAGGTCAAGCAAAAGACGAAGTGTGTCGAAGCTTGCGCACAGTGTGCAACAAGGGGTGGCCCAGGAAACAAAATGTTCCCTGTTATCTTCTGCCATACTGGCAGGAACGTGCATGCATTACTTTGGTGAACGGATTTCTGCTCAAAGGCATGATGCTTATCATTCCTCAGACCCTTCGCAAGGAAGCGCTAAGCAAACTGCATGACGGTCACCAAGGCATCTCGCGATGCCGCAGTGTGGCTAAAGGTTCTGTATGGTGGCCAGGACTTAGCACTGAGATAGCGTAATTCGTGAAACAGTGCAGCGTTTGCGTGATGCATGCGCCAGAACAGATCGAACCGATGATTGCATCGCCAACGCTCTCTTTTCCTTGGGAGAGAGTAGGGGTCGATCTGTTTCAAATTCAGAGACGGCAATATCTTGTAGTAGACTATCTTTCGCGATACCCAGATGCCATTCTTCCGTCAACAAAGTCTGCTACCGTGATAAGCCGAATGAAACGCATTTTTGCGAGACATGGCATTCCCGAGTGTGTTGTGACCGACAATGGTCCCCAGTTTGTCAGTGCCGAGTTCGAGAAATTTTCAAAACTGTATGGCTTCCGTCATGTCACCTCGAGTCCGAGGCACCCCCAGGGAAACGGGGAAGTCGAACGTATGGTAAAGACGGTTAAGAATCTCATTCTAAAACCGGACGACCCTTACTTAGCCTTGCTGGCTTATAGGGCCACACCTGGTGTTTTGAACGTCAGCCCAGCGGAGATACTGATGGGTAGAAGGCTTAGGACGGGAGTCCCAATGCTGCCTTCGCACCTCAATGCGGGACAATGCTGTCTGCAAGAAGCGGCAGCCAAGGACCGTAAAGTCATAAAGGAGCAAAGCCGCCACTTCGACCGACGTCACCGGTCTAAAAATCTCCCAAAGCTGGAAGCAGGTGATGTGGTGTGGGTGACTGATCTCCGTACCAAAGGTACAGTG
Organism: Amblyomma maculatum; assembly: GCF_055883805.1. NCBI lineage: Eukaryota > Metazoa > Arthropoda > Arachnida > Ixodida > Ixodidae > Amblyomma > Amblyomma maculatum. Next base: position 73,639,554 of record NC_139351.1, read on the forward strand.
CTCGGAGCAGCACCACAGCCGCGTTCATACCGTGTTCAAACGGAAAACGGGGTTGAAGTCCGTCGAAACAGGAAAATGCTTAACCGTCTCCCAAAGACCGGGTAGATAGCGGGAACTACGAATTTCCGGATAGTCAGGAACAGCCCAGCAGGGCCGGATTGGTAACTGGAGTAGACAACCAATTTGACAAAGCTCCGGAAGCTTTGGTGCCTCTAACTCAGACGGAGACTGACGGTGGCAATTCTCAAGCTAGAATTGTAACTACGACCAGATTTGGAAGCGTTGTTCTCAAACCCATAAGGCTGGGCGTGGACGACTGATGCTTGAAGTGACTGTGTTCTGTCGTGTTTTCTTGGGTGTGTTCCAATGTTATTTTGAAGTGTATGCATGTAAAGTTAATAGTGCTTGAAAAGGGCTCAGAAAATTTCTGCGACCTGCATTGAGCCTTGTGCATATTCACCAGGGTAACCGCCATGTCGCTTTCAACAGAGGTGATGCTTTACTAAACAGGCCACAAATTTAATGTTGGAGCACACGGTGTCGTTCTTTCTGTAGATGTTGGACCACGCGAATGTCTGATGTGATCTGCGGCACTTTGCAGGTGCGTTTTGTGACAAGGAGAAACTGCTATTTGTGTGGTTTGGGAGAATAGGTTTTCCATTTTGACACAGGCGATAACTGCGACCGGTTTTAAACTTCAGTGTACACATATGTAATCCCCGCAAATACAGCGGACAGGTAGCAACCTAGTCCCCAATCAGCGTTCCAAACTGCGGCTTAGTTCGTCAGTGGCACATCTAGTGGCCTAAATGTTTTCAGAATGTTTTGTGATGCTAGTCTGCCTCTGGTGCGACATAGAGACACCTGGCAGTTGTGGGCAAAAGCTTGCGTAGACCGTCACAAGAGGAGAAGCCTATGAGACCAACAGGATGATCCCCAGTTTGTCACCCTATCTCCAAGAAATGATTTGCGCCATGTTGACAGTCATTAAGTGAAATCACGCTTGAAGCCCATTGCCAAAAGGAGCAGATGCTATGGAGGGCAAGAGATGTCTTAAGGAGGGAGCGCCAGAAGTCATCATGTTGTGGTGAGTCCAGTACGGGGCAACCTGGACAGTACTCCTTCTCATGTTGATATCAACGTAGGTACATATCCGGCATTAGTGTTTGGGATCACTGGAAGCGGATCAAGGTAGACGCGAACTAGCTAAAGCCATGCCTTGGAATGAAAATTAGGGGACACAGCAGGCCTGCTTCCAACGCACCGGGGTCTAGGCAATATCCACGTTTTGACCCCTGTGACATAGAGCTGCTCTAACGGAGCTAGCTGGGCAGCCCTGAAACATTCAGTTTTTCTCCCTTAATACTGAACTGCTGAACGCAAAGACAGCAGAACATAAAAGCCTCGTTCAGCTCTGGTAAGTTGGTAGTGCCGCACCTGGGACAAATCGGGCTTATATGTCTACACAGCCGCCGACGTTCCTGCACCCTTTTGGTGCACCACGGCAAAGACGTTTGAAGTGTGTGACATACTCCCCTTCATCTCACGTATGGTACCCTTAAGGCTTATTATACTGTGAGAATTATAGATCCGTTCTCCGTGGAATATCAGGGAATAGTTTGGTTGGAGTTTTGAGCGAGGAATACTGTAACCCAAGGCATGCGAGGGTCAGTATGTGAAATTACTGAGCACTGAATGCACTACGGGTTATGCGATCTCACGAGGCCGCATGCGTTGACGGATTTTAGAGGCTGTGCAAGCCAGTTACTCGAACCGTTAGTTTAGCTTTATTTGTAGTTTGAACTTCACGCTCAGTAGGTATTGATACCAGCTGTGTATGCTGGTGCCTAATAATAAGTATGGTGCCTAATAATGGATATTTACTTACTTACTAAACATGGCAAATGTGTTTTTTTTTCGCTGGAAGACCAATGCATTGTAGACTAGAAGGAGCGACATCGTCTATAGTAGTCGCAATAGTTAGGATGACAGCTCAAAACTAAGTTTTACTGAAACAATTGAGTTCATGTGGATGATTGACATATTATTCGGCCCATAACAAAAAGAATGGAAGCTACATTGGTCGCCAACAATTGTTTGTTTGTCCCAAGACATATAAGATCAAGTTACATCAAGTTGCATCACATTTTCTAGAATTCCTGTGCTATGGGAGTTCAGGGCTATGCATGCTATGTCTGGATGATTTTGCTTTTATTGGCACCAAAATGAAAGCTTTATTTTTATGTTCGTTTGTACACCTGGGGATTCACTTTGCCTTTTCTTGTACTGCGAGGGTAGTGTTCTACATCGATGTTAGTTAGGCTACGTTTTATCGAAGAAACATGATGCTTGCAGTAACTTTATAAACGATAAATGTTATATATAAATAATGTGTATGTTACCTTTGAACTATTAATTAAAGAGGAGAGGTGCTAGCTTGCGGTAAACCAAAATGGATACATTTGTCTGCAGTATCGGCAAAACTAAGCATAACTACTTAATCTGTGAGCTAAATGTAACGTTAGTAGCTGTATGTCTGTTACACGAATACCACAACTTTAAACTTTTGCAGCAAGATATTGTCATGCTTTAAATTGGAAGCTTTCATAGTTGACAAATAGACGAGCTGCCATTCAGTTATTTTGATACCATTGAAAATACAATTACAGTTGTAGAACACATGTCAGCTCAGTTGATTAGTTTTTAACGCGCCTGATTTCATGCGAACTCAGCAATTGGACCAGTCAAAAGCTGTCAATGGGTCAATCTAAAAATGTTTTTCAAAGAACGTCGAAAACATAGGAAGAATAGACACCAGTCTATATTAGAATAAATCGTTTCAGTTCCCTTTATTCAATATTTATTTTTTGTCTTTGCTATCTGGATGTTTTGAAGGATATGTTTTTTGTTACATACTCATTGAATATGTTGGCATGAACAGGTGTACATATATCAGCTGCACGTTGAAGACGGGACATGGCTCTTCAGGTTACTTTTCAGGTTTTTGCCCCAATTTGATAAAACCTGGTATTCTGATTTAGTTTCTTGCCTGATTTCAAATATGCAACCATTTTTTTAATTGGCCAATTAGTTCACGATATATTGAAATTAATTGTTCATAATCTGCAGAAACAATAAAATAACCTCACCACAAAAAGTTAACACGGACACATTACTATATACTAGAAACCATAACGAATACAACATTCGGACACTTTTTTGATATAACGAATATTAGCGATTTTATAGCACTTCAAAGTTATCAGTTTTTCTCTAAATCAGACAGGAGGGCACTCACATTTGGAACAGTGGCTTTTGAACTGCTATAATGTCGTCTATATTTCTTATATAAAAAAGTGATCCTAAAATTGTATACATTATGCTTTCTGGTTCGTACCAAACTGTCCATGTGAATTTTTTATACTGCGGTTCTTTCTTCATTGTTTCTGCAAATTATGAACAATTAATTTCATCTATCTTTTCTTCAACTAATAAGCCAGCTGGGAAAATTGTCATATATTTGAAATGAAATCAAGAAACTGAATTAGAATACGAGGTTTTATCAAATTTGGACAAACATTAGGAAAATAGCTTTGAGAGCCATGTCCCCTCTCAAGAGGCACGTTTAATATCGGCATGTGCTCTCCGCCAAGTCCCTTGTTATATAGATAATCTTTCTTGAACTATTCTGAACTAATAGATAGTCAGTCTTGAAGCATTCGTGTGTGCTAAGCCGTCAGTCAAGTCATTATTCTTGGCAATGACACAAAAGAATTTGATCCCATCAGCTAAATTTTATCTCGAATTCTTCGCCGAGAACTGCGGCATAGAACTTGCCGTGTAAGTGTGTTCAGTAGAAACCATAGTAAAGCATGAAATCCGGGCTAAACATTAAGCAGTGAAAGATGGTAATCGTTTTTTTATGATCTCAGTATTTTTAACATCCTTTATGAATAAATAAAAGGCACCACGTCATGCAAGAAAGCTGTTTCGAGGAAATAGAGAATTACGCAGTCATGGATAACGATCAAATTAGAATATATATATCCTGCTTTGGTTGTTACAAATGAGTACGCAATTCACCATTTCCTGGACGAGACTAACGGAAAGTAAGTGATATAAAGGTAATTTAATTGACCTGGAATCATGGTACATTCATTCACTAAATCAGTACATTGTTTCAGGTATTTCTGTAAATGTAATATATATTGACAACGCATGCGGGCAGACACCTCGGTAGCTTTTAGAACACTTAAGTAGTGTTTGGGTTTATTCGCCACGCTCTAAATATATTAGTAAGAGACTATCAAAAGCAAAATTACCATTGGACTGCTTGGTTCTTCTAAGCGCATGAATATGCTCGTCAATATCATATTATTTTGTGTTTATTCAAAACTGAATCTACAATCAAGCTCGTTGTAAATTTGGTATTTTTTCGCACCACGGCTCAGAGTGTCGTATTCGTGCTCGCAAGGGTAAGCTGGAGAATACTTTGGGAGGTTTTTCTCCCATACATATAGGTTCCATTCACGTTTTCCTGAAAACCAAATGAGCAAGTCATCCAGAATCAATAGTACACACAGAAAAATGCAATAAAGTTTCAAACGGATTGCTCAGTTCATTTCAGTTCTTAATTTGATTTCACACAGAGTAGAATCATGATGAATGGGTTCCTGCAGTAACAGTATGGCACTCTGTCACAAAATTTTTATTCACGTTGCTTAAAGATTCGTTCACAGCCGAACCAGAAATATTTATTAATGCGAAAGTGCTACTTTTCTATGCTCACATATTTCTCTTCGCAGAACGTGTCCACGAAATCGTGTCCGCAGCAGTTGTAATTGAGGAATGGTAGAGGTTAATAAGTAGTATCAATCAATAGAGGGTGACGTAATGTTGTGCCCGAAAAATATTTAGGCCAATAAATTATATAGGTAATTAATTAGAATAAGTGGTTAACAGGAAAGGAGAGGCGCAGTATCGGTGACACTTGTTCTGTGGACACTTGTACCGCGCCGTAAGGAAAGGGAAGGGAGGAAGGTGGGAGTGAATGTACCGAAAACTAAAATGGGACTGCCCCGCCGGGGTGGCGCAGTGGTAAGACGCCCGACTACTGTGGCGGAGTTCCCGGGTTCGAACCCGACCTCGGCGGCTGCGTTTCGATGGGGGCGAAACGAAGTGGCGTCCGTGTGCTGTGCGATGTCAGCGCACGTTAAAGATCCCCAGGTGGTCGAAATTACTCCGTAGCCCTCCACTACGGCTCCCCTTTCTCTCTTTACACTTTCACTCCCACCTTCCTCCCTTCCCTTACGGCGCGGTTCAGGTGTCCACAGAGCAAGTGTGACAGATACTGCGCCTTTCCCTTCCTGTGAACCAACCAACCAACCAAACAAGGAGTGAATGATTGTGACGTCAAGGATGTGACGTCACGCAACCGGAACTAGAGCCAAAAAAGGGGCATAGGAAGGGATTGGCGCTCAATTTGAAAGTACCTGAAAATAAAATGGGTAAACAAGACGTGAATTAAGCAACTAGCAGAAACCAGAAGCAACCAACCGCAGCATCCGTGTTTTTGCATTACTCCGATGCAGACTTAGCAGTGCTCTAACTTTTGAAATAATTTTGGGCCTCATGTTTTGTGTTTGTAGATTTGCGGCAAAGCTCTGAATTGGCTGGAAAAATTCAAGCTTCACAATTTCTCAGGTTTTATTGGGTCGAGGAAAGCAAATTACCCTACTGCGCCAATTTTTACCAGCTTCAAGGAACAAGTCCCAGCTAGTCTAGTTGGAGTGTTTTGTGCGGCATTACCGCCATGAGATCTTCTTCTTTCTATATAATTATGAGAGACGCTGAAGACTACAATTTGCTGACAAGTGAGGGCTCCAAATGACTCGTGCTCAAGAAGAACGAGGCCCTGCTATATTGCTAGAACACCTAGGTGTAATCATGTCAGGAAGGTGAGGAGGATGCCGAAGGGGACTAAGACATCTATCGGCGGAATTCGGTAGAGCTTATTTGGCACATGTGTACAGCGTCGAAGGCACGAAAACGCAAGGGGACCAAAGTAAGCAGCTGTTCAAGGCAACTTCTGAAGTGTCAAGATGGCGATGAATGTGAGGTTTTGTGTTAGCCGATTAAAAAGTCGTAGTTCGGATTTGGTTTTAGAGTATAATTAGGCCGGAAGCAATATCCGTACAGCTGGAATCAGAGACCTAAATCCATCCAGAAAGGTATCCTTAGGATAGACAAAGAAGTACGCCATCTATTGGCGTAAATGTGAGCGCACAAATAACCGCCAGAGCGATAGCAAATGTTACCACTTGCGCAAGCCAAAGGACAACATTTACATAATAGAAAACAGGAAGAGAACACTAAGGCTATAGGTACAGTTATTAACATTCCCAAACGTTAGGGAATCCGCGATAAATGGCCGCTGAAATGGAAATGTGGAGAGCTCCTCCTGGCTACCTGGCTACTGTGCACGTGTAACGTAGAAAAGCGATTAAATATTCGGCATTAATTGTGTATTTCCGACCACTGGTAGAGGCTTAACTAGCAGACGTGCCGTCCTAAAAATTTGAGTCGTTCAGAGCTTGCAAGCCTCATGTGTGATCGTTGTACTTTAGTCTCACGCTCCTCCCTGACTAAGCACAAACCATCAGTTCACAGGTATACGCTAAAGCGCGTGAATTTTTTTCACGTTTTCATTCCTTTCATGCATTCAGAATATCTTTAGCACCCTGTTTTACATCTTGATTTATTGTCGTTCCCATTTTCACGCGCACGCATACTTTTAGATTTGTTCGGAACCATAGGAATAAGTTGTAGAACTGAAGTCCTTCAAACTTTTTCTGTACGTAATAAGGGAAACAGTTCAGAAACTTGTTTATTAGTAAATCACTAGGCCTAAATATACTTTCATACTTTATTTAAAGAGCCATATTACATGCTGGAATTTTAGGCTTTCAGTATAAATGCAGATCCCTCTTTTTATTAGGCAATGTGGACTGACACACTAAACATGAGGTCTTAAAACCGCAAGTGAACTTTTATCCGCACTTTGAATTTAAAACTGGCAGTGTCCTGGTCGTGGCGGCGCAATATTTAGGTGACTCCACGGCTATGGCCATGAATGTCCGCGGCGGCCGATTTTCGCCGAAGGCGAAAGAGGGCGCCCTTGTCGTTTGCGATGCAGTGCACGTTATAAAAACCCTAGTTTAGAATTTCCAGAACTCTAATAGCCTGAATCGCTTAGGGGCGTTAAAAATTTAAGAGGAACCATTGCTCTATTAAAAGCAAAAATCCTGTATCCATTTAGGTGCGTATTTCTGGAATGTTGGGGAATATTGGTATGCACAGCAATGTCATTTTTAGCAAATAACTACGAACTTCCAATGCCTTGGCATTATATTTTTTAAATATTTTGTTGACAAGAAAAATACGGAAACCTTTTCACTTTACATGCTAGGAGTTTTTACTATGATATAGAACCATTTCCTCGAAGAAAAATGGTGCTTATTATTTATAATTTCACCTAATATTTACGGTGTATAACGTTTACAACCCCACACTACCATATTAACCGCTCGCATAGCCAAACGAAAATTAGCCCTCACGGGATTTAAAACCTACATTTCTAATTGTTAAAAGAAAGTCACCCGTTAACACCACATTTCAGCGAAACGCATAGCTGTTTGAAAGATATGCACTTACCGCTGTCAGGGTCTATAAATGAGAATATAGCGCAATGCTCTTTCTTCTTCCAGAGCAGAAGAGTATGTTCAACTCTTTCTCCTAAAAAAGAAAAAGTATTCAAAAGCATATTGGCTGTTATTGTGCAAGCTAGACCTCTAAACACAGCCATTGAATTTACAAAATAGCCGCTTTGAATTTTAACTCTGGCTACTTTGCTTCAATTTTATAGTAGTCGGACATCATAAGTAGTCGGACACTATTTTTAGGACTCGCTAAATGTGCCATTATAACCGGTGAGACTTAGGTTTGTTTGCTTGTCTGTATGTTTATGGGCGGTAATCTCTTCAATGGACAATGCGAGACTATGCGACAGGTTGAGACGCCTGACTGTAATTTTCTGCGGGAATTTTGAATGACTGGGGTTCTTTAACACCTACTGACATCGCGTACCAGATGGGCCCTTTTTTTTTCGCCTTGAAAGAAAAGCTGCCGCTGTGGCAGGTATTCAATCTTTTTTCCTTGGGTTCAGCAGTCGAGAGCCTTAACCATCGAGCCGCCGCAACGCGGGGGCTAATCGCACTTTAATACCCACAGTCAAGCAATATTTGTTTCGGCATTATATAGCATGATCAAGTTTATATCCTACATATGTTAAAATGCTTTGCTCTTAATTCGCTGTTGTATTGCCTTGTCCTAAGTGTTATGGTATTTATTTATTTTACCTTATTTTAAGCAAAGATTCTTAAAGATAATATTATTTGAGGGACACAGAAGCTCCGGGATACAAGTATGAAGTGAGAAGGTGACTGTTTCCCTCGTCGGTTCCCTATTGGGACACTTTAACGTAATTGGTCTCTGCGATTCGCGTATTCTTTTCGCCTGCACAATCTAACGCATACTCATGCGAAGAAAGTCGTCAGCTGCCGCAGTCAGCATAATTTTACCCAAAGCTGAGTTAGACTATGCTTCCGTTACCTACGCCGTATGAATCTGCCTGCTTGTCCCAGTTATTATCATACTGACGCAGTGAATACCGGGTCTTGTCACCGCCTAGTTGTAACCTTTCAGGATCATGCCCGTGGAGTTTTGCCTCCAGCGCTAACGCTAATGTATTCGTAAGACTGCAATTTTTGCACAAAAAGGCTTTTAACGCAGCCATGTTAAAATTAAGCTAGAGGCACATCTTCAGCGATACCCTTGCGATGGTTTTATTGCACTATACTTCTTATGTAATCAAGTAATAAATAAAGGGTCGTTCACAGGCTGATCATATAAATTACTGGGAATGAAAATCAATAGCTTGCTCTGCAAATGGGATCTTAAGACATCGCAAAAGATGAAAAAAGACGTGCCCTCGCAATTTGCATTGTAACGAATTTCATTCCGGAATGCAAACATAACGCAAAAATAAATTGAGTGAGAAGCGTTAAATGCTCTCCAACAAAATATTACAGGCACTGTAATGTGGCTGGCTCCGCTGGTATGATTTGTTCACTAATAAATATTAGTGCGATAATCTCATCAATACCATCTACAAAGAATCTTGCTGGATTCTATTTGTACCGTAGCTCTCGTTGGCTAAGCTTTTTTGGGAGTTCTCAGCCACGCGGCTACACGCAGATATTTCTAAATTCGGCGCAGCAGCTTGAACTCGTTAATACCCCTGGCGGCTCCTTCACGTTGGCCTGAAAACAAATAAAGGAATGGAACCTATGATTGTAGTATTTTCTCGCTAAAAATCACTCGAAGTAGATTAAAACCGGTCGGGTCGAAGTCGGGTATTAAGGTTCAGTAGGAGACTGCCGTAACTACCCAGGTAGCACAAAGTGGGCTATGAAGGGTGGGCCCCGGTGGGCCCGATGTAGGCAATGCAGGACAGCCCCGGTGGGCTCAATGTGGGTGCTGCAAGAGGGGCCGACGTAGGCCCGAAGGGGGCTGTCGACAAAGCCCCAATGAGCCCTACTAGGGGCCGATGCAGGCAGCCCTTGCAGGGCTGCCCACATTTTTCCGGCATTGTTAAAAGGGCACAATCCCGCCAACTCCCCGCGATGGTCCTACTTTGGACCGATTTGGGCAGCCGCTTTGGAGGAACATTTTCTTTTATTTCAGTTAGCTCCTCAGATAATGGCATAGGACCAATGCGGGTTCTATAGCGCTAGCCGCACTTGGGCTTGCCCACATTATTCTCATAGGGGTCTGACGCATGGAATTGATGGAAAGCCCTAGTCCCAGTTTTCCCAATCAATATTTATGCACATAATTAAGTAATTACTTTATACACGTCTGCACTTTCTAAACAGCCACACGATTAAATTTTACAATAATTCATAACATTCATCTAACCGAAATGACTACATGTATATCTTGTTCAGGCTATATAGATGTGTGTTCTGAACAGTAATATTGTTACGATGAAATAAGAAGGGGTGTTTATTTACAGTGCTGATGTAGCGGAACAAGATGAAGCCTACTAGCGCCCAGAAACCAACGCTTCTTCTTCCTGTTCTGTCACACCATCACCATCCTTCATCGTCGTCATTAGCGTGACATTTCCCCCTTACTCAGACGAAGCCCTCTGGGCGTGTTCGTGAGTCGTGCGAGGCTGACTCGGCTTCAAGCGGGCAACATGACATAGTTCGGTTTTGGCAGACCGGCGACCCGATGCTGTCAGGCGGGCTATTCCATAAGTTAAATCACTAATGCGTTTTACAACCACATATGGGCTGTCATAGTGGGCCAAGAGTTTTTGATGTAGGCCACGGCGCCGAATTGGACGCCATAGCCAGACTAAATCACCTACAGAGTATGTGACCCGCCGGTGACTGGCATCGTATCGCACTTTAGAACGTTCTTGTGAAGCACCAGACCGTGATCGGGCGATTCTCCGAGCTTCTTCGGCGAGACAGAGGGTCTCAGCCAGGCAGGGGTCTTCACGACTTGTGAAGGGCAGGACAGTATCCAGAGAGTAGCGTGGCGGTCTGGCATAGAGCAGAAAAAATGGACTGTACCCAGTCGTCTCATGCGTGGCGGTATTAAACGCATATGTGATGAAGGGCAGTATGGTGTCCCAGTTCTTATGCCGTGCGTCCACATACATGGCTAGCATGTTGATAAGCGTTCTGTTGACGCGCTCAGTCAAGCCATTTGTCTGGGGATGGTATGGCGTCGAGTGTCGGAAAGTTACGGCGCATAAACGCATGAGCTCTTCAACAACATCAGCAGTGAATTGTCGGCCCCGATCAGTGATGACAATTCGTGGCGGCCCGTGTCGTAAGATGACTGAGTGCAGCAAGAAAAGCGACACCTGATGCGCCTTAGCAGATGGAAGAGCGGCGGTTTCACAGTAGCGTGTGAGATTGTCCACGCAGATTACAATCCAGCGATTTCCATCCACGGACTTCGGAAACGGACCTAGGGGGTCAATGCCTACTTGATCAAATGGAGCTGTTGGGTTCTTCACAGGGTGCAGCAAGCCAGACGGAATTGCAGTTGGACGTTTGTGGCGCTGACATTGCTTGCAACTGGCAACGTATTGTTCAATCATCGAGCGCATTCTGGGCCAGTAAAATCTTTCTTGAGCACGGTGGAGTGTTCGAACCGATCCCAAATGCCCAGAAGTCGAATCATCATGAATAACACGCAATACGTCTGTGCACAACGTCTTGGGAACTACGAGTAGGTATCACTGGCCGACAGGCGAATAACTCTTTTTCCATAGAAGGCCATCATGCACACAAAAACGGCTTGTATGTACGTTGGCTTGGGCAAAGAGAGGCTGCAGACTGCTATCATTTGCTGTTCCGTTTTGAAAACATTCGTGTCGGGGAACGCGGCCTCAAGGGTCGATATGTAATTGTCGAAATCGTCGCTGTCAGATCTGGTCGTAGCCATTTGCATCCTAGAATGATAATCTTCGTCTGCATGACGCCTCCCGCTTTTGTGCACCACGGCAAAGTCATATTCCTGTAACCGGAGGGCCCAGCGTGCGAGGCGACCACATGGGTCTCGAAGGTTCCGCAGCCAACAGAGTGAATGATGGTCAGTTACGATAGTAAACGAACGTCCGTACAATTATGAACGGAAACGCTGCACAGCGAAAACTACAGCTAGGTATTCCTGTTCGGTGACTGTGTAGTATCGCTCCGGCTTGCTCAGGGTATGACTTGCGTACGCGATAACATGCTCTCGTTCATCGTGCCGTTGGACAAGGACTGCACCGAGACCGATTCCACTAGCGTCCGTGTGTACTTCTGTCAATGCAGTAGGATCGAAGTGACGTAGGATGGGTTTCGATATTAAAAGAAACTTCAGTTGACGGAATGACGCGTCGCAGTCTGGTGTCGAGTCAAAAGTAGAGTTTTTGTGGAGAAGGCACGTCAATAGGTAAGCAACGTCAGCAAAGCGATGTATAAAGCGTCTAAAAAAGGAACACTACCCTAGAAAACTGCGCAACTCCTTCACTGTCTGCGGGGGTTTAAAAGACTCAACAGCGGCAGTTTTCTGGGGATCCGGCATTACACCATCACCATTGACAAGGTGTCCTAGCACCAGCGCTTGGCGCTCTCCAAAGCGGCACTTTTTAGAGTTCAGAATTAGGGCGGCGTTGTGCAGACAATTCAAGACACGTACTAGACGGTCATTGTGTTCTTGGAAGGATTTCCCAAATATGATTACATCGTCCAGATAGCAAAGACAAATGTCGCATTTTAAGCCGCGCAAAACTGTGTCCATAAAGCGTTCAAATGTGGCTGGCGCATTACACAGCCCGAATGGCATAGGATTAAACTCATAAAGGCCATCTGGCGTTATGAAGGCTGTTTTTTTCTTATCCGCAGGGTCCATTGGAATTTGCCAGTAGCCAGACCTGAGATCAAGACAAGAAAAATAGGACGCACCAGAGAGGCAGTCGAGGGCATCGTCTATGCGAGGAAGAGGATAGACGTCCTTTTTCGTAACAGAATTTAGACGCCGATAATCGACGCAGAATCGCCACGAACCGTCTTTCTTACGTACAAGAATAACAGGGGCAGCCCAGGGGCTAGATGACTCCTGTGTCACCTTCTTCCGTAGCATGTCCTCCACTTGCCCATGAATGACTTTGCGTTCAGATGGGGACACGCGATATGGCTTTTGACGAATGGGACGAGCCGAACCAGTGTGGATGCTATGATGGGTCCGATGTGCAGGGCTAGAGGTTGGTCCATCTGTTTGAGAAAAGTCAAACATAGGCGAAAAAGGTAGAATATCCACAAGAGTACGGCGTTGAGGTGAGCTGAGATCGGCGCTGATCATGCGGATGATCGAAGTTTCATCAACAGGCAGAGGTACGGTCGCACTCGTAGCATCTGTGACCAAAGCAACGACGTGGGGCGCATCGGGTCCACAGGAGGCAAGCTTCAATCCCGTTGGTAAAACTGCGGGCTCGGACGATGGATAGATGGTCCATAACGAGGCACTACCGTGATGCACGGAGATCATACAGTGAGGGATAATTACGTTTTTCTTCAGGCATGCTGAGTGAACTGGGTGCACCACGGCCTGGAATAAAACCTTCTCAAGAAGTGGAACGGATACGGGGACGAATATGGCAGACAAGGGTGGAACTACGGTGTCTTCGGTAATACTAAAAACTGTTTCTTCATCACGGTCACTTTCAAAAAGTGTCGGCAGATGCGAGCCATCAAAATGAACCTGTTGACTGCGGCAGTCCACGGTAGCGCCACAAAACTTCAAGAAGTCCATTACTAAAATGATTTCATGAGTAGAGTGGGGGAAGACTACGAATTCTGCTTGAAAACTTGCACCACCCACAGACACTTGCGCACTACACACACCCAGTGGTCGCAACGCCTCTCCACTCACACCACAAAACGTTGAAGCACGGTCATATTCAAACATCACTTTGCGTCCCAACATGCGCCTAAACTGATTACTCATCACAGACACAGTCGCACCCGTATCTACCAAAGCTAATGTACACACACTATCAATGAACACACGAATTTTGTTTTTGAGCATTGAAGTTGGAGGGATGTTGGCACAGCACATTTCCAGCGGCCTCACGCTCATCGGTCGCGCTGGTTAGTTTTCCGGATGGGGCGACATGGGGCGCCGCCGCGGTGATGGAGAACGACGTGCACAGAAAGCGGGTGGAGGAGTAACACTTCGCTCAGATGCTGGGGAATGGTCGCGTAGATTCTCGTTCTAGATGTTGCCGAAGTACCCACGGGGAGTATTGGATTGCTGGAAAGCGGGGCTGTATTGCCGATTGTTGGGTACTGCTGGAGGCACCGGGCGGTTATAGCGTGGCGGGAACCTACTGCGGCAGTACCTGGCGATGTGACCTTCGACGCCGCAGCGGTAGCATATGGGTGGGGAAGGTATAAAATGCTGTTGTGTATACGAGCCAGGCACAGCAGGGCACATCGTAGGTCTGGTTGAATGCTCACACTGCAAAGGAATCCTTGTAGATCGAATAGAAGATCTAGGTGCACTTGAAGTGACATCATACCTTGGGGCTTCAAGCATCGACGCAGTCGGGTTGGCAAAATGCATTGGCGGGTAGTCAATAGAAGCTGCAATTTCAGGAGCTTGAGAGAAATGCTGCACTTCAATCGCTTGTGGTGGTGAAGCCGGCCATCTAGAGGACCTCTGGACAGAAACCTCAGCAGATTCATGCAGGGGAAGCGTGTTTATCCATAGAAGTTCTTCGCGCACGATTTGCCGATAGTTGACTGAAGATCTAGTTGGGCATGGTCATCAAGACTGGCCACGGTAGGCACGTTGGCCAGCCGCCCAAATTTCGGCGCAATACACGTGTTTTAAAAGCTCGAATCGCGCGGATGTGTCTAATGACATCGGAGACAGTGTCAAGGCTGTCTTTGGCGATTAAGAAGTTGTACACGTCCGCCGCGATACCCTTCAAAATGTGACCGACTCTGTCTTCCTCGGGCATGTTGGAATTGACACATTTGCATAACTTGAGGATCTCTTCTGTGTAAGTTGTACATGTTTCATAGGGCAATTGAGCTCTTTGTGCAAGGTTCTGCTCAGCCCGCTTTTATATGGGAACAGAGTCGCCAAAACGCAGTTTTAACTCGGTGGCGAACCGTTCCCAAGTCGTTAAGTTATCCTCGTTATTCTCAAACCAGGTCATAGCCGTGTGAGTGAGAAAGAAAACGAGGTTTGTTAGCATGGTAAGAGGGTCCCACCGGTTGTACCGACTAACTCGTTGATAATGAAGTAGCCACTTCTCAACGTCCTCACCTTCTCCGGCAAAAGTTCGTGGTTCCCGGTAAGGCTGGGACGGAATTGATTTGGAGTGGGCAGGCATGCCGCCAGCCTGGCTTGCAGCGTCGCGGCTTGCATGGTTTGTGTCGGTGTGGTCCATAATGGTCGTGAGCGGTGGCAGTCCAGCGATGCGGCGACTACGTCGAAGCTCCAGTTGGTCTTGCAGCGCTGTAGGTAGGGATCGAGGGGATCGTACGGAGCACCTTCCACCAAGTTGTTACGATGAAATAAGAAGGGGTGTTTATTTACAGTGCTGATGTAGCGGAACAAGATGAAGCCTACTAGCGCCCAGAAACCAACGCTTCTTCTTCCTCTTCTGCCACACCATCACCATCCTTCATCGTCATCATTAGCGTGACAATATTGTGCCGAGAGTTGCAGGCTGTCCAAAGCAACCACATAAGTGGCAACAGTTAGCAATCAGTTTGTTTTAGTATTTGTAGCACAATTTGCATCAGCGCGAGAACTAAAGCCGTGTAAATTTCTAATCGACTAAACATGGCGACACCTGTTATACAAATCATCTATAATAGTAATTTAGGGCAACATCTAATGCAAATAAAGGTTGGAAACAATGATTACGCAATTGCACGCACGCCTTCTAGCCCCATTACGGCCGATGTGGGACCTACAGCGGCTTTGTGTGGGAGGGTGTTGGTTTCGAACCTAAAGCCCACTTGCTGTTGCACGTGCCTTCAAATTCCCCACAACGGACCAATTTTGGTATCATGCGGGCCCTCCCGCCTTCCAGCCCCATTACGGCACATGTGGGATATAAAGCAGTTTTATGTGGGCAGCCCCAATTGGGCTGGACGTTGTTTTTGAACCTAGAGCCCACCTGCTGTTGCACCGGCCTTCAAAGTCCCCACAAAGGACTGTTTTTGGTACCATGCGGGCACGCCCACCTTCCAGCCCCATTACAGCCTATGTGAGACCTAAAGTGGTTTAGCTAAGCTGCCTCATTTGCGCTTCACGAGGGCTTGCCCAAATTGAGCCCTTATTCATCTTTCACCTGCCCTCAAGTAACCTACAAGGGACCGATTGGGGCAGCATGTGAGTATGTCCGTTTTCTTGCTCCACTATGGCCGATGTTGGTCCCACAAAGATTTAATGGGGGCGGCCTCATTTCGGATCTATGAAGGCTTTCCCATAAAAAGCCCACATTTAGGTTGGATTGCCCTCAAATATCCGGCTATGGGACCTATGCGGGAGGAGCAGGGGCAAGCCCAAATGGGGCTTGCCCACTTTTGCCCCATCAGGGACCGATGCAGGTTTTATGATGGTTGCCGCAGCCCCAATTGCCTACATCGAACCTACTGGGGCCCCACATTCTATGCTACCTGGGTACTGCTCTACCGAGAGGTGTGTTCTGGATTTTTATAACCAGTGATAAACATCCGCAGCCTAAACGAGCGGACCATGGATGCCGTGACATGTACAGTTCAACCCGATGCTTTCGAAACATAGAGCTCCGCTGCACTGGACCTGATCGCCGAGGCCATGATTAAAGCTCCACCAATACACGCGGGGGATCCCAAATGTCGCAACAAGTAGCGTTCGTGCAAATAGATCTGTGGCGTTCGATATATAGGGCGCCGCTGAGCCGGAGCCGATCACCAAGACCACTATTAAACTTTTGCCATTCAACGCGGCGAATCGCAGATGTCGCGTAATGTACAGCGGAAACTGCAGCGCAGCTGGCCGGTAGCCACGGATAGTTCTTGTCAGAAGAATATGTATGAACAACAGCAAATACATGTTGTTAAACCACAAGGATGAAAACTTTGGCGGGTCGGTAAGGGTGACTTATGCCAGTAGTGTGAAGAGCAAAAGAAGGAAGTACACATGAAAGATGCACAGCCCAGGCGATGACTTTCGACTGAAAGAATCTAAGGCGACCAAAGCGAAACGTGATAGCCAAACACTAACAGGCACATGCGTCCAGAAAAGCGGGGGAATATTAACTAATTAGGATTGGCCGCTCACGCTTGAAATAGAGGTAGACGGCTTGCTGACGCATTTATTATCCGAAGCAGCGATCTGTGCTGTTTCTATAATCTCATGGGTTATTTGATCTCGGTGTTTATCCACAATCGAGCACTTGTCCACAAACGGTACATAACCAAACCACTTACAGTATAAAGCCAGAGTACTGCCAGTAAATGTATTCAGGTTATTTTTTTTTTTGCGAAGCCTGTCATTCAAGCCATGCCGGCACTTACCAATGTACTGTTTATCACAAGGAATTGGGATGTTTTAAACGATGCCCGCTCTGAATTTGACAAATTTAGTTCGGTGCTTCGTGGTGCATTGCAGCCTATCGGGAAGTTTATCTGTGGCAAGGTTTTTCTGCATAGGCCACTAAGTTTTTCGGGGGCTGAAAAACCCATGCGGACATTCACTTTCTTCCCAAGTTTTAAAGATGTTAGAACACATGATGAATATAAAAAATGAAGGCCATTTGGCATTTAGTTCTTTCTGATGGCACAGGTGGCAGGTGATGTTGATGGTACTTCTTTTTTATATGCTTTCGAAGACAGAAATACGCGTCATCTGGGGAGCCTGCTTTGGCGTGCCTTACGACTTGTTCGCGAAAGCCTTGGCTGATGAGATGAAGGCACGACATTCCCACTGCATTTTTCAAACACATATTAATAGTGCACCGTTTTACGAGCTGGGAAAGCGCTGGTTTGTAACGGAGCAGATGGTTTTTGGCAGGAGGTGAATATCCCCAACATACTTGATTTTCTAAGAATGAAAGCAGATATCAAGTAAACTGAACTCTCGTTCAGCGGCCATCTAGTTACTTGGTTGTGCCTCGTTTTGTAGCATTAGATACACTCGTTGAGGTTGAGCAGTTTCGCATGGCTCCTGGAGAGCCGTGCTGCGCGAGCGCGGCTAGCAGCGACGTCACACAGCACACAGCTAGCGCACCAGAGCCGCGTGCTCGCCTCGTCGGTTAGCTGCGACAGACGCACTGGCGCCGGCGTGTGCCCATCTGCGCACCTCCGTTGCGTAGTAGCCAAGTCGGAGTCTGGCCGCACGCTCTGTCACCGCCGCGCGCGCGCCTCGCCGGTCTGCGAATTCCAGAGGAGTGACGTCTTAGCCTCAGCAGAGGTACTGGCGCTCGCGTGTGCCCAGCTGTGCGCCTCCGTTGCGTAGTAGCTTAACGCTACGTATATCCTGGCATAACCGAGCTAAGCCACTGCCAAGTTTTGCGCAAGTGGGCGGTTGTGGCTAAACACCGATATCAATCAAGCCTTGAGATTATAGAAGCAGCACAGACTGCTGCTTCGGACGCTAAATGTGTCAGCAAGCCATTTGTCTCCTTGCAAAAACGTGAGCTAGCATTGTTCATCATTATCATCATCATCGTGAACAACGTTTCTTAAAGAACGTTAATCACTGAGGGGTTTTTTGTCTCTTCTATTTCATCAGTTGTTTCTGGACGCATGTGTCTGTTAGTCTTTACGTGTCACGTTTGCCTCGATCGCCTTAGTTCCTTTCAGTCCGAAGGTAATGCCTGTGTCGTGTTCCTTTTCTGTGTCCTTCGTTCTTTTGCGCTTGACTTTCGTCATGGAACACCAAGGTAAAACAGCAGACAATGCCGTGCATCCGCGCTGTAGCCGGTTAACGACGATAACCATTCTTATTTATTTTTAAGTTAGCATCTTCTGTGTGCTAATGTACAAAATCTGGGACATATTTAAACCAAAGATAAGTTCTACCTTTTTTCTTACCACTCGGGACATCAACGGTTAGCTCAGGCCCATGTGGTTTTTCGGAAAGTGTTCCGTGTAAAGGCCGTCTCTCCCTGCAGTGAAAACAATGTACAGAATACAGTATTGTGTTGAACATTTACTTCCTTGTAATATATACTCTTCTTTGTCCCTTTTTATTTGAAAACTGGCCATTATTACTTTATAAATGTGTAGTGGTTGTGGCTGTACTCAAGATGACCTCCATACAAATTTTTTTCTCTGATCGCAGTTCTTATAAGTGAGGCCCCTAAATAATATGATTCTTGCGTAGGCCAGATGCACACGAAATACTAATATATGACTGAAATCAGTGTGGTTTGAATGCTAGTGCATAATGAGTTATGATAATATCACCTATGCTGGTCAGTCTCAAAAGGTAAAGACAAGCACTAAGTGAGAGGTTTTGTTACATTTGCCATCTACGATATATTGCGGTTGAATGCATGGATGACCATTAAACTAAGAAATCTTTTAATGAGAAAGTGTGCCACATACACATACTCGACGGCTTACTTCTGCTTACATTTTCTTGAAAGTAGACATCTGCGTTTATATTTTAATTATATAAACTTTTCATATCCTCAAAGCGATAATGGGATGCGGTTCTTTTTAATTCTCGAAATAATGCTCTTTTCGTACTTCATTTTAGAAAATCTGCAATAGTGTCCGCCCTCAAAGTGAGGCTGAGTAAGTGTAACAAGAGTAACTAACAAGAGACAACATGTAGATGTAGGATCTTTGATCTCTTCCAATGAACGGTTGTTTTCTAGTTTGTGGCTGGATGAAGCTATTCAGTGGACATCTATAAGATACATTTTGGAGCGAAATCGTACTAGACACGCACAACACACACATACATAAGTGTGTGTTGTGCGTGCCCAGCTGGTTCACCTGTATGTGCCCATATTATGTTTGTATTACGTCTTGCCAACACTATAAGAAGACGAACAAGAATCATGTACCCTCAGTCTTGAGAAAGGCAGGGCTCCTGCCGAAACGTCGACTCCAAATAAACTTGGAAACAGTATGAAGCAATTTTTCACTTGTATGTAACCTCTAGCAACCAAGTACGTCTTTTTACTTCTGCTATATATATATATATATATATATCAGAAAAGGTTCTCTAATATTTTGTATTGTTTCCTCGCTGTATAGTGTTTATTACAGAAACTACCGACAGGCGAACCACTCACCATCTGCTTCCATGCTTATACCAGTGTTCGTAATTGTAATCGGTGCCCTGAAGACTTAATTTCCGTTCGTAGACACATTTGTGCGTTTGACCGCTCGTTTTGAGCTCGTAACTCCGAAAAACATTCCACAATCTTTCGGTGGTGTCTAGCGCCTAAGAAAAAATACGCATTGCATAAACGATGCAGTATTTACTTGTGTTTCATAAGCGAGTATCAATCACCTTAGTGAAATTTATGAGTTAATAACAGCAGCAATATTCATTCCTGCAATAAGCCGTCTGTTTAATTGTGAAATTAACCCATGTTATTTTAGATTGAAGCCTCACAGGAAAGCATAAGTTAAGCTATAAACCACGATACCGTGGTGAACACACTCTGTTCTAGTGTGCTGTTGTCACCCGCAAGTCATGTTGGCTAGCGTAGAAAAGTGGAAGGACGACAGGTTAATGGGTAACAAGGTATTCAGCAGTCAAAATAGGGCTCATTTGATTAACGCTGCAAAGTGAACAGATTCAAGGAGCGTTATCGGGAACTCTGAATCGTTTCGTGCTTCCTTTGAAGGCGCCCTGGAATATTGGCACCTTTGAAACGGTTCGTACAGTAGACCCTACCTGCGATAATGTGTACGCTGCATTTGTATTCGTTTTTGTTTCGACTACTCCTGTTTTCTAATTTTGTAACTACATGTAATGGTAGTGAACACCCACTGTAAATAGTTACGTATTTGGAAACTCCAAACAGTATATCAGACAGTAATGCAAAGAGATAAATTGCAGGAACATTAAATTTGCACACTGTGGCAGTGGGATTACAATTCCTGTTTTGGCAGAACGAGCCTTCATGACATTGTTATGATTTCGGTCAAACTGACGTAATATCTACTCACATCAATATTCCTGTCGCACTCGAAGATGCTTTTAGAGCGTAAGTTGTATGCTGCTGGCTACAACTGCAGAGTGTCAGGGATGGAGTGTAGGATTTATAACTATTTACAAAAATCGACCTCGCGGTCTTGTTCTTCTCTTTAAGCCTCGGAGGGCGACACATCGTTTTTATTAAGGGGCCCACTCGTCTTCTCAGTTAACCTCTAAAGGGGCCAGGATTATTTAGAGCCAAAGTCACGAGTTTGCCGGGCGTGGATGAAGCACCTTGAAGCCTTCGCAAGTTCTAACTAGGAATAAGGCGGTTGGTCGGTGAATTATTTATTTCGCTTGAAGTTGTTTCACAGGGCAGCAGATTCAAAAACTCAGATTTCGAATCCGGCAAATCGAGTTCGGTAGCCAGTCGTCTAAACACTAAGCTACCCAGGCGCATGCTTTCGCTCTTTATAACCAGGTCACATCGCCACCAATTTTCAATCAAACCTTAATCAAGCCGCCAATAAACAAGTGTCAGCATCAGAATATGACATCCAAGCACAGGAAAAAGATAAGTGCTGGATCGATCTTGTTGTTAAGCATAAGCGCTCCCACTGACAGCAAGGTGCATGTCTGTCTGTGATAACCTACAACGCTTAAACTGAATTTTAATTAAATAAGACTTTCACTTGCAAGGCCATTATTGAACATTTTAAGATCCTATTATGCGTATGTTCATAAGAATGGCTTATTCTCTTGATGCGTGGAAAAAAATTCCTCTCAGGTATTATGTCCTCGCATCAAGTACGCAAAATTGGTATAGATTAGCAATCACAAGCGTTTTTCCTGAAATATTAGTGCGGCATAAAGAAAGAACCTGAATTATTCACACAAATGTTGTGCACATTCGATGTGCAGCAAACAGTTATTTTAGAAGCTTGCCCTTGAATCTGCGCAAGTAATAGCAGGTGCTTATCAACGTCAGGTGCGAGCTTTTTGCAATAGGCAGCAATAAACTTCAAACCACCCTAGGCAGCATATCAGGAGGCATTGTTTCTTTTTTTCGTTATGCTTTGAAGTATGTTAAAATTTTTGCTCACAAACTTTTGTACAATTTCTTCAAAGCATATAGGTATCCGCACTTCTTTGAATGTATTGTGCATCTGCGAAACGGGTTACAAAACATCCGAAAGAATTGCGATATGCACATGAATACAATACGCACCATTAGAAATGGGCTGGTGCATAAAGAAGGCGAGATCGTAATAAGTAAGAAAATTAAATATAAAAAAAGACAAAAGGTGATTATATTAATAACTGATACCATTTTTGCGCAATGTGTGTTTCTCCATGTCCAAGTCACGCCACCGTGCAATGGCATTTGGGATTCACCTCTATGAAGATCCCTTCAGTTTTGGCGCTTTGTGTGTTTAATATTTAGCGGAAAAAGTGCTAAATAGTTTTAATATTAAAAATGAGTCACTGCTTTCGTCCGTAATTATGCTGGAAACAATACCCTAACAATTTTACTCGTGTACTATGATGTTGGTATTAAAATGTTTTAAAATAAATGGTTTTTCAATTTTTTGCTTCGTATAAGTGATGATTGCGACTAGGTTTTGAAAACGATTTTTGAGTTATGAACTTTTCTTACTTAAGCAATTCTCGTTGCTCTTCGAAATGAGAAAGGTATCCCAAAGTTAGTGCAGAGGTAGGTGCTAGTAAGCGTGATATTGAATAATGCCCATAGAGAAACAAAAAAAAATATTGTAGCATTCTTAAATACTGTTCTCCAGCTGTATTACTCGTGGTGGCTGTCAACTGACAGATGCAGGATAGATCCTTGAAAGACAAACTACAAACTTTAAGCGTTCTAAAGACTTTACGGGCCGTTGAAGACTTCTTGGTTCTCTTAGATCGTGACACTGAGGCATTTCGAACAGAACCATCTCAAGTTATGCATGCTATCTCGAATACATAATCACCTCTTGTAGTTACTCATGAATTCCCAGAAGAAAAGGCTATGCGGTTTCTAGTGCTAAAGGTGTTTTTCGGAAAACAAATACGTGTGCAGATTATTTGAACCAAGAACCAATAAGCCTATCCTTCACTCCGCCCACTCAAAAGTGGTAAAAAGGAACATCGTGAAGTCCACCTTTAAAAACGCTCTCACAAATCCGTGTGAACACATCCTGCAGGCCAGCTTTTCTAATCAAGTGTTAAGGCTGACACAATCAGGTTGCCCACAATCTCTCCTTGTTTCTGTAGCAGGAAATTTCTCGAAAGAAATGACGCACGAACAGGGTGTCACAAGATGCAACGCGTTAGCCGGAAAAAACGGTTGTCGTTCTGCCGTACCTGCACCAAATATCCCATAACCTGATGGTAATTGGTAAAAAAAAAAACTGAATTATTGTTTCTACTCTACTTTGACTGTCGAGCCTGTGCAACAGGGCAAACTAAAAAATGAAAAGTGGCTGTTCAATTACGCACTGAGACCCTTTTATGGCCAGTGAGGAGGACGTGGTTTGCTCCATTCCTCTAGCTAGCTGTAAGGCATAAATAGACCGAACAGGAAGATGTTTAAATGAAAGACTATCAAACACAAGAATGACTTATCTTGGGCGCCACTGTAAAATTAGCCTTCCCACTACCGGGATTGTGACACCAAAAGGAATATATTCCCCGACTTGAAAAAGTAACAGTTCTAAAAAAAAAAAATAAAATCCAACTGACGCGCAAAATTATTGAAACCGCCTTCATTTCAGGCCTCAGGAAAGGTTGCGTAAGCACCCCTTCCATCTCACTATCTAAAAAAGAAATCACTTTCCTTCCTGGTTTTATCTAAGTTCTTTAGCGGCCCCCTTCATATGCTGGTCTTTTTTGTTCTAACAGTGCTAATTGTTGGCGCTCATCCCTCGTCCCGCTTATCTTGTCACCGTTCTCTCGCCTTGTAATGTTTTAACATCATTACGCCCTCAACCCAGTTTTTCCTTTTTTTGGCATTTGTCTTTCGTGCGCCTCTAATTTTTTTCCGTTCTTTTTAAATTTGTGCTGGGCGGCATGGAAGTCATTGTCTATTGGTTTTTAGTGATGATGGATCTTTTGATATCCTAGAAAAAAAAGTGAGATTACTTGTAAAATAGCGCGTCCTCACTATCCCTTTGATTATTTCCCCTGGTGGCCATTTTATCTAGATTATGCATAAAAGGGCAGGTTTTAGTTTTCTAGAAATAAATTTGAAAGTTCAGCGCCCTGTCCTATCACCTCTTTGTTCCTGATTGTGTGCGCGCTGCTAATACAAATAGATCACAAGCAAATAGCCCGGCAGATTGTGTTACTCAAGAGTGGTTAGTCATGGCCGTCCACCCAATCGCAGCAAACATCCAGAAATGAAGATACAGGTGTCACGTACATCACATCAAGGGAGGTTTCTCTTGCTCGAAAATTAAATTCCGAGAACAGGACCTAGGCGAAGAGGTCACATTACTCAACCGAGATAACGATGAATGTTATCGAATGAGAGGTACGGATAAATAAAGTAATCAACAATAAAATCGGAATTATTGCCAATATATATGGAGACACACATGCAGTGGAGGACAACTATTGCATCAGCGTTACGAACTTTGAATTCTTCCATTTGGCTTTCAGCGGATTATTCCCGAAAGAACGCTAAGCACTTCCTAAACAGGACGACCTATTTAAAGCAAAAGATGTTATACGAGGCATAGTGGTGTTCTGGCAACGAAAGCCCTTGTGCATTGAAAGGAGCGATGAAGGTAGAGGCATACAGACGCGACCTATGCCTTTCATTTTAGCTGTCAGGACAGAATAAGCATGACAGCTGTTGTCGCTAGCGTCCTCGAAGCGATATTGTGCTTTTGCGCAAATGCTGTTTCCAGCCCGGAGTTCATCCTATGAACGCCGCGCCGAGGTTGACTCGGCTTCGGTTGGGGTGCCACCTCCAGCAGGTGCCGTCTTTTGTGGCGGATTTCACGGCCGTCTTCGGTCTTCACAATCGGCTCTCCATTGAAAAGTAGCTGGAGACCACTTCGTTTGGAGGGTGTCGTATGTCGTCGCATGATGTATTGGCGCAAGCGCGGAAAGGTTCCAGGTGCCGCGTTCGAATAGAATGGCATGCCGACGCTGGATTGATTGAATGCGGTGGAGGACATCCTTGCTGGCCTGTAGTGGTTTTGGAAGTTTTTCATCACATTTATAACATATTATTAGTTTTCGAGGTTCTTTTTCAAATTTCTGACAAACGTTTTGTCCTCTCCTGTCTCAACCATGAGTGTTGCATGCATTTCTCTCCTCTTCGGATACTTTTATGAAACATGTTGCTGCCTGCTGATCGCGTTGCTGTTTAACCTTTAAGACCGGAATGTAAACAAATTCGAAAGGGGGGGGGGGGGAGGGGGGATACGAACCTCTATTCTGTGATGAGATGGAAAGCCCCTGAAGCCCTACTCTACGGCACCTCTTTCGGTCTATTTTCACTCCTGCCTTCCTCCGTTTCTTTACTGCTCTGTTAAGATGTTGGTGGAAAATTGTAACAGATACTGCCCCTTTCCAATTGGAAAAACCAGCGTCTCCCAGTGTCTCCAAGTGAGAAACAATAAGATTTTCGGTCTGGTTTCGCGCTGGATTTACTGTGGGCGCTGAAGGTCTGCGAGGTTCACCGTAGCTGTGACGGAAAGACATTCGTTGTGCTGGTAAGAGTGGCGAAAAACGCTGGGATTAGCTTTTTCACGCTGGGTGGTTCGCTCGTATCCACCGTGCACCAGGACAAGCACTGTGCGTGCGTGCGCTGGAGCAGCACTGCTCCCAGTATCGTTTCGGAATTAGTCGGAAGATCGCAAACTGGGAGCTGAAAATAAGGCTCATATTAAAAATATGGTTCAAGTAAGTCCTTTTTTTCTTTGAAGTCGTTACGCAAGTATATAAAAACAAATTCGGTATCTTCGTTTCTTCTAGTTTCCACGTTTATATAATTTGTTTTGAGCGTTTCAAGAGAGAACACGATCGGCGCAGCGGATGAATAAAACGAGGAAAAACAATTTGCCGAGGACCGGGCCTATGAGAACAAAAAAAAAAAACACACACAGTGCTTGTAATGTATAATACATTACGTTTTTCTCAAGCTTTTGCGCTCTTTTTTCGCTATACGCATAAACTAGTCTTGCCCTCGTTCATCGCAATGCTTCCCGCAGTGTTTACATACAAATAAGATTTAGTTACCAAAAAGATAGTGTCATCGCTGCGCCGTTTGCCGGTTTTGAACCTTCGTCGCACATTTTTCCTTGAATATTAACACTACTGGTAAGTTTTCAATGAACATTACATCCGTGGTAGCAAATCATGACGGAACAGCCGGCGCTGTTAAAATTACGTGCGCTGTGATCGTTCACTCTTTAAAATCATTTCAGTGCACAATAATGTGAGCACAGGCATCTAGGATATTAGTTGCAACTCGTGAGAGCACGCAGCAAGCACTAATGGTAAAAGAGGTATAGTTGGTAGAGCGTCCGCAATACCTTGTACACTTCCAAACAAGAAGTCCGAACATTACAAATGCGGTCGTGTTATATACCATGCAAAAATTTTTCCAAGGCTTCCAGTTGCCGGCGTGGCAAAGTGTCTGCATATACAGCTAAGGAAAAAGAGGTACTGAGTTGGAGTCCGGCCAGCGCTGCTGACCTTGATGCTCTTAGGTAATTTATTTCGCTTTTTCATGTACTTGCGTTGCTTGCTTATTTTTTGTTTTTACTTTTTATCCGACGCCTAGTTTCGACTGGCGACCAGAACCACAAGTGCGGCGCCTGCCAGTACGCCGTCACCTGCGTCATACTGGGCTCATATTCAGGTATGGCGGTGGGGCCTGAATCAAGCGGCTGTGGTTTTCGCAATAGGTTTTTTTTTTCCTGAAAATCGATTTGGTTACGCTTCTGATGCCGGCTCTACTGCGTCTGCTTTTGTATGCTCTGTGGTGTGGTGTTCGAGGAAGCGCCAAATGAGAGACGGCGCACGCTGGCCTGAATCAACTTCCGGCAAGACCAGCTTCGTCTATATGTTCATGAGCGTTATGACCAGTCGTGATGGCATGACCGGATGTGACTTCATCATGTCGTCATCATCATCATCATCATCATCATCATCGTCATCATCATCATCATCATTATCATCATCATCAGCCTGATTATACCCACTGCAGGGCGAAGGCCTCTCCCATAATTCTCCACTTAACCCGGTTCTGTGCTAGCTGCATCCACTTGACCCCTGCGAATTTCTTAATCTCATCCGCCCACCTAACTTTCTGCCGCCCCCTGCTACGCTTTGCTTCCTTTGGAATCCACTTTGTTACCCTCAGGGACCATCGGTTATCCTCTCTTCGCACTACATGTCCTGCCCATGTCCATTTCTTCTTCTTAATTTCTACTAGAATGTCGGTAACTTGAGTTATTTCTCTGACCCACTCTGCACGCTTTCTATCTCTTAATGTTATCATTACCATTTTTCGTTCCATAGCCCTCTGGGTTGTCCTCAACTTAAGTAGAACTCTCATCATGTCGTATGTTCCGGTAAATAAACGTGACCGGTTGTGAGGTCATAAATGACCTCACATCCGTTCATGACATCACGGCTTGTCATGACGGCAGATAGTGATAACATCGCTGTCGTTATCATCATCCCTATCAGTATCACTAACTACCACGAGCTTCCATCATCGGTCATTTCTACCATTAGCAAGGGCGGCCTTGTCCATGGCAACAGCGCTGGCGTGATGCTATACAAGATCCAAGATACGTTTCTCACGTGTCCGGCTTGACTGTCAGGATGACTGACAGCTATAGCGTGACAAAACGCCGACTGTATGAGACGTTAATGGCTTGCGCCTTAATAATGTTCCTGTATCCTGAAAGTTTGTATCCGGCAATCCTGAGCGAAGGACGTAACAGACTATATTATAAAACTAATGGGTTAAAACAACAAATTACAATAAATAACTAAGACGAGCTGTAATGGATTCATTGCAAGGAAGCATAAAGCAGTGCCACCTGTCGAGGTCACAAGAGAAAAATATTTTGCAAGGCAAGGCTCCGTTGTATTTTGGGGTAAGCGTCACTGGTGTTCCATATTTTCTTTTTTTCAGTGAAGGAAGCATAAACGCGCACCGCTAAATTACAAAAGTGTTTACTCCTATAAGCAATAAGTTTACTCTTATGAGCCGTATCATAAATCGTAATTTTCTTTTCAACAGCCGCCGGCATGCGCCCTTATCACTGTAAGTGTAAAGCACGAAACAATGTCTTCTTTATTTGTTCAAGCCTGGTGTCGTGAAACGCGGCTTTATCTTTCCTTTCTAGCATGAGATGCGGCGAGATAAGTATCGAAGGATTGCAGAGAAGCACAGCTGCTTCCATATTATGCCAGACTTTTCCAGTAACTTTTGCTAATTTTCCTTGTCGTTTCGGCGCCGGCTTTAAATGGCCACTGCCGAATGCAACGCGCATTCTTCGTCTTCGTTTGTGGTGCTAGGCATTGTCACAGCGGCGTGATAATATCTATGGGTCAGCTGGTGGTGGCAGCGCTACTTCAAATAAATTACAGCTACCCGCAAGTATTTATGTTGTCTGCATGGGTCTAACATGTCAAGGTGACAGCGGTCAAGAGGAACGCTTACTAGCTTCAATACAACAATTAGCCCGCCGAAATGTCATCTAGTAACCCTTAGTTTAAGCTCCGGTGCTTTTGATCCGCCAGAGTTCTTTAACATGAATTGGCATCGAATGACGGAAATGTGAGTTGTATTCCGACCAAAGTTGTAGGATTGGAAGGTAGGCTTATCCAGCTCCGACATTGCGACACAAAGGACCTTGCTTGCGTTCGGGCAGTGGCATCAGTCAACAATCGCGGACTGAGAACCCGACTAATATCGCCCTTAACTCATAAACCAATTTCACAAATAAATGGTTTATACTACTAATCATACTACTACTACTACTACTACTACTACTACCACTACTACTACTATTACTACTAAAACTAATACTACATTCCGCCTGCAACAAACGCAGCGCTAAGAACCAATATACAACTTGCAGTCGAGCACAAAGTTCCTAGGTAGTGCAGCATGGTGATGTTTTATCGGTAAACAGGGCAATAAATGAATGAAAGGGGAAATGTATTTCATGCATAATTATGGGCTCCTGTAACAAACCTGCAAATGTCTGCACTTGTGCCCAGAAATTGTCGCCTATGAAAAGCGCAAACACACACACAAAAAGCAGAGAAGGCAGAACGTGCGATGTCGACTCTATTTTTGTGTGTATAATCCTGTTGCGCTTGTCAGAGCGTCTGCATCTACTAACCAACTAACTCAACTATGATCCTTGGCAGTTGCGTATGTGAGCATTATGAACAACTGAGCTGGCAAGGTCGGTCATATTTTGAAGTTTAGGTGCCTCCAATGTCCTCATTTTCAAGTGTTTTCTTTTGTACCCCTGTTTAATTCACATCTGAACTCCCAATTTTTTATATCTTCTATGTCATCGCTTATACCTTCTGTCAAGCTCTAGGTCCCTGGCGAGTGTGTCAGGCAGCTATAGAATCCCTGAAGTTTAACTCCGTTATATCTTCGGCCCTTGAGTATTGGACATGAATGAAAATCATATCACTCACCTCTTTCAGGTCTCTCAGATTAGGGTACGTGCCTAACGCAGAGGCATAGATCAACAACAATGCGGTTATGGTAAACACTTTCATACTTCCTGGTCATCACATATTCGCTTCGGCAATGCCCAAACTCTGGAATGGTTCTGAACTGCTCTCATACATATATCCATGTTTAGAGCACGTGCTTTACCGAACATCTGTTTGATGTTGTTGTTTTCCTTGGGCTCGCCTTACATCTATTGTATCATAACAGATTGCGCATAAGTTTTCTTTCGGAACGAGCATTTGCAATCTGCTGCGGAGTTTCCCGTCCTGTCAGTATCACATCGGTCCTAATGTATTGTCTAGTAAAATGACGCATTAGATGTACAGTTGCTAGATTTCTATTCGCTTCTATGCCCTTACTGTGACATTATCCAAGCAACCAGAAAATACATTTGAACGATTTTGAGCAAGACTTCGCACATTTCCCTTTTAAGCAGGCTCGGTCTCATAACAATCTCTTCTGGATTACAAGCACGACATATGATTTCATCCAAACAATACATTTTTATAGTTGGAAAAACATCTGTATTGGTTTCTCAGTTCTAGTTCAGTTCTATTTCTATCTAGCATATGGTATTTGTTTTGTATGTGTTTGACATGTTAAAATTTACAAGTAGTAATAAATATTGAAAAAAGTGCAGATGTCGAATAATCACTAAAGAAAGTTTCCTGAGCTTCAGCCTTTGGCTGCAGCCGCAGTGGCTGTTGTTGCTTCGATCATGGTTCGCTTGCCCGTTGGCAAGCCAGTCGACAACAGTGTAGTCTGGCTTCTAGCTGTTTGATAGTCGCGGCAGCCTGTGTGGCACTGTTGAAGCTTCTGGATTTATTAAGAGTGAATTTTTATATACTACGCGGTCTCTTATTTCACACAACGTGATGAATTTTCTCTGCACTATATACGTGGGCCTGGCGCATATAGTCAGTCAGAAGACGTACGTTTATGATGTGTTCATCTATATTAAAGACGGAGTGGCGCAAGCGAGGTGTCATTATGGTGGAAATGTTCCCTGTACAGCTGACAGTTGGGTTGCAGTTGAAACTTTATTAAGAAAATATTAATTACTTGGCAGCGTGAGTGCTCAGGTTTAAATGTTCGCAGCCTGATCACCTTTAGGCTCTGAGTAGCAAATTATATTTTCGATTAAGATAGGGTAACTTTTAATGTTCCATTTATTGGCTTTTAGTCGCAAAAAAAAACTGTATGTACATGAAATAACAGCGAGTCTTATTTGCGTGTTGCCTACCGCCACGGCATTCTCAGGGTGTGCAAATCTGTGGCTAACTTCAGCAGCTTGCTTGGGCATTGTATAGGACAGGTATACCCTAAAATAATCTATTTAAAGGGGGAAACAGCTGGGCAGATTCAGGTAACTAAAATTTTGATAAAGGACGGGGGATATCGAGCTAGGAAATCTCGTCTCCCTGTATGCGAAATGTCTGGTGTCACGGGCAGAAGCTTTCATGGAAAAAATATAACATTATCTTTACTCATAAGATAGGTTACGGTAAGAACTTGAAAATTACAGGGCAATCAGTGCGCTCTGGTACCGTCTATGTCAAAAAGGAAGAGCTCAAGGGGTCTAGATCTGAGCCAATTCGTGCGGCTTGTAATACACCTTCAGTGTTTCATAATATTTTATGGTAAGAAGATTTTTTGCCCTACCTACTCCAATAGGGAAGACCTCCACTAATGCTAAATCAGCGCCACTACACGGCTCGCAAGCAGATCCTCTGGGCTCTACATTTTTGACAAAGGCTGTACACATAAGCTATTTACAGTGGTAATCTCTAACATTAGCAGTACACCCTTCGACTTTATTCAAGCGACCGGTCAAGCAAGTTTTCGCAAAACGGTACTCTGTCATCTATCGTATCCATCCTATCAACGAAGTGATCTAAAATGCTCTCAGTTAACCAGCCATTATATATAGCATTCATTGATATGAAAAGGCATTTGCCTCAGTAAACAAGTACGGAAGTCAAGAAGGAATTGTGATATCAGGGTTCAGGTGAGCCGTATGTGAAGGCACAATATATATATATACGTAACAAAATTTACGTAACGAAAGAGGTTAGACGAATGAGACATGAGTTTCCCATTACTATTGACAGTTTGTTTGGAGGGAGTATTCAGAGCCTTTGAATGGGACTAGTTTGGAACGACGGTTGTTGGAGAAAATGTCAGTTCTCTACGATTCGTTGATGTAATTGCTTTGCTATGTAACTCAGGGGATAAAATGATAAGAAGATTGATGATCTCGACAGGAAGGGGAGAGAATAAAGCAGAAAATGCCTCAGCTGTAGGCAAAGTAATGTGCACCGACACAATGTGACTCCTCTTGTGTCCTTACTGACCCTGAGCGCCCGCTTCAGCCATCTGCCCGTTCATATTGGTGGTCCCCTTCCCCCCGGCAGGAACCACCGCGACCCGTTAACCTGCATTTGCAGGTTCACGAGATGGCCTGAAGCGATGTCCCTTCTGGGCATAACGGCGAGGTCGATTGCAAGAGTATTTATCACTCTGGATAAGCCACAGTGGTGTCCATTTCACCATTACAACTGACCATGGTAGTCAATTTGACTCAACATTATTTGCCACCTTATCGGCGAGGCCAGACATAACAAGCCGTGACGATGCGCTATGTTGCGCGGATCCAAGGATGGGCCAAAGATTTGCGGGCATCAAATATGCTTTGACGGCATGATAAAGGAAAGTAGGGGCGAGGGCGATCGGTCGACTTGTCAGAACCGAGATGAACGGCGCACTCAGGGAGCCAGACATCGTCCAACATCAGAGAGGTGTCGCACGTGCGAAGTCTTTGTAGCTCGGCATCGGCTCGTTGAGCAGCAGCCATAGACATGAACTCCTTGATTGGCCATCCATTGCTCGTCGAATTGACTTCAGCACGAGAAAGAGCGTCGGCAACTATGGTCGACTTGCCGCTGATATTAACCAATCTCGCCGGTAAATTCGGTATGTAGGCGAGCTGCCTGATTTCGCGAGGAGCGTGGGAAGAACTGCTGGATGTCAGCGTAAACGTCAGATGTTTCTGGTCAGTCAGGATATGAAATGTGCGTCTCTCCAGAAAATGGCAGGAGTGCTTCACGCCTGAATATATTACTAGCAGCTCTCGGCCGAAGGTGCCGTAGCGGCGCTCAGGTGCGAAAGCGTCTTGGAAAAGAAGGCGATTGGCTGCCAATCACCAGCGACGAACTGTTGCAAGACCGCGACGAGAGCAGTGACCGATGTGTCAACCATGATGGACGCGGACGTGTCATATTTGAGATGAACCAGGAGCGTGCAGCCGCGAATGACAGATTTTATGCCACTGAATGCGCGGTCAGCGGTAGCGCTTCAAGCGACAAGAACTGTCAGCTTTCTGTCTGAAGAGGGTGAAGTATTGCAGCGGAGCGAGGAATGAAGCACCGATAATTGCGGGGGAGACCAAGAAAAACGCCCAGTTGCCGGATGGTGGCTGGTAAACAAAACTGAGTGATGGCAGCGACACGCGCAGGTAACAAGCGGATACCATGGGCTTCGCGTGAATGCCGCAAATGTCCAACTCTACAATACCAAACTCGATTTTCGGTCCATTGACCACAAGACCAATGCGGCTCAGCTTTGCGACGACTTGACGCTGGTGGAGCTTGGGGGCCTCTGCCCTAGGGCTGGAGACGAGAAATTCAATACGATAGGCAAAGCAGCATGTCAAACCACGCAGGACTTGGTCAACAAAGCTTTAAAAATGTCTGGGCTGCATTGTGAAGACCGAAAGACATCTTAAGATATTCAAACATAACAAAAGGCCTCATAATAGCGGTCTCTGGGATATCCGAGGGGTTCATAGGATTCTGGTGATGTGCTTATATGAGATGAACCTTTCTGAATAGTATGCAGTCATGAAGGGCCGATGTAATATCTTGGATATCGGGAATCAAGTAGTGGTCAGGGATCATGGCCTTATTGAGAGCCCGGTAAACGCCCCAGTGGCACCAGTCGCCGTTCATTTTGGTTACCCTGTGAAGCGGTGATGCCCAAGGACTGAGCAGGGAGGGATGAAGCCAAGCTCCAGAATATGCTCGAATTCTTTTCTGGCGACAGCAAGGTGATCCGGTGAGAGGCGACGAGCGCGACCAAACACGGGAGGCCCAGTCGTCACAATATGATGAGTCATGATGCGACTGACCGGAGCTTGAAACGACGGGGGTCGGAAGACATCCGGATGCTCGGCAAGCACACTGGACCAAGGGTCGGGAACTGTGCTGTGCGCTCGAAGAAGCTCGAGTCGTGGATAGCGGCAAAAGACGCCCTGGATGACTTGACTCGTTTCAGAACCCAGTATACGGCTTTGCCGCCTGTCATCTAGGCGCCTGTAGTTCCATACGAAGTCGGCGCCGAGCATTGCGAGTGCAGGTCAGCGATGACAAACGTCCAGAGAAAGATGCAGCGGAGTCCGATGTCAAGTCACCGACTTTTGACCGTATGTCCGTATGGTCGATGCGTTGACTACGGTCAGAGGTGGAGAGTCTGAAAAATTGCGTCGCTCAACCAACGTAGGCAGAAGAACAAAAATGTTGCACCAGTGTCGATGAGGTAGAGGACTTTTGTTATACAGTCAATTACATGAAAGAGGCGACTGGATCGGGAGCCGATAACTTTGGTCGCCTTCAGTGTTCTGCTTTACTGTTCCCGTGAAGGAGCAGGGCTGGTGGTATTGGCGTGATCGAGAGCCGTAGCTGCTGCGATACCAGCAAAAGGTTCTGGAGGACAGAGAAAGGTAGACAGGAGTACTGTGCCTGGCACGGCGGGGTGGAGGGGAAGAAGGCGGCCGGCAAGTAGGAAGGGCAGCCACTTCAGCTGTGCGCCGCGCTACTTGCCGAGTGAGCTCCTCATTAGCATCGGTGAGGGGGCATATCGATCGTCGGCAGCTGCGCTGGGGAACTGAGGCGCAGGAGGGCGATGCGTTCTTTCCACGGAAATTCGATGTCCATGTTCTTACCTGCGAGCGCAGCGAGGAATACCAGTGTCTGAGATGAAGACACGCTCATGATTATGCGCACCTGTGGCGGTGGGCGCTGCAGGAAAGTATCCGCAGAGTGCGCTGTCATGTGAAGCAGAGAAGTTTCCAGCCAGGGCACTCATGCGATGCAACAGTTCGTTAGGCTCGCGTTCTCTGAGCTCTTCTGAGGTAAAGAGCTGCTGCAGAGGACACGGCTCCGTTTCATAAGGTCGCTGAATGAGCATCACCCAAAGATGATCGTAAGGGCGATCGGCCGCCGGAGGACGGAGGATGTCGCGAACAATAGCAGCAGTAGAGGCGAGCGTGCTAATGACGTGGTCGAACATGGTCGCCTGCGAAGTGACACGCTGCCTGCCGAACAAGACCTTGATTGTGAGGAATCAAAGTTCCAAGTCCGATGACCAGACGTCAGGCAGCTTGAGAGCGGAGGCTGCATTTTTATGAGGTGGCGTCGTGTGAGGCGACGGAGGCGGCAGATGAGTTGGAGATCCATAGCCATTAGGCTTACATGATGTAAGCTCGGCGGGGTCTCGAGCTCCGGGAGGAGGTAGACTTAGCGAAATGGCTGATGCAAGCTCAGTGCAAGAGCAGGGAGCGAAGGCACGAATTCCGGATTCATCAAGTGTGTGGCGATGATTCACAGACGCACTCGTTTTCGGGTCTCCGCAGATATATTTGACACAACCCCCAGAGCCAGGCGGGAACGGAACATCGAACCGTCGTCATTCAGTCCTGCCGCCACGAAGAACAATCTGCGCGCGCTTGGGAGGCGTGCTGAGGCTGTAGTCTTCCTCTGCGGCTGGACCACGATGGCACGCTACAGACGGAATCAGGCTTGAAACGCCTGAGTACTTTGTGGCAATCACAGTTCCATGGAAGACTATAGCAGTGGCACAGTCATTGTACTGATTTGCATTACGAGTTTAATGTCATGCTAATATATTTCTACTTTCCAACAGATATATAAATCATTAATGAAGAAAATTGTGGCATGTGTAAATGACAAATTTTCTGAGTAATTTTAGTCGACGCTTTTATTTAGAAACCATTCGCAACGATCACATGCATGCGCTCAGGGCAATATTGAATGCATTCACGTCATCAAGACTCATCCAGAGGCTTTTTTGAAAAGCGCCCTTTAGCTGTCGAGTTGAGCTGCTCCTCGGCTGCATCATAATCAAACAAGGTGTGCGCCCTGTAAACCAGCATACGGCCGCTATACGGCCACAAGAAAGCCATTTTCTGTTCCTTGCCATTGTGATATATTACAACAGTTATTGTATCACTACTCAGCTATTGGCGCACCTCTTATTCAGGTATCAAAGGGAGATGTGGCATTCAAAATGGGGAACGCCATCATTCAAAATCTTCAAAAGCTTTAGCACATATGGGTTCTTCTTCACTGCGTTTAAAACGCCATGAAAGGAAATCATACGAATGCAATAAACATTACGCTATACGCAGTCCTAGTTGAAAAACGCATTGGGAGAGACAGGGTAGTTGCCAAATATAGCAAGTGCGCCTCAAAAACCACAGCAGAATATTAGAAGACCGATATGGATTACCTCGTAATCATGTCAGTGACATCCTAGTTCAATCCGCGACAATACGGTATAATTACTGTAAGCAAACAGTGCGCATGTGTATGCTAGTTCAGTTCATTTAAGGCGAAAGCCTTCTATGGCTCAAGACTACCCAGCATGGCCGTCGGTGCATCCACGAGAACTGTGCCACTTCATCGCGAGATTAAGCAGGATTCTATTTGTCAATAATTCTGATGACTTCATCAGAAAAACAAAAATCTTGTCTCCTCCGGCAATGACACATCCATCCCTCGGATTCCGATCCGAGTGTTTTAACCAACTGCTCCACCCCCGGGAACATTAAACGCAGATCATAATTCTACTTTACCGTGAGGATGCTAGTAGCGGGATTCCGCGAGTGACAGATACTTAGCTTTTGCATTCCTGTAAACCAGTTATAGAGCACCGGTGAATGATGCGTCGAATGTGTTCGACAAGGGCGCGAAATGTATTATATGTAGTCGCAACGCTTAGTTATTCGCATTTCTCCACTGCAGATTCTGTTGTGCTCTTGGAAATTTTTACAAATTCCTCCTGCGGAGTTGCTGATCGTGTCTGCCTTCAAGGAATTGAAAGAACTTAGTACCTCTAACCTAACTGCAAGGGTTCTTACTCATATGGTTTTTCAAAAAACGTCGTCCACGCGCTGCCAAAAGACAATGACGCCAAGTTTTTTAGGGGCCGGCAAGTAGGAGCAAGTTACTAATATGGATAGTAATTGTCATCGTTTGGGGAATAATCTTTATTGCAGTATTTCTCATTTTTCTTTAGTGTTCAAATGCCTGTTGCCGTCCTTCGACTACAAAATAATGTACCCGTGAAGACCGTTTCACATAGTACAGCCATATATCTTCATTTTATTTCCGAAGCCCTTTGAGAGGAATTTGCATATTTTTGCTATGACTTCGCAGCAGGGACTAACATGTTTTCACGTACATTGTCTGAATAAAAGAATTGTGCAACTGCTCAAGGCAAGCTGCCAAAGGTTAGCACCGCGTGAAATGCTTGTCTGGAGTGTCAGAGACAAAAAATCTCTGATATATACCAGCTAGCTCACTGAACCACATACCACTTCAGATCCCACCCTTTGAATAAAGTAGAATGGATCTTCAGCTTTTCCTAACTACATCAATGGACAGCTAGGTCACCGTTGTTATCAAGCTATCTTGCCCGCTACTGTGAAGCACAAATCCTGCACACTATTCGTGCAGCCTAAACAAAAAAATAGTCTACTAAGGAATTGTGTTATATCGCGGTACACTAAAAGCTCTCATAACGGTCATGAGCATAGTATTTATTGACGACGTCACCCTAGAAAACATGAGCATAGTTACTTTTGCTGCTGAAGCATATTAACGTACCAACAACAGAACGAAATCAGTAAAGGTTTTCAATAGATAACCGAGGATACATTTTGTATGTATGCCAATGCCGTACATAAGATGGCACCAATACACTCTTCTCTGGATAGCAAAGTGTTGCAGGTTCGGAATGGCGTCGGAATCCTCGTACATATTTGTAGATGAAATAACTTTGATGCTTTCTCCGGACATCGCAGGTACAACTCTATCTACACAAAGAAACTCTCCAGAATCTAGAGACCAGGTTTCTAAAATAGCTGACATCACGGTAGTATCCAGTGAGATCTGTCCACCGCGGCAGTGTAATGTTGCACCACACTGTTGCAAAACCCCTATACCTAGAATTACTTGATGTATATAGAACGATACAAGACTGTGAATTCGGTTCGAAACGCTTGGTCGCCAATCACAACGTTTGCACAGCACACACCCAAAGGCACCACTTACCCCGAACAGCACGGAATATCACAGTTTGATTTACGCTAAACTTAAATGTATGCCCTGCACAATTCTTGAATGCTAAACTCAAAACTGGGTGTTGTTTCAGTGTGAGTTAGTGACATGGCGCGGATTCCGTCAATGAATATGTCGAGTTTGTTCTTTAACATAAATAGAGGCAGATGTATTGTGAATTTCGATTCTCCGGCGAGCTCACTGCCATCGGCCGAGCCCCTTAGTTTCCCGAGGGGGAAGAACGGCGCTTAGGTGATGGTGAACATCGCTGTCTTTGGCTTGGCGGCGTCAGGCAGCAGTCTGAAGACGGCGATCAATTTCACATCTGTACCGGGAGGTATGTACCCACAGTCGGTGTCGGATAAAATGCAGTGTTGAGAGAATCAAAGGCATTGGGCAACGAGCGATGGCCTTGTGTCAGCAGGCCCTGCCGATGACAATACCGGCAGGTGTGTCCGATTATGTCACAGCTTTACACACGAGTTGCAGGCGCCACTGGTTGGAGTAAAAGTGGTGGAAACCTTGTTCTAGATGGCGGTTGCAGAAGGGGCGGCGTTGTTGACGAACCACCTCGCGTGTGTAAGCGTTTATGTGGCCAACCCGTGGCAGAGAAGACATTAAATGGTCACACTGTCTGTTGTCGTTGAAGCGCGGCGCATTTAAATCCGGAGTCCAGAAATGGATGGGGTCTCAGGTTCTACCTGCAGCGCGCCATTATAATTGTGTTCATCCGGGCACGCAAAATGTTCACGAAGCAATTTTTCCCGCATAATCTGGCGTATCAGATCAGCAATCGACTCCGGAGCAGTGACACCAACGCTCGCGACGAATATGATGTTGGCCAGTGGCCCAAATTTAGGTGTGATTCGGTGCAACTTCAAGGTCTCTAAAGTGCAGCAGTGCCTGGTGGCGTCAGCTGTAGAGTTCGAATTGTCATTACTGAAAAGCAATGTATATAAATCTTCGGAAACAGCTTTGAGCAAGTGCCCCACTTTGCATATTGAAGAAACAGCGCAAGGGACGGGACAGAGTGACATGTGGAAGTACGAACACAAGGCGCTCGTGTTAATGTCTCCCATCCCTTGCGCTGTTCTTTCACCATGCAGAACCACCTAGCCCGCCAACTCGCGCGATCGTTTTTCAACTTTATCTTTATCGGACATTCGTGGTTTATTATTGTTACGTGGTGGCATGACAAGCGATGGAACACGGCGACACAACAGAAACAGAACGACGTGATGACATGACGATGAAATATGCTTTAATATTAGGCCAGCGAGCCTGGCGCGAGCGCTCCGCCCCGCGCCACTGCCCGTTTCGTCATCTTCGTAGCATTACCCGGCGACACTGAGCGATCGTCCCGATCGATTGCTAGAAATCCAATGCGTGACGTGACGATGGCACAGACACAGGATTAGGACATGAAAGGCTGGACATCACAATGAATGCGAAGATGGAATGAATGCTTGCCCCGGAGCGTCAGGTCCAATCTTCACCGTTTGCAGAAGGCCAAGGCTCATGGACACGCCGATCGGCTTGGGCGGGGATGCTGTCTTCGCTCTAGTGGTCGTGAGGTCGTTTCGTCGTGGGGTCGGTAGGGTCGGCTTTGGGCTCTTCCTGGTCATGTGTTGTGATCAAGGCTGAGGACGGGGCTGGGGAGAGCTGCTGGTCGGGTCTGACCACAAAGGGCTCGGGTAAAGCTTGGCGGCGATCTTCACGGGCTCTCGGCCGATGAACCCGACGTACGGTTGGCTTCAAAGGGGCAAGGCGAGGATGGGGATGAACCGCACCTCCAACCAAATGTTACGTGGTGGCATGACAAGCGATGGAGCACGGCGACACAACAGAAACAGAACAACGTGATTACATGACAATGAAATATGCTTTAATGGCCAGCGGGCCTGGCACGAGCGCTCCGCCCCGCGCCACTGCCCGTTTCGTCATCTTCGTAGCAGTATCTTGCACATACCACCCAGGCTGCAAGGGATATCGGGACTTAAACATACATTTTATGCGGATGACATTACTCTTTGGGTAACAAGAGGCAGTGACGCACATTTGCAAGAAACTCTACAGCACGCGGTGGATATTGTTGAGGAGCTAGCAGGGGAAGCAGGACTCTCGTGCTCTCAGCCCAAGTCCGAGCTTTTTGTGCTGAGGGACAAGCCAAGAGGGATACATGCGAGACACTATGTGCCGCCACCGCCTTTAGAGGTCAAAGTGGGGGGCGTACCGGTCGCTGAGGTTCAAACGATCAGGATCCTGGGTATGTATCTGCAGACTAACAGGAAAAATAGCGAGTCCTTGAAAAGGCTTAAAAATACGGTCAATGCTACCGTGAGGTTAATCAGGAGAATCGCTAATCGTAAGAGAGGTGTTAAGGAAAAGGACTTGTGTAAGCTGGTGCAGGCGTTTGTGCTCAGTAGAATAGTGTATGCGACGCCTTATTTGAAGTTGGACGCGACGGAAAAAGGCAAGGTGGAGGCTATGATTAGGCAGGCA
The DNA here is from genome assembly GCF_055883805.1 of Amblyomma maculatum. Taxonomy (NCBI): domain Eukaryota; kingdom Metazoa; phylum Arthropoda; class Arachnida; order Ixodida; family Ixodidae; genus Amblyomma; species Amblyomma maculatum. The sequence continues at coordinate 73,679,994 of NC_139351.1, forward strand.
TATAAAGCGGCCCTTGGGTTGCCTCACAATGCGTCTACCGAAAGGCTGCTGGGATTAGGGGTGCACAACACCCTAGAAGAACTACGGGAGGCGCACTTGGTGATGCAGCTCGGTAGGCTTTCAAAAACAAAAGCAGGAAGGGACATATTGGAAAGGATCGGCATTGGAGTTGATGCTCCAGCTGGTGACACTAAAATTCAGATTAGGCGGGAAATGCACAAGGGCTTGTACATAAAACCTTTGCCCAAGAACATGCATCCAATACATCACGAGGACCGCAGGAAGGCAAGAGCCAAAGCTTTACATGTTAAGTACGGGAAGTACGACGGGGCAGTCTATGTAGATGTCGCCGAGTATAGGGACAAGGACGCATTTGCAATTGCGGTGGTGGACGGGCGGGGACGCTTGATCGCCTCCGGATCAGTCAAAACCCGCTCCCCAGAAACTGCAGAGGAAGCGGCGATAGCACTAGCTATTACTAGTAGTAATGCTGACTTGATCTTCAGCGATTCCAAAACAGCCATCCGAAATTTGGCGAGGGGCAGAATATCTGTCACAGCGGCGCGATTGCTGAATCGGGCCACGGGGCGAGGGACTACGGAGGCGGAAATTGTCTGGGTACCAGCACACTCTGGGAATCCTGGGAACGAGACGGCTCACATGAATGCTCGAGGTTTCGTCAGCCGAGTAGGTGAGCCGGACGTTCCGGGAAGGTCCACGAGAGATGGGCTGGTATCCTTTCATGACATTACTAATCATTTCAAACTTGAGCGGAGGATTTACCCACCCCCGGACAAGCAATTGGTGAAGGCGCAGGAATGCGTCTGGCGACGATTGCAGACTAGATGTTTCTTAAACCCATACGTGTTGAGCAAAATCTACCCGGACATTCAGCCGGAGTGCAAATGGTGTCAGGAATTGGCAACCTATGACCACATATTATGGAGCTGTAGCATAGCACCGCCACCGGCGGATATTATGCGTGATCCTTCCCTCGAGCAGTGGGAGGCCGTGTTGGCCAGCTCAGACCCGGTCGTCCAGACCAGGGCCGTGGAGTGGGCCACCCAGGTCGCCGTCAGCCATGGGTTGATGGCCATCTAACACGGAACCATCCATACATGCTCTCTGACGAAAATAAAGTTTTTCCATCCATCCATAACAATGTCCTCGATATATGTGGTGCGTCTCTCCAGATACATGGGCTCGTTGCAACGCTTGCTCTGCACGTTTCTTCGCCGATCCAACGCCAAAGAGTATCTTTATCTCTTCTGTAAAACAATCCGAGCTTACAAGTGAGTCTTTAGAATTATGAAATCAAACTACTGAAGTACCTTCCAAGAAGAACACTACGTTCGACAGTTTCACTGTAGAATTGCAACAATTGTATCGGCTCCCCCATTTGTAGTGGTTAGCCACTCGTCGACGTCCTCGTCAGATTTTCCACCAAAGGTAGGCGGTTCACGGTAATGCTGCAAGTTGCTCATCGAAGGTGTTGCTCGACCAGCGCCATCGTCTGGAGCCACAATAAATGGCAGGAGTTGTGCACTGCTAGTCGGCTACTTCGTCGAAGGCAATGAGGATCCAGGTTGATCTATGCCGCACCCCCACCACAACGGTTACGTACTCAATACGTTACGGGGGTGTTTATTGGTAGTCTGAGCGCTGCGAGTCCGCAAGGCACCCCCACACACCAGCTTGTAGTTCTTCTCTTCAGCTTCCTCTTCCTTCTCCTGCCGCACTAAAGCGCGTAATAATATTATGAAGTCCAGCCTACTCTCCCATGTCTACTCTCCCAGCATCACCAGACCTACATGTAGCAGCAGGTTTGCATATCTTGTGAGAAATATTTATTGCAACATTACTTCAAACAGCGTTCTGGGTGGTGTGATGCCCCCTTTTTTTTCATTTGGCATGCAGCTGCTAGTCTTATTCGGGAATACTTTGGTTAGCGATTGAAAAGGAATATATCATTTACATACCGCCAATGTAATCCTGATTCATCACAGCACGGCACTTGATCTAGCGCAGCTGAAGCATTGAAAGGACGAGAGGTTAGTGCACCGTCAAAGGCGGAGAATGGGTGAAGAAGGCGCCGCTAGAGAAGTAGCAAGAATAGTGGCACTGTTAAGTTCATATTTCGCTTCTCTTCTATGTGCTTTGCGTATGTGGTAAGATGAGAACGTGACGCCCTTAATCGGATTAACTGCGTCGTGATTAGTATCTTCCAATAACATTTCATCGAGGGCTTCCTTTTCCACATCATGATTGAGTTGTATCCTGCAATACCATTGAAATGTCTTAGAGGCAGTCAAAAATATGTCTCTATCAAAATGATCCTACTGAATTCACGAGTTTACGAAATAATCAATCTTATTAAGAAAGTTGAGGACAACTCAGAGGGCTATGGAATGAAAAATGGCAGGGGTAGCGTTAGGAGATTGGAAGCGGGCAGAGTGGGTCAGAGAAATAACTCAAGTTACTGACATTCTGTTGGAATTTAAGAAGAGGAAATGAGCATGGACAGGACATGTAGTGCGAAGAGAGGATAACCGACGGTCGCTTAGGGTAACAAACTGGATTCCAAGGGAAGGAAAGCGTAGTAGGGGGTGGCAGAAAGTTAGGTGGGCGGATGAGGTTAAGAAGTTCGCAGGGGTCAAGTGGATGCAGCTAGCACAGAACCAGGTTAATTGGAGATATAGGGGAGAGGCCTTCGCCCTGCAGTGGGTATAGTCAGGCTGCTGTTGCTGATGATGATGACGATGATTAAGAAAGTTGTTGCCAATGGTCAAGCAAAAACAAGGTCCCGGAAGCGACCTGTTCCGGGCGACCACCATCAAAAAAGAATGCCTGGCTAGAACAGAATTTTGTCCCCTTGGTGCAGCAATTGGGACACTTAAAGAGGATGAGGTAAATAGGGCAAATTGACGTTAGCAGGTATCGCAGAGGATGAGGTAAATAGGGCAAATTGACGTTAGCAGGTATCGCAATAAATATCAATAATCCGTATAAACTAAATGTTTTACAGGCTTGTGCTCCTACAACTGATCATCCAAACAACATAGTGAAAACCTTCTTGGTAGATGAAGAAGTAGCCGCTGATAAAGGGCAAACAAGATCTACAATATTGATAGGTCACAGTGCCAAAATAGCAAATAAGCAGGTTTGAAATCACACAGTAGAGAAAGATGGTATAAGCGCTAGAGAAAGCAGGAAACAGTTACTAGTAGATTTCAAAAAAGCACTAATTCACGAAACTTGAGTACTTTATTCATCAAACGGAAAACGATATTTGAAATAGGAAATGGCTATCACCATCACCATCATTAGCAGAACTGTGCCCACTGCAAGACGTTTCATCTCCCATATTCCTTTAATTAGCTTTATTAGCCAGGTCCTGTGCTAGCTGCAGCCACTTGATATCTGCGAAATTAACGTCATTCAGACACCTAGGATTCTGCTAGCCCGTGCTACGCTTTCCCTCTTTTAGTGTACATTTGTTTTACCCTTTTTGAAAATTGGTTACCCTCTCCGCTTCATGAGCCCTGCCTGAGCCCCTCTGTTATTCATGATGTCTGCAGAAATGTGATTAACTTGAGTTATTCCGCTCATCCACTCAGCACAATTTCTATCACTTAACTTTACACTTACCTTCTTGCATTCTCTAGATCTCGGCGTTCTCCTCAACTACTTTAGAGCTCTTTCAACCCAATTTGTGAATACATATACAATGCAACGCCTAAATATTTTCCTCTTGATAGATATTGCTAAGCTTATGTTCATTATCTGACAGCCGTTTTCAAAATTGCTTAATCCTTACTCTTATTTTTTAGGTTTTTCCTTTCATGATCAGGATCTCCGGTTACTTCCTGTCTTGAGTAGACATATTCGCCTACCACTTCCACTGCTTCGTTACCAATTGTGAACTTCTGTTTCTCCGAGCCTGTTACACATTACCCTTCAGTTCTACATATTAATTTTGAGGCCTACATTTTTGCTTTTCCTGTCTAGGCATCAATTACTCTTTGCAATTCATCAACTGAGCTACAGAGCACGGCAATTTCATCAGCAAATCACAGAATAACGAGGTTATTCGTTAAACTCTCATCCCTATCTGCTTCCTTTACAAGGCTGTGAATACTTCCTCCTAGATAACTGTGAATAGTACTGGGGAAATCGCGTCTCCTTGCTTACTACCCCTATTACGGCAAATATTTTCTTTTCAATTGATTATGATAGCTGTACAGCCAGTATAGATATATTGCAGTACTTTGACATTGTTGTGCCTGGCCAAAGCCGCACAGAAATTCAGCCGGACGCCAAACTTCTTCGGCTAACGCCTCCTTCACAAAATACGGATACTTCTTTGCAAAGCACTTGTGCACTGGAGGCGAGCCGTGCCAAAGGGAGAGAAGCGACGTGTTTCAACATGAGCTGAGCATCCAGAGAGCACGGCGCCGTGGCCCTGACGGTGAACCCCTTCTCGCCCCGCGGCATATTTGAAGCGAGAGGGCAGCAAGCTCTCCCATTGGCCCTGCGAAAGTGCTGCCGTCGGATTGGACCATTTTGAGCGTCAACGGTTCTTGGAGACGGAGTCTCAAGTGCTTCTGTTCGAGACTCCGAGTGTGAGTTCGTCACTAGCGCCCATCGGGAGCAGTTCGCCCCCTGACAGTGCGGACGCGGCGGAATCTCCCCGGCCGTCGCTGCGCGAGAACAGTCGCGTACGGCTATGTTAGCTTTCGGCTCCAGAGCCGAACTTGTTGTTTAGGTGCCTGTAAATAGTGTATAAAGCTTTTTCTTCATCTCACCAACGCCGACTCGAATTCATCGCTACCGCCCAGGGAGCTGACAGCCCTCGTTCACGAAAAGGGTGACGAGCGCTGCGTTACCAACTCCTTGGCACAACCCTGTTGACGGTGGGCTACTGTGTGATAACCCCACCGGCACAACATTGGATGGCAGCTGCGGGATTGACCGGCGTCAGCCACCTCGGCGCGGTGAGTACCTGAAGTTTCCCTCAAACGCCAGACTTCTCTAACACACAGGGTAGCTTAGAGAAAGGCTGAGCGTAGCATTGTGTTAACCTTGCGTGTTTCAAGCCTACAGGAAGTGTTTTGAAAACCAAGGGATGCTGAGAGGGGAATCAGTGTGAGAAAGGCTTGCGCGTCTCTTGCTAGGAGCGAGACAGCGAACGTCGAGTACACTATTCTAAAAAGGCAAACAACCAGAGGCCGGTGTGAAAGATGGAGAGTTACAAGGTCAAAGAACTCCTAATTTGTGAGTTGGGCAACGATTTGGGCTCAACAAAAAGAAAAAGGGAAATTCTTGAGATCATGCAGGCAGAAGAAGTGACGGTTGAGGAAGCCGCAGAGGCCTGGGATGATATTCAAGAGAGTGAAGGGAAGGAGGAAGCCAAAAAGCTAGAACGCCAAAGGCGCGATTAGCGTGAAAGGCTACAACTCCAAAAGCGCGAGGAGCGCGATGAGTGTGAAAGGCTAGAACGCCAAAAGCGGTTTTCCCGCTTAAAGAAGCTTGTCCAGCTCGAGCTTTCGGCATATGAAAAAAATGTTGAAAGGCATAGGACTTTAATTGCCATTCAAGGTAACAACAGTTCGAAGCCGCGAGCGTGTCTGCAACCATTCCTCATTGCCGAGGATATGGCAGGGTATTTGGCAGATTTCGAGCGTGTCTGCAAAAGTGAGCGCTTCGAGCGAGATACTTGGGCACAACAATTGGTAGCACTTCTCTCCGTTGAGGCGTCGGAAGAAATCAAGCGCGTGTTAGACGTTGACTTGAAAAACTACGATTACCTGAATGAATCTTTACTGAAAAGACATGGACTGTCACCAATGGAGCTTGGGGACAGGTATCGGCGTGAGAAAAACTGTACCAAAACGTTTTTGGATTTGGCGTATCAATTGAAAGCCGATGTAACCGAATGGCTAGACAGTCAGGAAGTCTCGGAGCAAATTGTACTTGCACCAGAGAATAAGACACAGCTTGGGGAAGCGACCGAGCAACGCGATAGCAGCAGCGAGCTGATCGAGTCTCGAACAGAAGTGTCTAGGGTTACCTTGGTCGAGCCACTGGCAGCTGAGACGGTTGGAGCCGACTCCATCGGCGAGAAATCCGCAGTGACACCGTCCTGCACGCATTCCCACGTAGCTGTAAGCATTCCACCAATCGAGAGTGGGGAACTGGCAGTAAATCAACCGCCTGACAACTCAGAAGCAGCAGTTGTACAGTGTGGCGGAGATGTAGTCAGGCTAGGAGAGGACAAATTGGCAATTTCCGAAGTCAGAGTCGACGTAGATCATGACACACAGAAAAACGAAGTTGCGCTCATGGAAATTGCGCAGCTCACAAGTTTTGAACAGCTAAGGCAGGCCCATGACAGGGACGCTGAATCACCGAGAATTCCACCACTCGGATTTTCACCGTGGTCCACTGAGGAAGCGCATCGCCGCCGCCGGCCCCTTCGGGGTTGTGCCGGGCTTCCGGCTGCATGGTCCCGCCTTGCCGCTGGGACCAACTCTCCGTCCCACCTGGTTCTCATCGGACCACACTCCTGTCCTACCGTCGCTATCAAGGTGAGCTTATAGCGCACTAATTTGCGGTTTCGGCCGCTTTTCTTGCTTACAGTGTTTTCAGGTTTTTTCTGCTATGGAGCAACATACCGCTCGCCGCGGCGGTCCCAACCGGAACGCCGCCGTACTCGCAGCCTCGGCCGAGATCCGCCAACCTTTCGTGCCGATATCGAGTGCCATGTCCGGGGACAACTTGAGGACTTCTGTGACAGTCTTCGGTTGCTGACAACCCCCTGCATTGAGGAGTCCCGTCGCAGCCTTGTCCCCCCTCCTGCCTCGGGGCCTCCACCGCCCCAGGTCTCTTCATCTCCGACCGGTAGCCGCAGCCCATCTCCCACTGTGACCCGGTTGAGAGCGGCGCAATTCCTTAAGGATCCCGCCGACAACAACCCACCTCCCAAGCCTCAGCGCAAAGGAAAGGCCAAGCGCAAAGAGCGTAAGGTCACCGACGATGCCGCTGCGACAGCCGAGTCGTCTGACTCGAGCCGACCACCTTCCGTTTTGCTTCCTACCGGACAGCCAGAGGCGTCTCTCCAGGCACTCGAGGCTGTCATATCTGGTGAGAGCAACACTTCATCTACTAGCTTCTTCCCAGCTGGGAAAGAAGACCTTGCCTCCCAGCTAAAGGCACTGGACGATATGCTCGCAACTGCGAACCGCCTCCGCAAGCCTCGTTCCTCCGAACCCTCGCAAGAGCTCACTTCCCGAGGTGAAGTAACTCGGCATAACTCCTTTGCTGCCTTAACCGAGGATCTTGAACATCAAGATTCTGACAAGACCGCTGCCCTACCATCCTCCGGTTCGCCTCCGGAGGTTCCCTGGTTCACATCCTCTGATTTAACTCAGGACCAGGCTAACAACTCCACCACGGCACAACAGCCTTTCCGCTCCAACCATCCGGCTCCTGATCACGATCGGGATACCGGTGGTTGGACTACGGTCACACGCCGAATCAACCGCCCCAAGGTTACTCGTGTGTCCAAGGAGCTGTTCACCCCTCGAGAGAAGACACTTCTTTCAGGGCAACCATCAAGGAACACATGATTGCCTACCTGTATGGCCAGCCAGGGGTCATCGAAGTTCGGCTCAACCGGAAACGAAACATTGTGGCTGCTGATGTGTCATCGCATGAAGCCCGCGATCACCTCCTGACCCTCAAGTCCCTCCTCGCTATTCCCGTTCGCTCGTTCGAGGCTTCCCGCATGGACTTCCATGTGGTTACTATCTTCGGCGTCGATCGCGAGGTCCGGGAACAGGACATTGCCGAGGGCATTGAGGCTGATGTAGAGATACTTGGCGTTCGTCGTCGAGGCCACCCTGTCTCCGTCCGCTTCGCTGCCCCTCCACCCGACCAAGTCTACATCAATCGGATGATGTTTGCTGTTCGACCACCGAAAGCTCGTCCCCTCCAGTTTACCCGCTGCGGAGCCTTTAATCATGTCTCCGCCGCTTGCACCAGGCCTGATCGCTGCTCCATCTGCGGCGGATCACACCACTCTCGGAAGTGCACTTCTAGCACTTCCAAGTGTTTTCATTGCGAAGGTCGGCACCGGGCTGCTGATCCCTCGTGTCCCAAGTGGCGACACCAACAGCAGCTAACCACGGCTCTCCGCAAGACAACAACACCAGAATATCGGCGGCAAGTGCTCAACGAGCTCCGCCCACTTCAGCCCACTGGGTCTGGGTCTACCCAGTTCGAATCCTACTCAAAGGCCCTCCAGTCACGGGAGTCCCAAGCACCCCAGCGAACCAGCTCGGGAGCCCCCTCAGCAACCTGTGGCGGTGGATATCCAAGCCACACTCACTTCGGTAACCGAAGCGCTACGACTTGCTGTCCAAGCGCTCATGACCCAGCTCCCACCCAACTCTGGCACTCGCCGATTGGGAGAAGCTGCTGCTCTCATTACTGGGAGCCCTACCACTCGCCATCATGGCCAGACGTATTAACAGACGCAACCCTATTCCCAGGAGACCGCGTGTCTTGCAGTGGAATACCAACTCCCTGCGAGTGCGACACGCGGACCTCAAAGATCTAATCCTCCAGAAATCTCTGGAATTTGATGTCTTTGCTTTACAGGAGACCCGAGTCCCAGCGGAGAACCTCCGACTACCAGGATTCACCGGGTACTCTGGCCGCTCATACTGCTCCAACCAGGACTGCACCCCCTGCCTGGATCCTTCGCATCCACAACACAGGCCCCGCACAGCCATCTATGTGAGGAGTGACATACCCCACACACTGATGTATGTTGCCCAACCTGACCTAGGACAACTGGAGATCTGTGCCGTGCGCGTCCGTATGGGTGACACGGACACTACAGTTGCTTCAGTATATGTCCCCCCAGGAGTTCCTTGGGACCCCTCCTGCCTCATTGCCCTTCATTCCCGTCTAGGTAAGGATGTCCTTATCTGCGGGGATTTCAACTCCCACCACAGGGCATGGGGTAACCAGTCAAGCACAACCCGAGGCAAAAAGCTCTTGGACGCCATCAACGCGGCAGGCCTTGTTTCCTACAGCCTACCTCCCCAAACTTCATTCGGCCAGGACGATCTTCTTTCATCGACCTGGCTCTCATCTCTGATGCCTGCCACTATTCGTGGGCCAGAGCACCTGACTCTTTGGGCTCGGAACATTTTCCCATATTCCTTAACCCCTCTGTGAGGGGTAGGAGGAGGGAAAAGCTCTACCCCATTACCAAATGGGCCGAGTTCAGAGAACGAGTGAAAGACATCCCACTTGCAGGCGACTTCCTGGGTTTTCTTGGACGTTGCGCCAAGAACTCCACAATCACCTGCGCAGTCCCACTACACGCACCAGTCCCGGACCTACGTCTACTCGGACTTAGGGCCTCCAGACGAAGGGCTGAGCGAGTGGCCGAGCGCACCCACCATCCCGAACATTAGAAGGCCTTCCGCAGGATCGATGCTTGCTGCCGTCGTCAGGCCAATCGTCGTTCCCGGGAAAGCTGGGCCAGCATTTGCCGGTACATACAGTCAGCCAGACAGTCCTCTGCTGCCTGGCGCATCCTCAAATCTCTTTTGCAGGTTGCCTTCAATCGACAACCTGTCCTGGGAGCAGCCATCGCAAGAGGCATTTCCTTTCAAGACTTGGCAGAGAAACTTGCCGACTTCCTTTCCAAGTCAGTCACGCCCCCTCCATCCGCTGGACTTCCAGTGGCGAATCCACCTTCGCCCCTTCGGTCTTCCCCTTCGCCACCAGCAGCTTTGGCACATGCCATATCTGCCCTCTGCAATGAACCCATTGCCCCTCATGAGCTTCACGGTGCCCTCAACCGCTCGAAGAAGAAATCAGCTCCTGGCGCTGACGGACGTACACTCCAGATGCTCCGTAATCTGGATGCCGCAGAGAAGAAGCGCCTCCTCGCAGTCTTCAACGACACATGGGACAGCAGCATACTACCGGACAACTGTAGAAACGCTATCGTTGTTCCCATCCTTAAGCCCCGTAAGCTGGCTAAACAACTATCCTCCTACCGTCCTGTATCTCTCACATCTGCAAGACCATGGAGTTCATTCCCCTGGAACGACTCACATGGATCGCCAGAGCAACCAACTTCCTTCCCGAGATGCAGACAGGATTTCGGAAGCACCGCTGTACTGCAGACTCTATAGCGGATGTGGTCTCCACCCTTGAGGAAGCCAAATATGCGGGCGACGTCGTCTTCCTGGTTCTTCTGGATGTCCAGTCCGCTTTTGACAACCTGCCCCATACCATCATTGAGCAGGCTCTGGATGCCCTTGGAGTGACTGGGAAACTGCGTCGCTTTGTCTCGGCATTCCTCTCCAATCGCTCCTTCCAAGTTCGAGTTGGGCAAACACTTAGCTCTCCTCGTCCTGTTACATCTGGGGTTCCCCAAGGATCAGTCCTCAGTCCTTGGCTGTTCAACCTCGTCCTAGCTGGCCTACCGAACTTCGTTCAGCAGATCAGTATCCACAAAAATTCCTGCTCCATCTATGCAGATGACATAGCTTTCTGGATCCGAGCTCCAAAGAGACGTATTGTCTCCGCTAGGAAGGCTATACAACAGGCACTGGACGGCGTCCAGTACTTCCTATCATCCAAGGGATTGACCCTCTCGGCTACTAAGTCTGAGGCCCTCGTCTACCATCCCAGAGGAGCACGGAGTTCCCGCCATCTTGCAACTTTGCCTATCGAAGGAACCCCTCTTCCATGGAAACGCCAGGTGAGATACCTAGGTCTCACAATTGATGGCCGTCTCACCTGGATCCCAGCTGACAAAGCCCTCATTCCCCATCTTGATCGTGTGGGAAGAGCAGTCCAGCGTCTCCTTGCAAATGGTAATGGTCGCTCTTCCACTTGGGCAATCAAGCTCTTCGAGGCAGCGGCGACATCGGTCATCCTATATGCCCTTCGCTTCGTCTCCCTTCGGTCGACTCAAGTCATTCGTCTCGATACAATTCGAAGGCGTTGGATTAGAAGATTCCTCGGAGTCCCTCAATTCTCACAGATTCCCGCTACCCTTGCGGAAGCTGGTATCTACCCTCTGGATCTTCTCCTCGCCCAGAGGGGACTGACCCACATTGATCGTCTCAGCCATGCTCCAGATGGTGCCTCACTCCTAGCACGGCTGCACAGCAAATCCCATCCTCGTATGGGTAAGCTGTATACAGTGTACAGAGAAATCATCGGTCCTGTCCCAGGTTTGTTAGTCCTACCCGCTCCACCCAATCGACCCCCAATTCCTGTCTTTTTCGATACGGATTGTCCCACCAAACGTCACACCCCTGCAGCTGCCTTTCAGCAGACAACTGCAGCCCTCCTTGAGGAGTGTATAGGATCTACACTCCTCTTTACGGATGGCTCGGTTCGACCCGCTACCTTCTAGCAGCTGCTGCTATGACAGCACCGCAGCTAGACCAGTCTAGGTCCTGCCGCCTGTCATTCCCTGCCAGTTCAACAGCTGCTGAGCTGGTCGGTCTACATCTAGCCGCACAGTTCATCGCTTCCAGTGTCCCTCCTGGACCTGTGAATGTTCTGTGCGACTCCAGGATCAGTCAGGATCTGCTCTGCAGCTCCTGACTATCTACCACGGCACCAACCTCTCCGTGAACATTCTCCAAGCCCGTCTCCTAGCCCTTCAGGACTCGGGGTATCAACTGGCCCTACACTGGGTTCCAGGACATACGGGAGTCCAGGGCAATGAAGAGGCGGATGCCCTGGCCAAAGCGGCGCACGACAACGGCGCCCCAGTCACTGAGGCTGTCACACCTTTTGACTTTTCAAGACCCCTCTTGAGAAGGTCGATAAGGTCTTTCCATCCTGACCGTCGCATTGCTGCTGGTGAACATCTCCAACGGCTCTCTGAAAAACTTTCACGGAAGGAAAAATCCCTCCTCCTACGACTTTGAATAGGCTGCACGTGGACGCCGTCCCGCATGTATGCCTGTGGCCGAGCTCCCAGCCCAGCCTGTCCCTCTTGCGGCAATACTAGAACACTGGGACACTTGCTCCTCGTGTGTCCAGCTTCCGCTGGCTATCGCCAGAAACTTCTGAATGGATATCGGAATCTTGGTCTCCCTGCTGATACGGAAGGGCAATTGCTCTTCCCAGCTCGGAACCAACTTTCTGCTCACCGGCTCCTCCTGATTTATCTGGAGGAGTCTGGCATAAGCTCTGTTCTGTAGGCCTGCATGGGTCTATAGTGCTTCGTGCGGAAATGGCGGCGACATATGCGGCGTCAGCAATCTTCCCCTCCCCAACCTTCCCCTAATTCCAACTTCCCCTTCCCCCTGGTCACCAAGAGTGATGCCACAAAGATGGCTAACATAAGACGTGACCAGTACCCCCTCCCCAAAAATAAACCATAGTCACCACACCCCCCCCCCCTTGTTCGGGCGCGACTGGCAGTGAATCATGCGCTGCTGGCCGCGGTGCAGGCGCGGCGCCGAACTCCGACGATGCCGGCGCCATACTAGCTCCGGTTACCGGCAGCTTGAAAGAGCGGGAACCAAAAGAAAGAAAGCAAAAATTCAAGTGCTGCCGCCGAAAACAGCGGAAAGGCAGGTGCATGAAAGAATGCTCTCATCGAAAGGTGAAAATACGCAAACGATCGCGAAAGGAAAAGAAGCAGCGGCGATCTCAGCGGCACAAATGCACCCGTGCTGAGAAAATGTGCGATTGGTGCGCAAAGCGTAAGTAACGAGACAGATCGTACAACAAAGCGAGTAACTTGTGCTCGTCTGTTCTTTCACGCATAAAGTGGAAAGAAAGGTCTCGTAGAGAAATTGACAGCCGAAGCTGTACCGGAGGGAGGAGAGCCAAACCGCCCGAATACTGCTACGCGTTCTGCCGCTTGCGGAAGAGAGCAGCACAATGCGAACTCGGATGCTTTGAGTCATGCATTCAAAACATAGCTACCTTCGACGAGCGTTTCGTCGCTAACGGTAATGCTCTGCAGCGGTGCAGCTGTGGCGTAGCGGTAGAACATCCGCCTCGCATGCAAGAGGACCGGGGTTCAAATCCCGGTGCCGTGCAATTCTCCACCGGATGAAAAAAAAATCCGCGTGTCGATGGAATTGCATACACAGGTTTGGGGTGCGACCTGATGCCGGTGAACACCTCCGGCAACGCACTCCCTACCAGAACAGGAGTTGGCCACCCTGGTGCAGTAATTGGCCGCAGCCTTCTATGATAAGCTCCATAAAACCCCGGCCCTTAGTCATCAGCGGCTGCGGAAAAACTGACCACGGCGGCGATCACACCTGTGACGCAGCAGGGGGTGCTAAGAAAGCCTGGCTCCGCTGGACAGGTTGCCATTGGAAACTGACCCTGGCAACGTTTAATGCTACAACCCTAGCTAGTGAAGCTAGTTTATCAGTGCTGTTAGAGGAACTAGAGGGCATGAAATGGGATGTCATAGGGCTTAGTGAGGTTAGGAGGCCGAATGAGGAATATATTGTGCTGAAGGATGGGCATGTACTGTGTTATCGAGGTTTACCAGATAGGCGACAACTAGGAGTAGGTTTCCTTGTCAATAAGTCATCATCATCATCAGCCTGATTATACCCACTGCAGGGCGAAGGCCTCTCCCATATTTCTCCACTTAACCCGGTTCTGTGCTAGCTGCATCCACTTGACCCCTGCGAACTTCTTAATCTCATCCGCCCACCTAACTTTCTGCCGCCCCCTGCTACGCTTTCCTTCCCTTGGAATCCAGTTTGTTACCCTCAGCGACCATCGGTTATCCTCTCTTCGCACTACATGTCCTGCCCATGTCCATTTCTTCTTCTTAATTTCTACTAGAAGGTCGGTAACTTGAGTTATTTCTCTGACCCACTCTGCACGCTTTCTATCTCTTAATGTTGCCCCTACCATTTTTCGTTCCATAGCCCTCTGGGTTGTCCTCAACTTAAGTAGAACTCTCTTGGTTAGCCTCCACGTTTCAGCCCCATAGGTGAGTACAGGCAAGATGCAACTGTTGTATACTTTCCTCTTGAGCGATACCGGTAAGCTGCTAGTCATAATCTGCGAGTGCTTGCCAAATGCGCTCCATCCCAATCGTATTCTTCTTGTTATTTCCTTTTCGTGGTCCGGGTCTGCGGTTACTACCTGTCCTAAGTAGACATATTCGCCTACTACTTCCAGTATTTCGCTACCTAATGTAAACTGCTGTTCCTTCCCGAGGCTGTTGAAGATTACCTTAGTCTTCTGCATATTTATTTTCAAGCCTACCTTTCTACTTTTCCTGTCTAGGTCATCAATCATTATTTGCAGTTCATCCCCCGAGTTGCTTAGCAAGGCAATGTCATCAGCAAATCGCAGATTACTGAGGTATTCTCCATCTACCCTTATCCCTAACTGCTCCCATTCCAAGACTCTGAATACTTCCTCTAAACAAGCTGTGAATAGTACTGGGGAGATTGTGTCTCCTTGCCTAACACCTTTCTTTATGGGAATTTTGTTACTTTCTTTATGCAGAACTATGGTTGCTGTGCAGCCACTATATATATCTTCCAGCACTTTCACGTACGGCTCGTCTACCCCCTGATTTCGCAATGCCTGCATCACCGCCGAGGTTTCAACTGAGTCAAATGCTTTTTCGTAATCAATGAATGCTATGTATAAGGGCTGTCAATAAGTATATAGCGGGTAATATAGATGAATTCTATAGTAATAATGAGAGTGTATCAGGCATCGTAATTAGGCTTAATAAGCGGTATAAACTGAAGGTTTTACAGGCCTATGCACCTACAAGTAGTTATGATGACCAGGCGGTTGAAAGTTTCTATGACGATGTAAAATCGGCAATGCGAAAAGTAAAGACACAGTATACTGTACTAATGGGCGACTTCAATGCCAAGGTAGGGATAAAGCAGGCAGTAGACAAGGCAGTAGGTGACTATGGCATTAGTTCTAGCAATAGCAGGGGGGAGTTTCTAGTTGAGTTTGCAGAGCACAGTAACTTACGAATCATGAATACCTTCTTCAGCAATCGCAAGAACCGGAAATGGACATGGAAGAGTCCTAACGGAGAGACTAAAAGTGAAATCGACTTCACAATGTGTTCAACCCCCGCCATTATGCAAGATGTAGAGGTAATCGAGAAAGTGCGATGCAATGACCACAGGATGGTGAGGTCCCGAATTAGCCTAAATCTGAAGAAGGAACGCAACAGATCAGTAAGAAAGAAACCCATCAACGAATTAGCGGTGAGGGGGAGGACAGAAGAGCTCAGGATCTCGCTACAGAATAGGTATTCAGCTCTAATTGAAGATGGCGACATTACCCTAGAGGCAAGGAACAATAATTTCAGAGATATCATTACTGAGTGCGCGGTAGAAGTAGGCGGTAGGATAGCTAGAGAGGATACCGGTAAGCTGTCTAAAGAGACGAATGATTTGATTAAGAAACGCCAGAGTATGAAAGCTTCTAGTCGAACAGACCAGATCAAATTGGCCGAAATATAAAGCTAATCAATAAGCGCAAGGTGGCCGATATAAGGAAGTATAACATTGAGGAAATTGAGCATGCTGTAAAGAACGGCGAAAGCCTTAAAGCGGTAAAGAAGAAATTGGGCATAGGCAAAAACCAAATGTATGTGATAAGGGATAAGGCGGGCAACGTCATCACTAATATGGAAAAGATAGTCAAAGTATGCGAGGAGTTCTATACAGATCTCTGCAGTAGTCAAAGTAGTGAGGACCATAATGAGATTGGTGGTAGGGAAAAACAGTCAGACGTTCCACCAGTGACGAAGGACGAGGTCAAAAAGGCACTAGAAACTATGAAAAGGGTGAAATCCGCTGGAGAGGATCAGATAACTACAGATTTGCTGAAGGACGGGGGAGATATCGTGCTAGAAAAACTAGCCACCCTGTATATGCAGTGCCTGGTGTCATCGACGGTACCGGAACCATGGAAGAAGGCAAACATTATCCTCATTCACAAGAAAGGGGACTCTAAGGACCTTAAAAATTACAGAACAATCAGCTTGCTGTTTGTTACGTATAAGCTAATAGAATCAGGACAACCTTAGACTGCAATCAAGCAAAGGATCAAGCAGGCTTTCGGAAAAGGTATTCTACTATCGATCATATCCATACCATCAATCAGGTGATAGAAAAATGCTCGGAATATAACCAGCCCTTATAGATAGCATTCATTGATTACGAAAAAGCATTTGACTCAGTTGAAACCTCGGCAGTGATGCAGGCATTGCGAAATCAGGGGGTAGACGAGCTGTATGTGAAAGTGCTGGAAGATATATATAGTGGCTGCACAGCAACCATAGTTCTGCATAAAGAAACAAAATTCCCATAAGGAAAGGTGTTAGGCAAGGAGACACAATCTCCCCAGTAGTATTCACAGCTTGTTTAGAGGAAGTATTCAGAGACTTGGAATGGGCGCCGTTAGGAATAAGGGTAGATGGAGAATACCTCAGTAATCTGCGATTTGCTGATGACATTGCCTTGCTAAGCAACTCGGCGGATGAACTGCAAATAATGATTGATGACCTAGACAGGAAAAGTAGAAAGGTAGGCTTGAAAATCAATATGCAGTAGACTAAGGTAATGTTCAACAGCGTCGGGAAGGAACAGCAGTTTACATTAGGTAGCGAAATACTGGAAGTAGTAGGCGAATATGTCTACTTAGGACAGGTAGTAACCGCAGATCCGGACCATGAAAAGGAAATAACAAGAAGAATAAGATTGGGATGGAGCGCATTTGGCAAGCACTCGCAGATTATGACTCGCAGCTTACCGGTATCGCCCAAGAGGAAAGTGTACAACAGTTGCATCGTGCCTGTACTCACCTATGGGGCTGAAACGTGGAGGCTAACCAAGAGAGTTCTACTTAAGTTGAGGACAACCCAGAAGACTATGGAACGAAAAATGGTAGGGGTAACATTAAGAGATAGAAAGCGTGCAGAGTGGGTCAGAGAAATAACTAGAAATAAGTTACCGACATTCTAGTAGAAATTAAGAAGAAATGGACATGGGCAGGACATGTAGTGCGAAGAGAGGATAACCGATGGTCGCTGAGGGTAACAAACTGGATTCCAAGGGAAGGAAAGCGTAGCAGGGGGCGGCAGAAAGTTAGGTGGGCGGATGAGATTAAGAAATTCGCAGGGGTCAAGTGGATGCAGCTAGCACAGAACCGGGTTAAGTGGAGAAATATGGGAGAGACCTTCGCCCTACAGTGGGTATAATCAAGCTGATGATGATGATGATGATGGTATTGCTCTAGGCAGATCGGAGCAAAATTGAATGACCTCCTTGTTTCCTCAGTTGTGGTTTACGGCCCAAGTGATTTCAAGGAGACTCTTTTCCATTACTGATTATTACTTTCCCGGCTATTTAATCTATCATTAATGTGCAAAGTTGTTGTTTGAACCTTGTGTACACTGCATTCTATAAACTTGTCTCTTGTTGTAGTGGGAGCAAAAAGGGGACAACAATTTATTTAGCTAATTGAATTTGAAATTTTGCCTCTGTCTGGTGTTTGACAGGTGACCGAGGGTACTTGCTTGTGTTGGGTGTTGCCTGTTGTCGGTCGGTTTTGCAAGCCGCAGAAAAGTCTACCGTTACCAGTGGCGAGTGGCAAGGGCATCGGAGCGACCCGAGGGAAGTTGATCGGCGTGCTCCGGCAACAAGGCTGTCGGCAGAGATCCTGACCTGGCGAGTGGAACCCGAGGCACGTGAGGCTACCTGGCGCCCGGACACTGGACGTGAGCTTGGAGAAACCTGGCGAACGACCGCGCCCGGCATCCGAGCCACATGCGAGCAGCTCGTTCTCCCGGCGCATTGTCTGATGGTGGGGGCGCCGTTGTGCCTGGCCAAAGCCGCCCAGAAATTCAGCCGGACGCCAAACTTCTTTGGCTAACGCCTCCTTCACAAAATACGGATACTTCTTTGCAATGCACTTGTGCACTGGAGGCGAGCCATGCCAAAGGGAGAGAAGCGACGTGTTTCAACATGAGCTGAGCATCCAGACAGCACGGCGCCGTGGCCCTGACGGTGAACACCTTCTCGCCCCGCGGTATATTTGAAGCGAAAGCGGAGCAAGCTCTCCCATTGGTCATGCGAAAGTGCTGCCGTCGGATTGGACCATTTTGAGCGTCAACGGTTCTCGGCGACGGAGTCTCAAGTGCTTCCGTTCGAGACTCCGAGTGTGTGTTCGTCACTAGCGTCCATCGGGAGCAGTTCGCCCCCTGACAGTGCGGGCGCGGCGGAATCTCCCCGACCGTTGCTGCGCGAGAACAGTCGCGTATGGCTATGTTAGCTTTCGGCCCCAGAGCCGAAGTCGTTGTTTAAATGTCTGTAAATAGTGTATAAAGCTTTTTCTTCATCTGACCAGCGCCGACTCGGATTCATCGCTACCGCCCAGGGAGCTGACAGCCCTCGTTCACGAAACGGGTGTCGAGCGCTACGCAACAAACTCCTTGGCACAACCCTGTTGATGGTGGGCTACTGTGTGATAACCCCACCGGCACAACAACATACAGATAATCTATAGCCTGATTTCGTAATGCCTGTATGGCTATCAGTGTTGCGACTGAGATAAGAATTTTTCGCAATGAATGAAGGTTATATATCACAACTGAATATATTCCCAGCCTTTTTCTGTCACGTGGTTGATGGTATGGATATGATCAATACTCAAGCACCCTTTTCAAACACCTGAATGATTATTCGGTGCACCCAAGTGTAAGCTTGTCCCGATTCTATTAGAGATGTTTTGCACATACCGGACAAAGAGCTGGAAATCCGGACAAGGTAATTATATAGGAAAACTAGGTGGTGTATCATGCTCTCACAGAGGATTTGTAAATGATGCCCAAGTTATCAGAGAGATGTTGCTCCTTTGACCACTAAATGGTGGGTTCTCGCTCACATGAAACCGCTCTATTTGAAAGGAGCTTGAATTTGCAGTACCTCCAATTATTACTATTCTATGCGGAGATTTCATAACCTGCCACTCAATCATTCAACGGAATGTCATTCGACAAAATAGTACAGGCCAGTATCATGCACGAGCACTCGCTCAAAAAGCCGTGCGATGTGACAACTACTCTACATATCGCCCATGTTATGGTGGCTTGTACGCCGAATAACAAGCGGAAGAATCGACACCAGGCCAAGCATTGTAAAAGATACCCGACATAAGTTTCTGCTTCAAACATAAAGTACAAACTAATATCTCCTCAGAAACCAACTGTGCGATGCCTGCTCAGAATTCTAGTGATCCAAAGGGTAAGTTCATTTCTCATAGGAATTGCATGACGTGTACGTTCTCTTCCTCCTCGGTCAAGTCGCGTGGTAGAGTGATTTACACAACTAGTTGTCCAGTCAGCATCCAGCAAAGTCACTTGCCGAGTAGCACTCAAGGAAATGTGCTCTATTCTCCGCTCACACCACCGTATTGGCCATGGCAGGAATCTATAAGATCGGAAGCTTTAACGCTATGGTGTTTTGCTGTTTATCCAGTGCGACAATGCTTAAACGAGTGCACAGTTAAGTTTTATTGCGCATGGTACGCACAGCTTAGGCATAGTAATAATAGGATGCCTAGGATGCACAGGCTGCCTCGCTGTGACATTTTGGCCGAGAAAACTAACTGTGCGCTCTAACGAACTTGTTGCCTGAGGGCTCATTCGGCTAAAAACAACCTATATTTTTCCTGCAATGTCCTGCAGTTTTTAGCACCATTTTTATCTACTTGCAAAAGGCGCAAATTGATGTTGGTAAAATCTCTGGTCGATTTTATTACATTTTATTTCGCACTCTTAGACCTACTCTTGGTTTTATTAGTCTCAATACCCAAATCAATGTATTGGAATGGGCCGATGAATTTCTTTTGTATAGAACCAACTTTTGTTTCAGGCCCTTTGAATCCGTCTCCATAAGCCATGGTAATGCAGTAGTTAAGGTTCCTGAATTTTGTGCCAAGGAGCCAGAATCGAATTACGCTAGAGACGAAAATCAAGGCATGTGTGCTGGTCGATGTAAGTGCAAGTCTAAGAAATCCAGGTGATCGAAATTTGCGGAGCGCTCCACTACAGCGTCTCTCATAGCCTGAGTTGCTTTGGGACCTTAAAACTCACATAAAAGCCAAAACCGTCTCTACACGTAATCCGCCATTGAGAAAAACAATATCCCGAAGAAAATAGGCAAAAGGTTTAGCAACGCTAGCCTGAAAAGTTGCGTGTGCAACGCTCTCTCGGAAATTCTACAGGCTAAAGATCCCTTTCTGAAGCGTTGTGTTCAAAACTCGTGATCTCGAATCTTTCGCCATTTTCCGAATGTTGCATTTGTTCGATAAACAAAATATCAAATAGCCGTGACATTTAAAGATTAAAAAGAATAGCTGGTTTCAAAAACATCGCCTTACAAGGAAATTGACAATAGTGTGTCTGGACCGCTTCATCTGTCATTTCGACGTGAGAAACATACGGAGACTGTAACAATAGCCTTACTTTATTGAACTCATGTTCTGTTTTCCGCACGCTCATGATAAGTTAACAGTTCAATGTTTAGTACAATAACTGCAGCAAGTCTTGTTTACCAATGTTGTATTCGGAACATTTATTATAGCTGTTAGAAAAGCTAGGCTTATAATACAATGGCGGAACTGAAAACTCAAAAAGGTGATTTTACAAGAAATCGCCGTTTAAGGCCTGTTGTTCAATTAGCCAAGTTGCACAAATTATTGCGAGATCTGGTTTCCATGCTACAATAATCACGATCTTACCCTTTGCTGCTGATGTTTGTGAAAATAACTGAATATGTGGATCTTCCACGGCCACTGTAATTCTTTCTGTAATGGTAATAATCGGGAGTAGGTTCAAAGGCATAGAAACACATGCTCAAGCACGGTGTTTTGATCACGTCATTCTTCTGAATTGATCGAATACGAAAGCATCTATACATGTAATGGCGTCAACAAGATTTCATATAGAGTGCCTTTATAACACTTCGAGCACACAGGCACCCTTAAAAATTGTTTATATCATAGATGCGAAGTCCTTAGAAACCCAGGTGGAAGAAGAATTTGAAACTTGTGAAAAGCAGTAAATTGGAAAGTTACTGATTGCAGGCAACTGTGTTTTCAATTAGACTTATCGGGGCACTCTTTAGTGGTTGGAGCGTGTGTCCTCGAGAGACCAGATATCGTGGGGAAATTTTCACGTGGAGCCAATCTGGGAAAAGCATCAGAAAAGAAATAACCCAACCGGAGCCTTTAAGCCCCAAGTCAGACGTGCTAATTCTAAGCCATAGAAGCACATTTCATTCCGCGTGTTTGAAACGGGGGTTCACAAGTGTCAGTATTTCCAACTCTGCAAGCTCGCCTCCAGGATGTCGTTTCTTTTAAACAGAAGCTTGGGCATGTTGGTAATCCATTGTGTGTACCAGCGCGAAAAAAAGACAGGGACGAAGGAAGACAACAAGACGAGCGCTGTGACGAGCGCTGTCTTGCTCGTCTTGTTGTCTTCTTCGTCCCTGTCGTTTTTTCGCGCTGTTCTACACAATGTCGTTTCTAGCTGGGCTATGGCAACTAGTATTCGTCCAATGATATAACAAGGCACCTGTTAGTCAGCTGAAGCATCACTGATCGTTTCGTGATGTAATATTAGCTACCATGTTGAGAGCAGAACCATTGCCAATAGTATTGACCCACAGATGTCCTCATAAATAATCTTTATAGTATTCTTGCAGTACTGATGAGTACCTAGCACTTTTCAAAGTTACATAAAACGTAACACTGGAGACGTTGAGCAAAAACACGAAATGCAAGAAAAATAACCAAACGGACGTTTGGGGTTTCGTTCAACAGCCTTGTCGACGATAAAAGGAGAAATAGTGGCAGGGTCTTGTTTGAGCTTGAAAAGGGAGCGCAGAGAGCGTGCGTGACCAATGTCAGATTTCCAGTTCCAGTTCAAGGTGTGACAGGTCGATTTTATCACCAGCTTCCAACAGAACCTGAGGGAATTTCTTTTCACTTTCAAGAATGAGTGTCTTGTCCAAGTATAAAGCTGCTGCTAAGTGAAAAAAAAAAATTCCGAGAGCTCTGGAGAAATTCTAAGCCTGAGTGTTGCTGCTGCACAGAGGAAATCGCGCGCCCCTTGTAGAACGTTTGCTAGCGAGGCCGGAGCTCGTGTCACGCAGTGGAAATTATTGCAGGAATTCATTTAACGGTCACATGTTAACTTTGTTCTTCATGAATCCTTCCACAAAGCTGTACAGTACAACCATAGAGGGACCTAGCGAGGCTTATGAACATTTATAATATTGTTATTTTTATACGTATCTCTTCAAGAACATTGTCAAGTAACGTGCACTAACTGTAGACGGATATTTTAATCTCATTATTAATGGCGGCTGGATGCACCTAAAACTGCTCACGCGAAGAAACTTGCCAGCATATCAGCCTTAAGGCCCATTCACACTTGTGACTTGCGGAGGTTGTGCGACAGTTTTGGTCGAAAAGCGACTACCGCAAGTGGTGACAACGGTGAAAAAGCGGCAGTCGCAGGCCGTTCAAGCACTGTCCGATTTTCCAGCTTTGCGACTGCTGGCTGCCAAACGGTAACCAATCAGCGGCTCAGCTGAAGAGAGCTAGCGTTTGCTTTACTCTATGTGGTGAACAGTCAAGAAAGACAACTGTGAACATCGGTCAAAGTAAACGGCTCCCTAGTCGCATAAAACAGCCACTCCCACGGCCATCGCAACTCAGAAGTGTGAATAGACATTTACCATTCAAATGGGCCACACATCGTTGTATGTCGCTCAAATTATGGTTGAGAGCAGTCTTTCTGTCTACATGATGCAGACATCTTCTGAAGATGAACAAAAATGTACACAACAGATTCCTTCAGCCCAAATAAAGAAACAGAGGTTTCTTAAGGTGATGTCTAAATTTGTAAATCCCATCTATCGCGCAAATGTGAATATAGATATAACAGAAACAAATAACCTTAATTCACTACTTACAAAACAAAAAAAAATTACCTGTGCTGCTCAAAATGGCTCCCAGCGAAATGCGAGTTGCTTCCATCACCTGTTTCTAATGGTTTATTTAGGCCCTTGGCTAAAGCTAGCAGGCACAGCAGGTATAATATGACTACAAGTATAGGTAAACAAAAAGAGCATATATATAGATATATATATATATATATATATATATATATATATATATATATGTATATGTATATATATATATGTTTTATAAAAGTCTTCCAGAATTCAGAAATATGTATATGATGAGGTAGGGGCGCACAAACGAAAACAATGGTTTATTTCCAAAAATAAACTGTTGTTTGCCCCTACCCCATCTTATATATATATATATATATATATATATATATATATATATATATATAGTACCCTGTTGCAAAAAGTACAGGCTCGTAAAACTGACTGAGTGTTGTTTCTAAATTTTCTTTGATTTTCAATGTCGTTCGCAATATGGAACGCCAAAAAATGCGATTTTAAAATCGCGTTGAGTTGAATTTCCCCCCGCGCGTAACTTTAAAATAATATTGCGCTACTCTTTTTATGCCTCATATGCAAATACATTTATTACTTGACAAAAGGAGTATATAATTTAGGGGATAGTGCTGCGCTCAGTCGCACAATTTTAAAAATTCTTTGCAGAAATGCCAACTCAGCTCGTAATGGGTACTGATGTTTTGATATTTTGAGCATCCCTGATTAAAGAAAAATAGACTTGAACTGAACATCCGGTTTGACGGCATTTTCGTTTGTTCTGTAATCATGCCCACAAGATCATAAAGTATTTGCATTTGTAAATGACTGTTCTTTTTTTTTTTTTAAATCGTATACATTGTTACGTGCATAAACTTCGCCTTCTCTGACAATCCACGTGCATTAAGAGCAAGAGAATTTCCCCAGCAGATTTTGTGGGAAAGTTTGCTATTGCTGCTTGCTGAGAGATAAGCGCCAGGGGCTGCAGTAAGCACAGGAAAAGGGCGCGGTCAACAGACGGACGTGTTTATCTCGCGACAGCAGCAGCGCCAAGCTCTGTCGTCAGCACCGCAAAATGTGCGGTTCTGGCAGCGCTTCATTAGGACGCAACTGTGAACGCGCTAATCGTTGGACATAGGGCAGCAGATCACTCTTTCATGCACTTTAGAATGTTCTTGTGTTTCACTTCCAACTAGTAAAACGGGCTATCCTTAGGCTTAAGATGCATTACAGGCATTATTTTATAATGTCGCTCCTGCGTTGTTTTTTTATGTGACTTCATGAAAGGAATAAAGGTAGAATTTTGTGGCTATCCTTGGGTATCTAAAATTGCAAAATATCTGTGATTTCAAGAAATTTGCTAAGTAACGTTTCGCCTCAAACAATATTTACGTATTTCTACATGGCTATCTGTACGTTAAAATGTTAAAGCTCGCTCAACGAAGTCGTTTATAGGGCACAATGCTCCAAAATGCATCAATAATGATATTACTAAAACACAGGCCTGAATTACAAATTAAAATCCTCCACATAGAAAACAGATGCTTCGGGGCATCTATAGACATCAACGTCTTGTTTATTTTGGGAGCAAATTTAGTTTGTCGGCAGAAATATTTTTCTCAAATCCATAACACGCCACTGCGGCGCGCTTCCTAAGTGTGATTAAACAGATGATTACTGATATATCATCACCTATGGTTTTAGTTCGCGCGTTCTCCGTGGGGCCAGTTTCTGCATGTGGTCAGCAACAATGCTGGCAGGCACAAGAAATCCGCATTTTCCTCGAGTGAAAAAAATGTTTTTTATGGGGGTTCATAAAAATAAAGCAAGAAAACTAACTCCTTAAGCCTCTACTCTGTCAACCCAAGGATCCATAATTTAAAAGCAGAATAATATTCTTTCATACTAACAATGCTAAGTGCACTCAACGCTATATCCGGAGCACTGAAATGAGCAGCAGCAAGATCAAGGTTGTAGCGATAGTATCTCTAGGGAGTAATCCGCAACAGGATATGATCAGTAGCACAACGCTAACCCCTCCCCACTTTCCGGCGCACACGGTGGAAGGTAATCTCGGACATCTGCCTTTTCATACGCAGGAGCGCTTTTTGCTAACACCAGCCAAGTGTCCCAACGTACAAAAAATATGCTTCTGCTGGTATACTTATATAATACAATGTCTAGAAAGAAGCCCAAAGGGAGTCCGAGAATCACTAATGCCGCATATTTTGGTGAATGCTTTCCACAATAAAAAAAAATATGCAAATGAAATATTTTTGCTGAAGAGAAAAGAAAAGAAAGGTATCAGTGACCACCTACCACGGCGTGCATGCAAGAGTGCAGCTTGACACCGCGAATAGCAGACGACATAGCAATATGTCGTTGTGACTTCAGCATCCAATGGTTGCCAGACGAGGAAACTGCTTTTGAATTAATAATAAATTCATCCTAAAATATCCACTGCACCAAGTGAGCTCAAATGTCGAAGAATTTTAATCTAGTTTGTGTCCACTGAAGTGCAATAATCAGTTTATATTCAAATATTAGCTGTCATGACCCCTTAAGGGAATGATGCGATAAAGTATCACACACAGGGACGTTGTTTTTAGCTTACATGCGGCAAATAGGTAATTTTTTTATACTCTTATAGTTACCTTCTCCCTACATTGACTTTCCATTCTCAGTACTTTTGACACATTTGAACAAAATTTTTCATTTCTTACAATTATCCTAAATAAGGAATTTCTAAATTTAGTGCTTATTTATGATGACCATCATCCAGCATAGTCTTTTCATTGTAAACATTTTGCCACCTTCAACTCCCTTTTCTGGTTTTGATTTTTTTTTTCAAATATTTTAAATATTTCAGAATGCTTTTAGAATGTTTTTAGGAAACTTTCCTACTAACGCTAAACTATTTTCTCCCTTTTCTAGCCAGGAAACATGCAATCATACAAGACGTATTCTGCATAAATTTTGATTGCATAATTTAAAACGCATGTATAACTGCATGTTATACAGGAAAGGAACAGCAGTTTACATTAGTTAGCGAAGTATTGGAAGTAGTAGGCGAATATGTCTACTTAGGACAGGTAGTAACCGCAGATCCGGACCATGAAAAGGAAATAACAAGAAGAATAGGATTGGGATGGGGCGCATTTGGCAAGCACTCGCAGATTATGACTAGCAGCTTACCGGTATCGCTCAAGAGGAAAGTGTACAACAGTTGCATCTTGCCTGTACTCACCTATGGGGCTGAAACGTGGAGGCTAACCAAGAAGGTTCTTCTTAAGTTGAGGACAACCCAGAGGGCTATGGAACGAAAAATGGTAGGGTTAACATTAAGAGATAGGAGGCGTGCAGAGTGGGTCAGAGAAATAACTCAGGCTACCGACATTCTAGTTTGAAGTTTGAAGTTTATTGAATTTCAAAGGTTAAAAAAACATGAATACAGAAGGAGGTCCCAAAGTCAAGGACTGCGGAACGGGACCTCCTATAATGATTATTGAAAAGAAATACATATTGAGCAGTTGCAGAAATTATACAATATTTCGCATCAGTAGGTTGGGGCGAATGTAACATGAATTAGTACAAGCACTATTGATGTAATAACAGAGAATAAACACCTAATCACATAAAGAAAACTTAGGAAACAATTCATAAAAAGATATAAAGGATAAAACTGGAACAGATTACATTGAAAATTACGATAAGTGTGACAACAAAGACTGACGAAGAGCGGATTTAAAGGCAAAAATAGTTAATGATTGTTTGATAGTTGTAGGTAATGAATTCCAAAGAGTGGTAGCAGAGAATCGGACTTATTGTTTCCCATAATTAGTGTTTGGTTTAGGCAGCAAGAAGTTGTTTTTGTTGGCGAACCGTGTGTCCGTACGACGCGGAATTTGATCATTGGTGGTTAGTGAGAATGGAAGTAGCTCTCTAAAAGATTTGTACATTAGGATACATTAACTGTAGTCGATTATTTTCTTCACAGAAAGAATATTGTGTGATTGGAGCAAGCAAAGGGCATTTTCTGAGCGGTGACTACAAGTAATAATGCGTATAGCTTGATTTTGGATAATTTGCAGGGAAGATAAGCGCGAAGGGTACGTATTTCCCCAAGATGAAATGCAGTACCGAATGTGAGTGTGGATGAACGAGTAATATAGAGAGATGAGCGTGAGAATATCAAAATACGGCCGAGCTTTAATTAGCACTCTAATGCCATGAGCCATTTTACGAGAAACAGATGTGATGTGAGTCCGAAATTTCAGATGTTTATCAAGTTCAACACCTAAAAATGACACATGATCAGAAGCAAAGATAGAGTTAGAGCCGATGTTAACAGACGGGGTTTCGCAGATAATTTTATGAGATGAGCTGAAAACTATAAAACTAGATTTGGATGCATTAATGGACAGCATATTATCCCGGCACCAGCTTAATACATTGTCTGCATCAGCATTCAGTTTTTCCACCACCATGTTTATGTGCGAGCCCAAGGTTAAGATGGTGGTGTCATCTGCATAAAGAAAAGAGTTAGAATTATTAAGGGGAAATTAATAAGAAGAAATGGACATGGGCAGGACATGTAGTGCGAAGAGAGGATAACCGATGGTCGCTTAGGGTAACAAACCGGATTCCAAGAGAAGGAAAGCGTAGCAGGGAGCGGCAGAAAGTTAGGTGGGCGGATGAGGTTAAGAAGTTCGCAGGGGTGAAGTGGATGCAGCTAGCACAGAACCGGGTTAAGTGGAGAAATATGGGAGAGGCTTTCGCCCTGCAGTGGGTATAGTCAGGCTGACGATGATGATGATAACTGCACATGCTATACAATTATTATTGCATAATATGCATGGGCTGTGGTGTGCTATATGAAACTTTCGTTGTATAGAGATTAAAGAATTTTAATTGCTCAAGTAAACATCCACGCATATTGCCTCCAGAACAAAGCACATGGCAGGGCCAGAAATAACCTACTTGTAACATTTTTACTCCATCTTGAGTCACTGTAGTTGATGTTACACACGCCTCGTGGCTGCAAATACAGGATTACGCGATGAAGACATGGAGAAATTTTATTGTTAGGGTCGTTTCTGTATACACTCAATCAAATCACGTTCGTAATTTTCATAATAACACGCATGTGGGGCCACACAGAAAGAATAGCTGACGTGATGTACTTGCGACAAAGATGTGGTGAATGCGGTAAAATTAGGTCATTTCGGCACCAGCTCAAATTACTTCGTTATCGAGGTATAGAACACGCACGTTATGTAATCTTCAGTAACAAAAAACAGACGAAACTGTATACATAAAAGCAAATTTGTTATTTGCACTACATACGAAACCTTCCACTATCAAACTTCCGGACGTCGTCATAAAGTGATCATCTCTCGTGTATTTTGTCCACAGAAATATTACATAGCCTGCAGTAAAAACAAAGCCGAGGATGTACCCCCAAAAATTGAATTGCCTTTTCTGACTACTGAACAACACAAAAAATATTGCATCTGCTGTCCATCTTCTGGCGCCACCAAGTGGCCGAATGTCTTGGCGCATGGCTGAGAGTCGTCCTCGTCGCTCTCTAGCTTCGTTTTTATTAATTTATTGAAAGGGCCAACTCGGTTGTTCTGCTGCTTGCTACGTCTGTTGGTGACATTTTGTGGATTGTGTAGGATAAGATCCCACTTACGTTGCACCCGAAGACGTCAGTGACGCTGATCATCGACGCGCGGACGCGACTCCCGTCCTTCAAGTGAGCCGCCGCCTCCGAGGCCTACAACCTGTGTTCGAACCATGGACCACACCGCTGCAAGCCATGACATCCACGACGGGCAGCCAGACAAGTCAGCCTTCCAGCAACGCCCCACCGTTCGTCCTTCTCGCACCTCGATCACCACCATCATTTTACGGTGACCGGTTCGCAGATGTGGAAGACTGGTTGTCCAGTTTTGACCGTGTGGCCGCATTCAACCAATGGGACAACGAGCGGAAGCTAATGAATGTGTACTGCGCTGCAAGACTCGGCCAAGACGTGGTTTGAGAACCACGAGGCATCCTTTGTCAATTGGGCAGCCTTTCGCCGTCGGTTGCTTACAACATTCAGCTCGAATGCGCCCAAAGAAAACGCAGGGATTGCAATTAGTTCGAGGTCTCAACAGTGAAATGAGAGCGTGGCCATGTTTGTCGAGGGCATGACGCGGCTGTTCAATCGAGCCGACCCTACCATGCCGAGCCAACGAAAGTACCTCATGCGCGGAGCCACCTCACGCGCGGAGTGAAGGAGCAGTTGTTCGCTGGGTTCATTGCCAACCCTCCAAAAAATGTCGAAGATTTCGCCAAAGGAGCTGCCAGCATCGAACGTTCACTGCAGGAACAGAGTACCCAATACGGCCGTCAGGCAAGCGTAGCGACCACACCCTACTGCGCTTCCTTGCCAGCAGACAGGGACGAGGCGTTGCGGGAGCTTCTAAGGAGCATTGTCCTCGAAGAGCTGCAGAAGCTCCACTTGGATGATCTACCTGCAATGGAGTGTTCTACCGGGGACTTCATCCGCGATGAAATCCGGCGAGCGGTGCAGCCACCTCCAGCACCACAACCGGAGCTACCTATAGTGATGTCCTACATCATCCTGTCCTTGAGCCAGATCCATTCCGCCCCGTTGCCGGACCACAGCCTCTCTACCTGTGCCCCGTCGAGCCGCAACAAGATCGACGCCCCGTCGAGCCGCAGCAAGACCAGCCTCCCGCTATCAGGAAGGCGCACTTGTGACGCAGGCCCAAGAAACGGCCGCCCCTTTATCACGGCGGCGAGCCTGGCCACATTCTGCGCAATTGGCAATACCGGAGAATAGGGTTAAGAGGATGTCTACCAAATGCACCTCGACCCCACTATGGCGAAAGACCACAGGAGATTGAGGAATACCTGGCTGCTAACGAGATGCGCCCGACGTTACCGCAACGGCAGTCGCAATCGTCATCTACGAGGCGTTTGCTTCGCCCAACCGATACTCTTCCTCTGGGCAATTCAGAGGCGATTCCCCTCGCCGGGAAAACTAAACACGGCGACCTCTGGGGGAGGACGCCACTACGTCTCAGATTAAACAGCCACCACCCGACAATGTGACGCGACAGCCCGAGCGGCGACGACCCGAATGTACCGACGTGCTGCGAATGCATTGTTTCCGGAAAAAGTTTGTAACCACCGACGGTTGTTATGTGACTGCACTTGTGGATACCGGCGCCGATTTTTCCATCATGAGCAGCCAACAAGCCATGGCACTCCGTAAGGTTCGGACGCCTTGGTTGGGGCCAATGATGCGCACCGCCGGTGGCCATGTGATGACGCCGATTGGCATGTGCACTTGCCGCATAGAGATCTGTGGTTTTACTTTCACTGGTATATTTTCCGTATTACAAGAGTGGTGCAAAGATCTGATTCTCGGCATGGATTTTCTTCTAGAGTATGGTGCTGTTATAGGCCTTCGGGAGCAGCTCATGGTGTTGTTTTCAACCAAGCGAGCCGTTGATAGTAACACGGACTTCCGGGAAACAATATTGCGCGTCTGTGACGACCTCATAATGATCACTCCGCGTGCGAACAAGTTCGTCACAGTCGAATGTGTTCACAGCACCGGCACGCGCGGCATTTCTGAAGCTAACATGTCGCTGATTCTCACTCGACAAGTTTGTGTAGCTCGGGGCCTTGTCGAACTTGTCCGTGGGTAAGCCAAAGTGCTAATGACAAACTTCACGTGTGAACCATAAGATTCGGTGGCGAACACGACGGTCGCTTACTCTGAAAAACGTGAAGAATGTACAGGCCAGTACGCTTCATCCAACACGTCAGACATAGACAATGCGACGTCTACAGCCTTTCAGACCGATGTGAACCCGTACCTCTTGCCCAGTCAGAAACGCTGCTTAGAGAATCTTATCAATTCGTTCCGCGATTGTTTTGAATCAGCCTCGAAGGTCCGACAGACGCAACTAACGAAGCACCGAATTATAGTTGCCGATGACAAACGTCCACTATGTCAGCGTCCTTACCGAGTGTCTCCAAAAGAACGTGACGCCATCCGCCGTCAAGTAGCAGAAATGCTCCAAGACGACGTTATTCAAATGTCGACGAGCCCCTGGGCTTCTCCTGTCGTCCTCGTCGCAAAGAAGGGTGGAACCTTGAGGTTCTGCGTGGATTACAGATGCCTCAACAACGTCACGAAAAACGATGTGTACCCCTTGAAGCGCATAGACGACTCCCTCGATTGTCTTCGCCATGACACCTAATTTTCGTCACTTGACCTCCACAGTGAATATTGGCAAATTGAGGTTGACGAATGAAACCGTGAGACCACGTTTATTATGCCGGACGGTTTGTATGAGTTTAAAGTGCTCCAGTTCGGCCTGTGCTCGGCCCCTGTCACATTGCAATAAATGATGGACACCGTACACTCCGGCCTCAAGTGGCCGTAATGTCTCGTATATCTCGACGACGTTGTGATTTTTTGGGACACGTTCAATGAGCACCAGAAACGTTTTCGCGCTGTTTTCGATGCTATACGATCTGCCGGTCTCTCTCTAATACCCGAAAAATGCCACTTTGCTTTTAATAAGCTAAAATGTCTCGGCCACATTGTCAGCGCTCGAGGTGTTAGCCGAGACCCAGAAAAGACGGCCGTTTTCGTTTCATTCCCCAAACCAGCGGACAAACGAAGCTTGCGTCGATTTCTCGGCCTCTGCGCGTACTATCGTCGCTCTGTCCACAATTTCTTCAAGATCGCTGAGCCTCTGACACGCCTGACAAAGGACGCCGAACCGTTCGTTTGGGGCCCCGACCAAGAAAACGCCTTCACGGAACTGAAGTCCCGTCTCCAATGTACGCCTATATTTGGGCACTTCGACGAAGAGGCCGACACAGAACTACACATGGATGCCAGTAACGTTGGCCTCGGTGCGGTCCTTGTTCAGTGGCAGGATGGCGCAGAACGCGTCATTGCTTACGCCAGTCGCACTTTGTCCTGTTCCGAAGTTAATTAATCAACTGCGGAAAAGGGGTGCCTTGCTGTTGTGTGGACTGTCATGAAATTTCGTCCGTACTTGCACGGTCGTCCGTTACCTGTAGTCAGCGACCGTCACTCGCTGTATTGGCTGGAAAACCTGAAAGATCCACAGGGTCGGCTTGCTCGACGGAGCCTTCGGTTGCAAAAATTTGACGTTACTATCATGCACAAGTGCGGTAAGAAACACAGTGATGCTGACTGTCTGTCCTGCCATGTAGACGACGATCATAGGAACTGGGACAGAATTCGGCCGTACATCACGTTCGTATACAATACTGCGCTCCAGGAAACTACACGCTTCACTCCATTTCATTTGGTCCATGGGCGCGAACCTTTGACTATGCTAGCTGCCATGCTTCTTCCGGATTTTGCTCCCTCTACTGTCGCGGGGGCTGACCAATTTATTCGTTCCGCAGACGCCGCACGCCAACTTGCTCGACAGCGAATTCGGCACCAACCAGTACACGATGCCCAACGCTGCAACCTGCAAAGCCGAGAGGTGACTTACACGCCCGCCGACCAAGTCTGGGCATGGAGCCCAATACGGTTGCGAGGACGCTCTGAAAAGCTTCTGCGGCGATACTTTTGACCCTACGAGGTGCTCCGCCGCCTCAGCGAGATTAACTAAGAGGTGCTACAACAAGGCAGTGTCTGATCCTTTCGGCTGCCGCAGTCTGAAATAGTTCACGTCGCCAGAATGAAGCCATATTACAATCGTTAAACCGTTTTAGGGTCCATACCAGAGCCAGATGTTCCCGTATAACTTGCCCTGCATTTCTATTGTTCCCCTACGTTTGCGGCATCGGGCCAATGCCTCTTGGTAGGGGAGCAGTGCCACACCGCTGTCCATCTTTTGGCGCCACCAAGTGGCCGAATGTATTGGCGCGTGGCTGAGCGTCATCCTCGTTGCTCTCGAGCTTCGTTTTGATTAAAGGGGTCAGCGCGCTTGTTCTGCTGCTTGCTACGTGTGTTTGTGACAATATATTACACAGCAGGCAAAAAATTTCTCCCTCACTTATGGTCAGTAATTAGGGCATGGAAAACATTGGTACAAAGCAGTAAGAGTGCCTCCCTACGTACATTGAATCCTTTGTTGGAGTGAGAATTTTACGTTGGTTTTTTTTTTTTTTTTTTTGCAAAGCAAGCCCTTTTCCAATATTTTGGTATTCCAAATATATATTAGTACTGCTTTTAATCTATTTTGTGGTTATACTTGTTGTCCAGAGTCTTTTGGTTAAATTTATATAAAGAAGTTCGCGTTCTAAATATCCTACGGGTAATAATTTTTTTACCGTTAAGGTGTCGAGTTGAAAAGAAATTTTGCCGATTTTCAAAGTTAACCTGGTGTGTTCAAATACACAGAATAGTTTAGGAGAAAATTTTTGAATAAAATGGCAGATGCTGAATTCAGTCGAAAAATTGATAAGAAGGAGAGATAGAACAAGTCCTCAAAGACTGTATATCAATACATTGTGAAGGAGGCTTCCAGAAACGTTCGCGGTCAATCTTGTGGTATCGCTTTTTTGCAATTTTCGCGGCATAAAAGTGTTTCTTAACTCAAATATTGAAGGAGATGTGACATATAATATAAAACTCTAGAGATATGCTTATAGAATTGCTGTAAGGATACCTAGGCGGTAGCAACAAAATATTGTCTTCTCAAAATGCGACAATCTCGTGATAAGACTGATCCACTGCTGTCATGTTTGCACGAAAACATAAATTTATAAAAATGTTTTTTGATTGTTACAGTCTCATGCTCAGACGTATGATTTTGGTAACATGGATGAAAGATTTCATCTTGACGTAATGCGCAGCATAGAAAGAGATGCAACAGTGTTTTGCGCACCTTTAGTGTTGTTTTACGTCAACTGTGTGGTATTACAGAAATACGCTTGCTCGCTATGCTGACGCAACACGGTCCCTCTTTGCACTAGCTGCTCTATTTTGCCAACAGCTATCTAGAATGTTAGCATCCAAGGCATGCCTCTTGTGAAATATGACACAATGCCATCGAAAAATGATATGCCTGGAAAACGCTATTGCACGTCGAACAACAATGGCACTTCGGATATTTTGAACACCACATTGGCGTTATGGTAACCCATAATAAAGCCGTGTGTCAAAGTAATTAATAATTTGTAACCGTATGTTTTTTGGTTTCCGCTGATGAATATCCCCTGTATGTATATTAGCCGGGAGTCCAATAATCAGTGATTAACATGTGTTATTCAACGTTTGTACAATCGGTATCAGGCGAATGAAATGAAATCAGGCCTTCTGGGCACACAGCTTAAAGTTGAATACTAGAAATTGTCCCCTATGTGTGTCTAGAGTTTACAGGAAAATAAGGATGTGTTGCTCTGACCTTTTGCCCTCAATATTAATACTTTCGCTAGATTTCTGCTCTTATTTACGGCACTGTAATGTGTGGTCTTCTCGATCGATCTTGGTATGTAGCTAGAACTTTTCACGTGACACATATTTATTGTGGAAAAAGTACAGGTAATAACCCCAACATTTGTATGGTCAAGTACACATTAGCGTCATTTCGTTAGGAAGAAGCAGCCATTGCGCTGCTGTGCGGACCGCGTTAGGTAAAGGTATGCAACAGTTGCTAAATCTCTCGTCACTATGCCATGCTCACTAAACTCTATACAGGTGCAATCGAGCATGCACAGTTTGACGTGCCATGCTACCCATTAAGCCCAGACAATCCTAGTTCCAATTCTCCATTCCCCCTACGTTGTCCAGTAAAAAAGGAGAAGAATCTTTGATAAAGTGGGAAAGATCAAATAGCGCATTGTAGTGAAGATACAATGCAAGAAGTGAAGAGGAAATAAAGTCAACTATAAAATTATTTTGGCGGTATCAAAATTATTCAATCCAACATTATTCCCTTGTACTTGTCTAGTAAAAACAAGCTATTCATTATGAATACACTATGTGTTTTACAAATATTTAGAACAACATATCCATGCTACCAAACCCATTTTAATATTACCTAATAGTGACACAAAGCACTTTCAACCTTCTTACTATTCAGCGACGGCCGTCCGGCAAGCGGGAATGCTGCAAAAGGTTTGTAATAAAATGCACTGAGCAGGGTAGCTCGAACAAGCAAAAGCGAACACCGGCAGCCGCGACACCAACTATCTTCACCAGATAACACTGTAAAAAAGAACTACCAATGGTCTCGGTTGTACTTAGGTTAAAGGTAAAAAGCAGTAACCGTCGACGCCCACCTTAATCTGCGAGTAAAGCAGTGGACCGCCACTAGACACATATCAAATAATTTCGTTAATGTTCTGTCCTAAGAGACAAGATAATTCCGCAGTATAGCAGCTTTTGGCCTAAACAAAGAAATATTCAAAACTGATGTGGCATTGGCGCTTTTTTAAAGTGATTACACTCCATGCATTTAGGAAAAGCGTAATGTTCAACTAGCCGATGGCGATGAGAACACGAAGACAAAGGCTGTTTATCAGAGACATTATACTGATTTAGCCTTCCGATAGAGTGTTCAAGTTTGTAAATTAGCTTAGTGACTATATGTAGGCCGAGGGAGTGGCTTAGGAAATGCTTTTTTTTAGTAGCCTACCTGAACGAAATCCCAGAAATCCGTATTTGGTCTTTCAGAATGGATATAGTATGCAGGCCGCATAGATAATAGCGTTAGATAGAGGAGCGCTATTGGGTTTGCTCGTAAAGCTGGCCAAGTTATCAGGATTGTACTGGATGCTGCAAGTAGGCACTGACAAAAGAGTTACCTTCGTTTCCAAATTCAGGTAGAATAGCTTTAGCCTCTTCTCGACTCTCGCAAATGAAGTGGCGTGAAAGGAGTAAAAATATAAGATCATTATAGCCCAGTGTTTATTCAAGAACAACTCAGTGGAGGATGGCATCCTGAGTCTTGTGTTCTGTGTCAGTATAATTATGTAGTTATAAAGTAAAAATTGTTCTTCTCAAGCCTCCTATGATCATATTATTTTGCTGGTGTTCAGCAACCGTCTTTTGTAGTCTGTCACGCCTATTAAAGTCGGACAGTGCGACATAAGTAAGCACGACCCTCAACGTCGTTGCCGAGTTTTCTTCAATAACACCTATGCAATCGTTCAAAAGAATATTTCCAGCAAAAACACGCAACTTCTCCTGTGTTCAATAATGTCTAGCAGGTTTTTCGCTTTGGAACGAAAGGTTGATTAGTCGCTTGATAACATTTTCTGTGTGCAACCAGTTGCGACGTTGGAAGATCTAGAAGCAAACGCATACTAACCCAGTGGGATGCTTTCAGGGGTGTTTATGTAGGCTGCTACCAACCTGCGTGTGTAACCTTTGGGCTTTTTAGACGATAAAAGTCACAGCTGTTCCAAAGGTAGTGTACGGAGTTCGAGTATGGAAGGCGCCAGGAAGAATTTATAAATTGTGCTAAATCGGTCTTAGTTCATGGCGCTAGAAGAAACTAAATGCGCATGGATTAGGTGATCTAAGAAAACCGCATATCGGTAAACATTTTGAGCAAATTAAAGCAAACATATCATCATTGGCAAGTGAACCACACTCCTGCGGTGCATTTATAAGGTCAAACCTATTGTCAGTATTCACCGCGGAGAGTATTGTGCATTATATGACAAACTTGGAAAGAATGAATGAGGTGACATTTTCACATGTCAGAGCAATATTTGACATTTACATATGCTGGTCGTCTTCAGCTTTGTCACTGCAAAATGTGTTCATGTACCCATTTCTGTAGGAAAGCTCCAAAAGTTACTTACCGCTACAAAGACCTTGAAATAGCTTCTTGGGGTCACGTATGTTAGCAACATATATATAAGGGGAATTCTATGCAGGCTGCGTTTATGACGCATTAGCGACTATAGCTGTTCTGTTCATCAAGGAATGAAGAGGTTTGTTATACCTTTAATTATGGCCCTCGGCTCTGCTGATACTCTCCCTAAACCTTCAGTCGACGACTTGAAAGCGGTGAGAAATTCAGTCTTTCGCACATAATGGGACACGTTGAAAGCTGTTGGATAAATTTGTCATCGTTTTTTCATAGTTAATAATATATGACAATACTGTTCGGAAAGAGTAGGGCATGTTGCACTGGGTAACACGGATTGACTATTCCCTGGAAAGATTTTGGTGATTAAGTGTAGTTATGACTTAAATCTGAATATTTTGTGTTTTCAACCCGTTCAGGCATTTTCATAAAGGCGCGAAGGCTTTTATTTTAGTGCTGAAGATATTTCATTTCATTTATCTCATTGATTCCTTAAGGGCCCGAAGCATTACTAAAAAGGGGGACATAGGGTTTTTGAAATGTCGAACAATGTGAAATAAAGCACAGAGTGAAAATTAATAAAGAACTACAAAGTGCGACACACATCAAAACTATGGTATTCATGTGCGAGTTCAGCAAAGGAATATGCAGGGCTATAAACTAAAGCTGTGCACTACACTACACTATAGTTATTCACTAAATTCTTTTCTCACTTACTTTCTGACAACAAATCTGACGATGTTTATCTCTATTTTTTCGTGTCGGCTATAAACAGTTAAATACGCAATCTTTTTGTTCACACCTTTGATCAGCATTAAGATAATGTGGTGCAGAATAATAAGAAAAAAGACTTATTACTGGTCTTCCAGCCTATTTTTCAATAAACTAGTAGTCAATGTTTCTTGCAAAGTATAAAAATCTCTGTAATCACCAAGCTAAAAGTAGATATTACTTCTCGTATAAGATAAAGTGTCCCGTGGAAAGGCAGCTTCATTCAAGAAATAAATAAAGGGATAATTAAGATAACAGACTTGATTGGAAGTTTATGGTTTCGATACACAACTTTCATAATTCAAACCAAGCATTCAATGGCAGAAAGTATGGGCTCAATTCTAACTGCAATGACATATGTGATTCTGAAAAACGTATCCGGAATATTCCTGTAGCCTTTCTTGCTTTCTGTTAAGAATTCAAAATATTTCTAAATTCAGAAATTTGTAGTGTTACGTATATTTCCTTCAACCTTAGCCATATTCTTGATGCACAACATCTAAAACTACCATTCTTAAATTTATGCCTTGATGTCGGTAAATTTGATGGCATGAATGATTCTCCAAGAAGCATCCGAAACGATACAGAATATGCAGATCTAAGCAGACGTGCGCGAAATTTAGAATATCTCAATAGTGGGTCGCTATGCGGGACATACGGCCTCTTGAGAATAGAAATCTTTATAAAACTCGCCTAAAAGGCATTAGGTGATGATGCCCCTCTCACGTTACTACAATAAGGATGCTAAAACCTAATATTTCCAAATATTCTTTGATAAAGAAAGTCATGATAGGCTGCTTTTGAAACACAAGGTGTTCACTGAAAGCGCTCAGTGAAAAAGCAAATGAAATAAAATAATCCGAGAAGTTCTCGTATAGCGGGAAAAAATTATTGCAAAAAA
Organism: Amblyomma maculatum; assembly: GCF_055883805.1. Classification (NCBI taxonomy): domain Eukaryota; kingdom Metazoa; phylum Arthropoda; class Arachnida; order Ixodida; family Ixodidae; genus Amblyomma; species Amblyomma maculatum. The sequence continues at coordinate 73,718,561 of NC_139351.1, forward strand.
CTGGCGAGAAAGACCACACGATACAATGTATTCAAACATCTTATCTTAACGACAGTTGGTGCCGACGCGCGTCTTTCTGTCCCTCTTCTTTTTTTTTTCTTCTGTAGTTTCTCTCTTCTGTCCGCACAAGGAACCAGTAGCAGGCCCGTGCATTTTCTTTTCCTTCTTCCGACTGCCACAAAAATAAGGGTAGTTGGATTGCTCTGCTTAAGGTGGGATGTATATCAAGCCTTGAGAAAATTTTAGTGTTTGTAGTAAAACCAAAAATGTTTGTCTAAAGAAATGTTTAACTATAAAAGGGGAGAGATTTTAATACCATTATTTGCGACTTCCCATCATTAATTTAACCTAGTTCTTGCGCCTCAGCTAGTCTGTTGTTCAACCATATTTGCTTATTTACCAGGCCGTGGTGGTGCACCATTTAGAGCGCTTGGCTAATTTCCCCAATAGTGCGGGGTGGAATCCCGACCCCGGCGGCTGTTTTCGATACAGGAGAAAAGCAAGGGTCCCGTGCGCTGTGCGATGTCAGTGGACGTAACCAACCGCAGGTGGTCGAAATTTGCGAAGCCCTTCCTTTCGACGTATATCAAAGCCTGAGTCGCTTTGCTACGTAAACCGTTTAAACCAACCATGTTAGCTCAGTTTATTTATAAGCGATATTATCTATGACCACTCGTCATCTTAATCAAAAACCAGATTGTGTCCATAAAAAACATTTGTATTCAAACAAAACTGTATGCTAAATAAAGACTATCTGTACTGCGGTTGTTTATGGGATATGTCGCAATAATTCATGCATTGCAGTTGTTTATATGATTATAGAGCAAACAATTCACCCTCCCACAGACCAGTTCTGCTAAATCTATAATTCGCTTTTTCTGAGGTAAAATGGTGCAAGTATATCGGGCTTTGAATTTTCTGCGTTCCTTCCTGCCTGAAGTATACATATATTGCCTCGCCTTACACTGCACGAAACATTTCTTTTTAAAGCGGGCTTGCAATACACTGTGACAGGAAAGCGTGTTATTGCCTCTAAGACTGTTGCTTATCAACTCTTTGAGATGCTTCCAAATTAAAATAAGGATCCCGAAAAAATCTTTATTTCCACATTACAAAACTTTCAATGAAAAAGAAAAAATGATTAGTTACGTCCGTTACCGGCACCTCCGTCCCTGACAGACCCCAATGTGCTCCGCCATCTTACTATAACGAATCGTAATTACTGCATGAAATGTTTTTAACAGTTGTATACTTAGAAATACAGTACTCACACCTCCCAAATAATTTTTTCAATTTTCTATGCAAACAGTTGTGTTATTGGGAATAACCTGCTAGAAATATTTATATATTCCTAAATCAAGTGCTCTACAGATGCCTTGCTATTGATGTGTGGTCACTTAGATATTTATAGCTCTTTCGGTAATATTTACTACATTTTCTTATCTCAGATGCTGGATAAACACTCTATTCAATATGTTTACCCAAGTTAACTCATTGTTATTTATTATGCGCTGTACAATTCACCACCACTTTAGAGTATTGTCGTACTTTATAGTTTTTATATTGCATATTTTTTACGCAGTTACTTTGTTGTTGTTTACATCTATGTAACATATGCCCTGCTTTTGTAAACTTCGCGCCAATGTTCCATGCTGGTCATCCGGTGATGGTACAATACTGGGCAGGCCAGCGTTGGCTTTAGGCTCGTTTACAGATAAGACGTTTTCTGTGACGCATTGTTTGGTCAATTTACAAATGCTTCAGCATAAGTACAGTTTCGTGCTATCCTGAAAGCTAGAATAATGGATTCTACTGGACAAAACTTTTCAGTAAATCTGACCAGAATATTTTACGCTATGGTGCGAAGTAAGGAAAGATATCAACGACCGATGGAATCCGCAGGATACCAATCAAATGGCTCAAAAGGATGTAATAGAGCTTAATTATTTCTGAAGCTTTTTAGACGCGAGACCGAGCGTAGCGCTCAAAATTGACAGCCATCTTAATAAGCAGAAAAATAAGTTTGGTTTTTATTCGTTTGCTAAACTATGAAAACTATGTATTTTGCCATAGAGCTATCAAACATGACCGCTTCAGTTCTTGGTAAAGCAAAGTTACATCATGTGAACCCAACGACAGTTCACTGTTCACGCAGTGTTTCTGGCAACAATATCAGCTAGAATGAAGAGAAGATATGCGTGATTCAGCCTTTAGGTGCTAAAATATTGACCTTATTAAAAGTATCATTTTGCGTTACACGTATGTATTATTCGGTTATTCTTTGTATTTATTGCACTACGGTTTTGTTTGCACGTTCGGTACTCATGCCATGTTCGGTACATATCACTGGGTCAAAAATATTTTTTAGCTAAACAGTGTGGGACCTGCTGAGACTTGGCACACACAAAAATATGCAAGAAAAGCTTGGTAGTGTTTAGGCATATTTCCATAATTTTAAAACACTGTATATCATTTGCTTCAAAGCCGCAGCAGTAAACTGATCATAATTGCCTGTGTTTACGCTTGCTTCTACAGAAATAAAACAGCATCAATGAAAACAATGGGTTTGATTTCACATCATTCTTTGAAAGTGATGATAATGTACGTTCGAACTTCCAAGTATTAAATGGTGCTGTTCTGAATGTACATAATTCACGGAGATATTTTGGTCTCTGCGCATCCTGTAGGCACGGCCGCAAAGGATTGTTTTTCGTCGCGGTAGGTAGTTTAGATTTTTTGTCGATAACTAAACTGATAATCAAAAAACCAATTGTACAGTGTTAATAACCCTTCACAATGATAGAAGCATGATGTTGCGGCGAAGGGCGCCCTCAGCTTGTCTGGACAGTTTCCTCATTTAGGTATAAATTCCTAGTACTGTAGAGTCAATGAACTCTTGAGAGTTGCTCAGGATGTTGTTCAAACTACCTCATACTACGCCTTGGAATGCCCTAAATAAAATAAAGGGTTCATTTTTTATTTTTAAACCACCGGTCAGAGTTTGCTTATAGCAGCTGTTCTTTGGTTGTGAGCATATGTTGGCAAGCCTTCTTTTCTCGCATTTTATGACATTCGGATTTTGCCTCAAAGAACCCCATTTCAGATTCGAAATATAAGTGGATCGTAAAAATTGCGTTGTACTACAGTGTACATCCTGCTAATAATCTTTTCCTTAGGCCTTGAACACATATTACATAATTTGGACTGTTATGCGAAGTTTTGAGCTTGACAGCGTATACGGAAAGCACTCATGTGTTTATGCACTACCAATATCCCTGGCAAGCGAGGATTACAGATTTTATTATGGATATAATGACGGAGACTGGTGGTAAGTGTTTATCTTAACACCTTGCTGTTATTATATTTACGAATTACAAACCCTTATTATAAGAATTAAAGCCCTGTTCTAAATGAAGCAGTTTTTCTTTTAAATTACGATGTCAGAACCTGCACGTTTATTTTTATTCATTTTCTGGAAAGTTGGACCATATTGAAAGTTTTTCTTTAATTATAACATACGGTTTCTTTTCATAGCAGTTCTTCTTTCTTGCCTTCATGCACCTCTGGAATTTTGCTTAAACCAAAGGCTCTGCATTATGGGATAAATAAAAGAATTTACTCTTATAATTACCTATTTAGAGCACCGCCTAGCCGCTGTTGAGAATCTACAATGTGAACAAAGACGACATCACCTCACTTTTCAGGTTAAATATTTCAGCAGCACGATTAGTCAAGTGCCCAAAGCACGCAGTTGCGCGCTACACACAATTCCCTTTTATATATTTTAAGAAGCTTTTGGGAGAGAGGTCAGTCTTTTACGCCTAATTGCTAAAGCCCCGATTGCTAAAGGCTACACTCGTAATTTCACCCTGACTTGTGCAGCTGCTGCTCAGGTGCGTAACAACCACTTTGAATCATGTTTTATTTAAAATTATTACAGCATTCCTGAAATGCTCCAAAGTTGCTCTGACGTTTCCCTCGAGAAATAAAAAAGTGACCGCCAACTCATTTTTAATGCAGGCCTACGCAAATATATCAGTTTCGCTGGGCACTACGGTGTACTAGGCGCCATCTCGCGCTGCTTTCTTCAAGCGCTAGCCGTCTGTATTTCATGCTGCACTTCCGATGTCATCTTGATTGTCAGCTCCTCTAAAAAACTTGCAAATTTTAATTTATTTATCTTAGCTAACCGAAATTATAAATATTACTTCTGCAACTGTGTCCGTAGTTACATGAGATAAATCGCCTAACAAATTTTATTGCGCAGCTGTAGTAGTAGTAAAGCTATGTACACGCGGGTGATGGCTTAGAAGCGACGCTTGTTATGACTGAAAATCTTGACATACCGATGATCATCGTATTCCCGAGTTGAAGCTTCTAGTAAGGTTAGTATAGAAACGCTTTAGGAAATCTCCTTTCTCGTGTCAAGAATCAAGCATTTTTATCATCACCATTAGTGGGGGGGGGGGGGGGGCGGGGGAGCCGACGTAAATTATAAAACACATAAGGAAAGTCAGAGATGTTAAAACAACAACAAAGATCTTGTAAAACACACATATATATATATAAAAGTATACAATGAGAGTAAGGAATTTGTTAGTATAGTAATTCTGCACGATAGTTTCTTCGTTGTTAAATATTGATTAGCATACATATTAGTCGAAGTATGGGACCTGTGCACTGCCTGCATTATCAATTGCATAATAATTGCAGTATTTTGATATAAAAGAGGCATTTGTACAAATAAAAATATTTCCTTACTGCTATGCAGAAACACCGGAACGTCTGAAAACGTCTTGCGTACACGATATGAAGCATCCTTGTAGATAATAATAAATACTTATAAATGACAAAGAATTATTAACTGTAGATAAGTGTTCAGGCTGGAGCTTACGTCATTATTCGCATATTTCTGAAATGCACAAAACATTGGTTGATAAGTTATTCCATTGCAGGAAGCACGAGATTTTATATGCAAAACTACAACAGGAAGGCGAGAATGCTGTATTGGTTGTGAGCGAGACACAAGGTGAGAGAAAAGGATAGAATCCTATTTACTTATATATATATATATATATATATATATATTTTTTTTCAAGATGATATGAAAAACGCTTGATTATAACATCTGAGCATAAATCATTAACAGATTTCTTGGCGAAGAAAGATAGTCACCACGAAAGAGCTGCAACATTAGAGAAAAAAAATAATATTTGACGTGCTCCTGCTTTTGAAACTAATGGCAGTAAAATGGTATCTTATTTTCTCTCATATGCGGTTTCTTTAGTATAACGAATAAGGCAATTATGTTCCTAAAGCCCTTGACAATTTTTGGAAGGAAAGGTATTGTGGCCTGGTAGAATTTTTCTTCCGCGTGAATTCCTCCAAAGCAGTTGCAATCGAAATTTTATTTGTGCAACGGAGACTATTTCTATGCATAATAGGGCACTGCCAGAAGCCACAAAATGCGCATATTGCAGCGAGTGAAAAGTGCGGCAATAAATATCGTTAAAAATGTGCGGCAGAAATGCTGCTTTACAAACACTTTTTAAATTCAAATTAAGTGAGAACAATTAAACTGAATGTGAATGATGAGAAATAACACCAATGTTATTCATGCAAAGTCGTACAGGCAATATGGCCCTGAAAGAAAGTAGGATATAATGGTGTGGTCATGAAAAGAACTGAAGCTGTCGAAAGCCCGTCTCAACCGATGGAAAAATATTATGACGAAAATAACTATACATACGAATAACCCTCATGCTTTGTTGGTAAATTTTATGGGGCCACATAGGCTAGGTACCCAGGCGGGGCGGTTCATTGAAGACAAAAAACATATAAACAACTCGCTGTGAAATTTCGCACCATTGGTAGAGGCAATTAAACAAAGGATTCTCTTGCTTCGAATGATAGTTGTGGTTTACGATACGAGCCTATTTTCGGAACGGCAGTGTCCTTGCAGCCTGACGCACAAGTAAATTACCCCATATTACCGCGTTTGATTGGAAACTTCAGCTTAGTCGGTCACTGCGTTGCCTGTTCTAAAAAATGAGAATTAGCGAACTTATCATTCAGGTTGATTAACGCATATTATCAAGATCTTAGGAACGCCGTGAAAGCACAAGATGTCAACGCTGGTATCTGAACCAGGCAAAAAACGGCAGCTCAAGTGGCGGCAATACTTGAACCAAAGCGGAGCTTGAACGAGAGCCAACGACTTCTTCCTCTGCCTGGGCGGGCTGCTGACTAACACGGGACATTACCCTCCTCGTAGGACAAGCATAGACTCAATGCGTCAACTGCCAATCTAGCATGGGGAGTAGGACATGAGCGAGGCGACAGGGGTCGAAGGGTCAGCTCATAACTAAGAGGACTTCCTCTGGACTACTTGGACCACCTCAGGGACGACAGTGCGCACGATGGTCATAGCTCATCGGGAACCAACTCATAGTTCTGATTTCCGACGCGGTGCACTACTCGTTAGGACCCCTAGTATCTGCGCAGGAGCTTTTCACTCGTCCTCGCTTTCGAACTGGATTCCAGACAGAGGAAATTTGCGACGATGAAGGTTGTAGCACTTGGTATTTGAATCATGCCTGAGTATGCCGACGGGGGCAAGTTACGGTGGCAAGTTTTCGAACATCCACAGCGCGTTGCACGAACGCAGGTACGTCAGAGACGTCACTGTTGACGTGAGTAGTATGACATCTGGAATGGTGGTTACGTCATGAATGTGCACGAGGAAGTAAGATGTCATGCCGGTTGTTTCTTGCATGGCAGTATTGTAGGCGAAAGAAACGTATGGAAGTACGTCATCCCATCACTTATGCTCCATGCTTCGTGTACAGATAAATAGATACCATATCAGCAAGGATCTTGCTAAATGTTCGGTCAACAAATTTGTTTTGAGGTGATAAGCTTTAGCGAGAGGATGACTGGTGCAACTATAGCACATGATCTGCTGCATGACAAGAGATATGAACGCCGCCCCTCGATCAGTGATGAGAATTTCGGAGGCACCGTGGTCTACAACAATCTATTTCTTGAAAAACGCGGACGCCTAAACGACTGTGCCCCTTGGGAGAGCGCCTGGTGCGGCTTAATGTGTGAGATAATCAGCGGCCACATCATCCGCTGTTTGCCTGATCTTGAAAGAGAGAATTGTCCCAGCATGTCCGTACTGATTACCTGTAACGGTTTTCATGGTGCAGAGATGGGCTGGAACAAATCGGCTTGTTGTCTAGAAGGCTTTTTACGATGCTCGCAGTCATGGCAAGACCGCACGTAGCGTGTCATGTCGGAGGGCAGCATCGGGCAGTAACATTCTTCTTGAATTCCAGACAATGTACGGGCGGTACCTAAATATTTCAAGGCTGATTCGTCAGGGCTAGGTGGAAATACCTCTTTGCGTAGGTCTGAAAGGATAAAACGATGACATATTGCGGGTTCTTCGGGATAAAGTTCTTTTAAATATCCCCGTGTGAATGTATATGTTTTATACGGACTACTAAAAAGCTTAAGTATAGCTTAAGTATGATATCTTTTCTCTGCTCAAGTTATTCGAAGAAAAAGGAAGGAATTGCTGCGCCAAGGTGTGCCAGACACAAGGCACTTTAGGGCATACTTTGGTGGTTGTCAATATGGGGTTGAGGGTACAATAAATAATATAATTTTGTGGCACGTACTTTTTGTTCATGATAATTTAGTCTCGGAATGAACGGCGGTTGGTTCGACGATAGCTTCATTCGCTACAGCTAGTCAGCAACCTTCCTATGCACCATATACATCAGTTCATTGACGACTACAGCAAATAGCGAATACTCTACAAAGATTTTGCCAATCATTTTTATTTCATGATTCCGCTTTGTGAGTGGGATGTTTTATGAAGATTGTTCGAATTTGTTTGTCCTTATATTGAGGCGTAGGCTTTCTGCAGCAGTGATTGTTCATAAAACAAAATTTTGGATAAAACTAAGCCCGCTTTGCGGAAAATGGTATTCTCCGTTGATTATAGTGCAATACTCATTTGAGTTTTTTTTTTTTCATAACAAAAATGAGGTAAAAATGAGGTACGAGCGAAAGAGGGAGGCAGCTACTTCATTAAAGGGTTTTTCTGAAGAATGCTTTCTAAATCGTTTCTGTACATTTTTCGCAGAAGGAAAAGGACATCCTCACACGTTGCAATATTGGAATTCTAATCAAAGTTGCTTTATTCTTACGTTCACCAACGAAACAAGCGGTAAGTGCATATCTGAAAAGACTCACAAATTATCAGAAAAGAAGTTTGCTCATTCGTTTTCTTTTAACACATCATTAGGTACAGCTTGATTTATTCACGTTAATAAAAAACCTATGACTATGGCAATTAGTATTTTATTATTTAGATTATATCAGTAATTACCCTTTTAGGAACCACGTTATACATCCGGTGTACTGCGCGCCTTAATGTGGTCTATACTAAAGACGCTCTCCGTGCGGCTCCTGCGTATGAAAAAATGGCAGCGGTTACATGAAGTGTACGAGGGATTGTCTTGGTGTGCTGGGTTTTGCCAAACCAGTATGCTAACCTTCAATAATCAGGCGCCTATTACGTGAGCTCCATATTATTGAAAAAGCATCGTCTTTCAAGGACAAACCTGAGTATTTAAGAAGCCGATATAAAGGTCAAAAAGGAAATGTCAGATGTGAAAGTTGTTCCCTTTGGTCTTGTGCTCAATTAATAATGTGATCACACAACAGCTCACAGTCGCTTACGATGACCTAATAGTATCAATGCGAAAGCGTGTTTGGCCAACGATCCACTTTCCCAATACTTCCTCCTATGGCGCGCGCCACATAGCGACCGGTAGCGTGATGTCCTTCTTGCGTTCAACTCTGTTCTCGCAGAGCCCTGGCCCTGTTTACTTCTCCAACAGTGCCCGCTATATCTCTCTGCATGTCGCATGCTGTATGAGGAAAATAGGGCATTTAATTGGAAGTACTTATTTCTATTCGGTTGTGTAATTGATGACTTAGTCAGAGAAAGATCGCTATAGCAGACGACGGACAAGGAAGAGGAGCGTTCTTTCTCTGACAATCAATAACCAACCCGTCCAGCAACATATCCTGATGACCTAGAACGAAAAGCAGAAAAATGGACCTAAAATGAATATATATATATATATATATATATATATATATATATATATATATATATATATATATGTGAAGGAAAGAAGCCAACAGTCGGCGAGGCCAAGGAAAGCATTGGGGATTATGTTTTATGCCTTTTTTTTAATTTTTACTTTGTTAATCACAGAAATGAGTAATGCAATATGCTTAGGGGAAAGATAATTAAACACAAAGTAGAAGAAAAAACAACCTGCCGATGGTGGGGACCGAACCCACGACCTCTGAATATCGCGTCCGGTGCTCTTCCAACTGAGCTATATCGGCCGCTGTCCCCCCTGCTACTTGTATGGGTATTTATGTTGTCTCTAGACGAGCCTTGAGAGTGTTCACCAGCGCCGCCCTCAACTATAGCGGCGGACGTGGAATGTCCTGTGTTACCGCCAGCGTCACGTAGAACGTGATCAAGAGCGAGGGCGAAAGCTGTGCTAGAACCCCCTTACGCTACCTATGGCTTCAAGACTGCCAGAACCGAGACCCCCGAAAGCTACAAGCAGATAAATTAAGGGGAAATGAGGGTGCTCGTTATAATACATGAAGGGAAGAAGCCAACAGTCGGCGAGGCCAAGGGAAGCATTGGAGATTGTTTTATGTCTTTTTTTTTTAATTTTTACTTGGATAATCACAGAAATGAGCAATGCAATCTGCTTAGGGGAAAGATAATTAAACACAAAGTAGAAGAAAAAACAACCTGCCGATGGTGGGGACCGAACCCACGACCTCCGAATATCGCGTCCGGTGCTCTTCCAACTGAGCTACATCGGCCGCTGTCCCCCCTGTTTCTTGTTTGGGTATTTATGTTGTCTGTATACGAACCTTCAGAGTCATATATATATATATATATATATATATATATATATATATATATTTTCACGTAGTGGTGACGAGGTAGACGACACAAATGAAGGGGTCGATTATTGCTCTAAAGAAACTTTATTTGGGCTGACTTGCGCCCGCAAAAGAGCTAAGCAACTCGGCGGCGGCGATAGAAATAAACGTGCTCGTCGTTCGTCGGACAAAGAATGCTCGTCACACTCGGCAACGCTCAATTTAAAGGCTGCACAGAACAATCTAGATAACGTGGCAAACAGCTACCAGCACGGGCGGAGCATTGTGGAAAGACACCCGAGTGGCCGGAACCTTCGAGACAGATCTCGGTGCATCTTGTGCTACAACAAAACTGATAAAGGTGTGACTCACGACATCGAGCATTAACAAACAAAGATTACGGAACTGATACGCGGTCCAGAATCAGAGTGATAAGCCTGTATGCCGGCGGCCGCTAAAAAACAACAAATACTGTTTTGAAGGTTTCGCGGCATTACTCCCCCCTTAAAAAAACATCGCCTCGATGTTCCAAAACAAAGCAACTTAAACATAAACACTGCTAAGTTTAAACACCACAGATTGTTTAACGTGCGTAATAAGGCTTCAGTCGTACAACATGTACAATTTCTGGGCGTGCGTGTCGCCGTTGGGATGCTGACGTTCCGTCGGGAATGATTTCATAGTCCAGTGGTCCGACGCGGCGAATGATTTTGTACGGCCCAAAGTATCGACGCAACAACTTTTCACTAAGTCCACGACGGCGAATTGGTGTCCAAACCCACACTTGGTCCCCTGGATTGTACTCTGCGTGGCGTCGTCGTAAGTTGTATCGTCGGCTGTCGGTGCGCTGTTGGTCTTTAATACGCAGCCGTGCGAGTCGTCGAGCTTCCTCTGCACGCTGCAGGTAGGCGGCGACGTCGAGGTTGTCCTCGTTGGTTACGTTCGGTAGCATTGCGTCGAGCGTCGTCGTGGGGTCCCTACCGTACACAAGCTTGAACGGGGTCGCTCTGGTCGTCTCCTGGATTGCCGTGTTATACGCGAAGATTACGTACGGCACGATGGCGTCCCAGGTCTTGTGTTCAGCGTCGACGTACATAGCGATCATGTCCGCAATCGTTTTGTTCAGGCGCTCCGTAAGGCCATTGGTCTGGGGATGGTACGCAGTTGTTCGTCGATGGCTTGTGTGACTGTATTCCAGGATGGCTTGCGTCAACTCTGCCGTAAACGCCGTTCCCCGGTCCATGATGAGCACTTCTGGGGCGCCGTGTCGCACGAGAGTTTGTTCGACAAAAAATTTGGCGACTTCTGCCGCGGTTCCATTGGGCAGTGCTTTTGCTTCGGCGTAACGGGTAAGGTATTCAGTGGCCACGATGATCCACTTGTTACCCATAGACGAAGATGGAATGGGGCCAAGGAGATCCATCCCAATTTGTTGAAAGGGCATGATTTGGGGCGGAATCGGGTTTAGTAGTCCTGCTGGTCTGATCGGCGGCGTCTTGCATCGTTGGCACTCACGACACGTCTTCACGTAGTGGGCAACTTCGGCAGGCAGTCGCGGCCAGTAGTACTTCTCCTGGATTCGATGCAACGTGCGCGCAAATCCCAGGTGTCCTGCTGTGGGCTCATCGTGTAACGCCTGCAGAATCTCTTGCCGGAGGGTTTTAGGCACTACGAGAAGCTGCGCGGTCTTGTTGGGTGCGAAGTTCTTCTTCACGAGGAGGCCATTGCTTAACGTGAAGGATGATAAATGTCGCCTTAACACACCAGGAGGGGAAGCGGTCTTTCCTTCCAAGTAATCGGCTAGCGCTTTCAGCTCAGGGTCTGACCGCTGTTGTTCTGCGAAACTGCTGGCACTTACCGGTCCGAAAAAGGCGTCGTCGTCATCGTCCTTCGGGGGAGCATCGACGGGAGCGCGGGATAAGCAGTCTGCGTCGGAATGCTTTCGGCCCGACTTATAGACTACAGTCATGTCAAATTCTTGAAGTCGTAGGCTCCATCTGGCAAGGCGGCCGGAGGGATCTTTCAAATTAGCCAGCCAGCAGAGCGCGTGATGGTCGCTTACCACCTTGAATGGTCGGCCGTATAGGTATGGACGAAACTTAGAAGTGGCCCAGATGATTGCAAGGCACTCCTTCTCGGTCGTCGAGTAATTGGCTTCGGCTTTTGTGAGTGACCTACTAGCGTAGGCGATTACTTTCTCCTGTCCGGCACTCTTCTGGACGAGAACGGCTCCTAGGCCCACACTGCTCGCGTCGGTGTGAATTTCTGTCTCGGCGTTTTCATCAAAGTGGCTAAGTACAGGAGGGCATTGAAGGCGGCGCTTGAGTTCGTCGAAGGCTTCTCCTGGCGGCGCTTCCCATTTAAAAGGTACGTCAGCCTTTGTAAGCTGCGTCAACGGTTCGGCGATCCGCGAAAAGTTTCTGACAAATCGTCGATAATAAGCGCACAGCCCAAGGAATCTGCGCACAGCTTTCTTGTCGGCAGGCGGTGGGAATTGTGCGATTGCAGCTGCTTTCTCCGGGTCTGGGCGAATACCGTCCTTGCTAACTATGTGACCTAGGAACCGGAGTTCTTCGTAGGCGAAGTGACACTTCTCTGCTTTTAGCGTTAGTCCCGATGACTTGATGGCTTCCAACACTGTCTGTAGTCGTTTGAGGTGGTCTTCAAAGGTTGAGGAGAAGACAACAACGACGTCTAAATATACCAAACAAGTTTGCCACTTCAAGCCTGCCAAGACTGTGTCCATTACTCGTTGAAACGTGGCTGGTGCGGAGCAGAAGCCAAATGGCATCACCTTGAACTCATAAAGGCCGTCCGGTGTGATGAATGCGGTCTTCTCGCGATCTCTTTCGTCGACCTCAATTTTCCAATATCTGTTCTTCAGGTCCATCGATGAGAAGTACCTTGCATTGCAGAGCCGGTCGAGAGTGTCGTCGATGCGGGGAAGCGGGTAGACATCCTTCTTCGTTATGCTATTCAAGCGGCGGTAATCAACGCTGAAGCGAAGTGTGCTGTCTTTCTTCTTGATCAAAACGACTGGCGCCGCCCAGGGGCTGTTCGATGGCTGGATTACGTCATCACGCAGCATTTCCTCAACTTGATTGCGAATGGCCTGCCGTTCTCGCGGCGATACACGATAAGGGCTTTGGCGCAGAGGTCGGTCGTGTTCGTCCGTTATAATGCGGTGCTTGGCCAGTGGTGTTTGTCGTACCTTTGATGATGACGAGAAGCACTCCCTGTAGTTTCGAAGAAGACTGCGAATCTGGTTTTTCCTGCTGTGGGTCAATACTGGGCTGATGTCAAATGTTGGCTGAAACAATTGGTCCGGTGCGTCTTCCAGTGGTTGGTCCTGGAGGGCGAATACGCCTTTGAGGTCTGCTAATTCGTCGAGAAAAGCGATGGTCGTGCCCTTGTTGAGATGCCGGTATTCTTCAGTGAAGTTTGTTACCAGCACCTGAGCTTGTCCTCTCCGGAATTTCGCAATGCCTCTTGCGATGCCGATACCTTGTTCCAAGAACAATTGGATATTTAATTCGACGATGCCTTCAGCGGTTTCGATGTCTGTGCTACCTTCACTGACGGCCACGCTTGATCGGGGCGGCACGGTCAATTCTCCGTCGAGGACGTTTAGGGCGACGTGTTCCGTCGAAGTCGTCGTCTGCAGAGAGCTTGATGAGCTTGGATCGGAGGTCGATGATAGCCCTATTTTAATTTAGGAAGTCCATGCTTAAAATAACGTCGCGGGAGCACTGCTGCAAGACCACAAAGCTGGTGGGGTAAGTACGCCCATTTACGGTTATTCTTGCAGTGGACCGTCCCGATGGAGTAATCAGGTTGCCACCTGCGGTGCTAATGAGCGGGCCATCCCAAACGGTGGTAAATTTTGAGCTGAGAGGCTAACGGTCGACTCATGACTGAATAGTCAGCTCCGGTGTCTACTAGGGCAGTGACTCTGCGACCGTCGATATCAACTTCAAGGTCACTTATTCGCGTCCTCGCATTGCACGTGGGCCTTAGTGTCCGATTTCGGCTCCGTCGTTTCTTCAGGTCATGGCCGGGGCATACCGTTGTTACTTCACTGGGCGGCGGTGTCTGCTTTCACTCTGGTCGTGTTGTCGTTGATGTCGTCGTGTGGAGCGGCGATGAAACGGTTGTGTCGTCGTTAGTGGTCGTCGGCGGCGGAGGATCTTCGTCTTTTCGCCGTTGAGCAACCTCTTCTCCAAAGGTTGCTGTCCTTAGTTTTCCCTACGGGAGCTAGGAGACCGTCCTTGCATGTAACCGCGGCCCGGCGACGCAAATCGGGCATTGTACGGTGATGGGGATCGTGATAGACGCCTTGGCGACGAGTGCTCTCCGCTGCGCAGGAAGTCGTTGATTTCCTGTGGTCGCTCGCCAGGACGGGGTCGTGGGGCGTCGACAGCGAAACCACGGAGGCCGATCCGCCTGTACGGGCAGTGACGGAGGATGTGTCCTGCCTCACCACAATGGAAGCAGAACGGTCGGTTGTTTGCTGTCCTCCAGGAGTCGCACTTTCTGGGGCTTGGGGGTCGTTGGTAGGCTTGGAGGGCGGGGGCCAAGGGGCGGCTTTCGGGAACAGGACGGTTGCGGCGAGGGCTCGGAAAGTCATCACGTCGGGGCGGAGGGCGACGTATTGCACCAGCGTAGTTCATGGCTGTTGCCTCGTGTGCTGGAACAGTCGCAGCCGTCGCTTGAGGAACTCCCAGCGCCTGCTGGACTTCTTCACGGATGACGTCCGCTAGCGTCGCCACCTGCGGTTGTTGCGATGATGGCATCAGTCGGCGGAGCTCCTCTCGCACGATCTCCCGGATGAGGTCCCGAAGGTTCTCTCCGCTTGTGGATGCGTTGGGGTAGTGGTTTGAGCAGTCCGGCTGAAGCGGTCGCTCGTAGTGGCGCATCCGGGTGGCCAACGTCTTCTCGATAGTAGACGCCTCCGTTTCAATTTCCGCTACGGTTTTTGGCGGATTTCGGACAAGGCTTGCAAAAAGCGATTCTTTGACGCCTCTCATTAAATATTTGACCCTCTCTCCTTCGGTCATGTTAGGGTCGGCGCGGCGAAAGAGGCGCTTCATCGCCTCAACGTATGCCAGGACAGGCTCGTCAGTAAGTTGAAGTCTTGACTGAAGGAGGGCCTTGGCTCTTTCCTTTCGGACGACGCTTGAAAAGGCAGTAAGAAACGCTTCCTTGAAAGTCTCCCAATCATTCATAGTTGCCTCATGATTTTCGAACCAAACTCGGGAGTCCTTGCAAAACAAAGTAAACTTGCCTAAGTTTCGCGGCGTCGTTCCAGCCGTTGAAATCTGCCACACGGTCGAAAAGGTCCATCCAATCTCCCGCATCTTCATCCGGTAGTCCATGGAAGCAGGGGGGCTCACGGGGTTGGACGAAAACAACCGGTGCTGTAGGCTGGGCCATTGTCAGCGTCGATGTCTTCCGAGATCGAATGGGGTCAGGCAGCAGACCGTGTTCAGGTTGTAGGCCTCGAAGTCGGCGGCTGGCTCGGTGACCTGTAGGCTGGTCTTCCAGGGCGACAGGAACACGGCTTGGGTCTTCGCTCGAAGGATCAAAGGCAGCACCTCCACCAGATGTCACGTAGTGGTGACGAGGTCGACGACACAATGAAGGGGTCGATGATTGCACTAAAGAAACTCTTTATTTGGGCTGACTTGCGCCCGCAAAAGAACTATGCAACTCGGCGGCGGCGATAGAAACAAACGTGCTCGTCGTTCGTCGGACAAAGAATGCTCGTCACACTCGGCAACGCTCAATTTAAAGGCTGCACAGAACAATCTAGATAACGTCGCAAACAGCTACCAGCACGGGCTGGAACATTGTGGAAAGACACCCGAGTGGCCGGAACCTTCGAGACAGATCTCGGTGCATCTTGTGCTACAACAAAACTGATAAAGGTGTGACTCGCGACATCGAGCATTAACAAACAAATATTACGGAACTGATACGCGGTCCAGAATCAGAGTGATAAGCCTGTATGCCGGCGGCCGTTAAAAAACAAATACTGTTTTGAAGGTTTCTCAGCAATATATATATATATATATATATATATATATATATATATATACATACACATACATATATGGACAATCGAAAGGGAAATGAGCGGCTAGCTACTATAAAGATTAAAAGAGTTGACAGTCTACGACTTCAAGGCAAACGTCGTTTTTCTTGTCTTTTTTTCTCAAGTTTTGTTGATGTTATTAAATAAGAATAATATTCTTATCAAATACTATCAACAAAACATTAAAAAAACCCAACGTTTGCCTTGAACTCGTAGATTGGCAACTCCTTTACACTCTATAATAACGAGCCCCTTATTTCCCTCTCAAATGTCTCTCTCTCTCTCTCTATATATATATATATATATATATACTCAAGTAATGTTCAACAGCCTCCTGAAGTAGCTGTAGTTTACAGCACGCAACCAAGCACTGCTGGCAGTGGCAAGAAATTATGTATTATTAAGACAGATGTTAATTACCCGCGAAAGGGAAATAAAATTACTACGAAAGGACCGCGAAAGAAAATTAACTGAAAAATTAAGATTGGGATGAAGCGCCGTTGAAAAGCTCTAGGAGATTACGGCTAGCAGCTTACCTGCATTGCTCAAAAAATATATATATGATGTCAATTTTACTGGTAATCACCTATGGGACAGAAAAAGAAAGGGTTCTACTGCTGCGTGGAGGTGAGCGCAGATAGGTATGGAATTATAAATATCACGTCACACGTTAATGCACTAGAAGCCTGCATGGTGGATCCGAGAAGTAAGAATAGTAAATAAAATATTAGATGAAATCTAAAATATAAAGTCGGAATGGGGTGGACATGTGCGAAATGCTGCACGAATCACTCCTGTGTCACAATTTAAATACGAAGGAAGGAATATGAGTCGCCAGATTGTGGTCCCTTAGAGATGCCTTTTCGACAAATGGTATGCCACAAACAAGGACGTGAGATGAGTCATGTCACATGAGTATTTTACCTTCGCCAATCACACTTTCCTGTCGACCCGGGCCCATAGCAACATCTCGTGCGTTGACACGCCTGTTTTCAAGGATTCACAGAATCCTAGAAGGGTGAAGGGTGAAGTGGTGTTAATTGCGCGATCTCAGTTCGAGCCGCGTGGTAAGCACTTCTTTAACAAAGATTGGCAAAAAGCAATAATTATCGCTTGGCAGCAAAGGGAAGAGTCCTATCAGTTGTTTTACGAATCAGAACAAAGAGTGGACGATTGCTACGCCTGATTTCGGGCACCTGCTGCTTAACGCGCAGATCGAGCAGATTATCATCGGTGGTGCGTCCGGCTTCAACGCCGGTCTGCAATGAGATGTTATTAAAAAACTCACATGTGCCAAACTGGAGCATCATCAAACAGTGAATTCTTTGTTATGATTAATTTCTAATTGTACACATAATTAAGTGCTTCATAAGCTAACATTTTATTAGGTGTTACGTAGCGCTAATCGTCCTATGAATTCCTCCTTTCAGGAAAGACGGAATGTCAACTGCACGTATGGGAAACAATGCTTCGGACTAACCACTCTCCTTCAGCATATCCTTGTGAAAACGAATATGAGAGAATCTGCGGTGACGCACCAAAATATCAGCCTTACAATGCGTTATGCAACATAAAGTAGTCTCCTGTTGAGATATGACAAAAAATTTATTATAGATGAAAATAAAAAGCCGTTTTGCAGTATGTGTTCTGTTTCTGATATATGCTTCATTTTAGAGCCTCCTAAACTTTGAATAGGACTGTTATATTTCAAGCATAAATTATACAAATTCCTATCTCTGATCCTACAAAGAATATTATGCTTAACACCTGTCATACATCAGGCATGCAGATGTCCCCAAGATGAACATGATTGTCTAATACCCAATCAGAACAGCTTCAATTTTCGGAGACTCGGAGAGTTGTGGGTGTAGTGCAACGCACTATGCGTTAACACTGCCAGGTAATTTATCTGGCTAGCTATACAGGAAGGATATCGGCCATCGGTATAGCAATTATTGCAGCAGCATCCCTTAACCATTCTGTACTATGCTTGTATATCTCCGGAACTTGTAGGGCTGGGATTGGTTCCATGAGAAAAAAGAGTTTACTGAGCACTAAAATCATCGCGTAATAGCATCGTGTGTCCTTGCCTCCACGCCCAAGAAACTTTAGTGCAGCCTAATCGGCATTGAATAGAGGCATACGCGCTTCTCTGGATTGGCATACGACAGCACCTCTTGGCGCTCATATATACAAGTGTGTGTGTGCTTGTATGTGTGTGTGTGTGTTTCGGTTTTGATAGAAGGAAGACTGAACGACTGTAGCAGCTTAAGCGAAATGCAATCGCTTTGAGAGGAAAGATCAGAAAGTAGGATCCAAAAATCAATACAAAAACAGTTGCTGTATAAGAGGACTGTAGAACAGTCGCAGCCATGTATACAATTACTGGTGCTGCCATTTACACATTGTTTTATATTTTTCCTCCATCATAACTCTGCCCAAGTGACTGTGTTGGAAAACAAACGCACACTCGGGATCAACATTGTCCTGCGCGCTGCGGGTTGCCTCGGGCATCGGAAGAGCCAATGGTTGGCTTCTGTGTGTTTGTTAGTGCGCCGGGCATTCTGCATACTGTGAACGGACAAATGAATATTCTCCCAGAGCGAGGGATGTTAAGCGGCGGTGAGGGTGAGGATACCGGCGCCTGGGTGGCATCAACGATCAATGTGTTAGCTCCCGCGAAGTTATTTACCCCTTGTCACTCAAACTGGCCGCGATCCCCGTCTCGGTGCGGCCGTGCATTCCTGCAACGGTTTCGGTTTTCAGAAGCACATCGGATCACAGGAGAATCGGTAAGAACTACGGAAAGCAATCAAGAGGGGGCAAGGTGGATCGGAGAACAAGGAGAATGATGAAGTAGATGAAGGAGAATGAACTTGCGTGCAGAGATGAGAGGCCGAACCCTGAGGGAGATGAAGTAGTCACAACTGTGCCAGTAAATTTCTTTTAATACTTCCTTACCAGTATCGTCGGCCTTAGTCGGGCAATGCTAAGGTGGTGGAATATGGGAATCTCAAAATGACAGCTTGAGGGGCGATTTGGTGCTGCATAGTACCTATAAAGGCGCCGCAACGTACACAAACACGTGAATAGAAACACAACACAGGCAACTTGCGCATGAATTCATCACTGATCTTCAAGGACAAGCGCGTATTGAATGTTTCTTGCGAACTGTATTAATTCTCATATGTCAAGCTGATGTTAGGCGTACTTCTCGCATAGAATACAATGCGCTGGAAAGATAGCTTTAGTCATTAGATAAATGTCTATAATTACACGAGATTACTTTTGAGGTCTGTTGTAGTTGATACACAACTTCAATAACTCAAAACCACTTATAATTTTCACAAATGTTTGGCCCATTCCTCGCGCTAATGTCAGGTTTGTTACTTGGAAGTATGTGCAGAATAATAATGTAATTTTTGCTTTCTGCTCACCATTTAATGAAAAATTTAATTTCGAGTATCGCGAAAGATATGCTTGTAATTTTGAGCAATTTGACACATTTGAGCTCTTTTTCTATTTTGAACATATAGAATATTTTAATTATTGAATAAATACACTAAGTGTACTTATACCCTTGTCAAGCGTGCAAAATAAGGTGCACTTATGGCGAGTGTCACTTACGAAAAGTGCACTCTACCGCTGTTAAACGGCGTAACAGAAGTGCACTTGCCAAAGTGCGCACTCAGGTCGGAGTGCGTTCCCAAAACGTACTTTAAGGGCCGAGCTGGGCCGAGTGCGTAGCCTCGCCGGCAGCAATTTCTTCGTCACAAAAATGTATCATGTAATAAGATACGCATACAAGCTGATATTACGTGTTTTATATACATTCTTATTTGAGTAATTGTTTTATAACAGCAGCGGGCAAAATATCACATAACGAAAACACGATATAATCGCGTACGCAACTTTCACATTAAGCGCCGTGCGCCACTGCCGCGACGCCATTTTCAGCTAGACAGCGGTGGTAGTCATAGAGTGCCTTGTGGTGGTAGTGTTCTACCTATGTTTGCAGTATAGTGCGAAGTGCGAGATCCTCCTGCGCCCTGTTCCCTTCTTCGTTCACCGCAGGTTCGTTACAGTATAGTTCGCGTCGTGCGAAGTGCGCAGAACGTTGCGATCCACCTGCTGCGCTCTGTTCCCTTCTACGTTTACCGTGGGATCGCCGTCATCGTATTTCATCTCCGGTATGTGTTTTTCCACATGTACTTTTTGCATTATTGCTCGCAGAAAGCTTTCCGGGAGATCTTTCATTCTGTGAGTTCCCGTGCAGTCTTTTCAGTGTGCAGTGATAATGTTTGCAGTGAACGCGCCGGGAAAATACGGCAGCTGAGGATAACGGCCAGTACAAAGAAAGAACGACATGGACGGATGAAGAAACGCGGGCGTTAATTAGAATTTGGGAGGACCTATTACCGAACCGCCGCCGTACCAAAAGAAACCTACAAGTCTATCTCACCATGGCCCAACGGCGTCGTGCCGTCAGCATATATAGGTCGACGAAAGAGATTAAAAAAAATCCAAAACTTGGGAAACAAATACAGGTTAAAGTTTTTGGTAATCTATATTTTTTTTTTAATTCATTAGTCGTCAGCTACTTTCCGCTGCCGCAGCATTCGCACAGCCACTACTTGGAGACACCTCATGGCTATTTTCAAGCAGTGGCTAAGTAATTTCAGGATTTATGTTCTCTCGATTGTATTGTTACAAATCTTATTTTAAAATATTTCAGGCTGCTGACAAGGAGTGGTACTCGGACGGGGTCCAACGGCATGCCCCGGAAATGTTACTGGGAAATCCATAGATTTCTAGGATCGCTGCCAGCAAATGATCCCAGCCTCATGGAGGAAACTATCCCCCCTTCGGATACCAACGCCTCCCCCGAAGAGGTACTTATCAAATCAATTTATAGTAGCTGATGCAAATCCACAACAAACAATGCGGAATAAAAGTCAGCCTAAAAAAGAAAAATGAGTGCAGATTGCTTTCATATTTACAATAGCGTTTTTTTTTTTAGAAGTTTTCTCTCTCTGGCATATCTGTTCGCACAACAATTGAACATTTTTCTGTTTCAGATTTTCAACAGCATGGTTCACGGTGAGGTGCAACTTGCTGAGGACTCATGCGATGACCCTCGAGAAGTAGGAGACTCCCACCAAGAAGCACCCTCCGCTCCGGCCGTAGAATCAAGTGTACAACTTGGCCGGGAGCCTTTTGTAGAACCTGTAGCTTCGGGTACATCACCAGGAGGTGCTGCAGCAAAGAAGCGGCTGGCTGCGCCATCGAAGCTGTTAATCCAGTTTTTGAATGAACAGCGGCAGCTCCGCAGTTCATTAGAGCAGCACAGTAATCATCATCATCATCAGCCTGATTATACCCACTGCAGGGCGAAGGCCTCTCCCATATTTCTCCACTTAACCCGGTTCTGTGCTAGCTGCATCCACTTGACCCCTGCGAACTTCTTAATCTCATCCGCCCACCTAACTTTCTGCCTCCCCCTGCTACGCTTTCCTTCCCTTGGAATCCAGTTTGTTACCCTCAGCGACCATCGGTTATCCTCTCTTCGCACTACATGTCCTGCCCATGTCCATTTCTTCTTCTTAATTTCCACTAGAATGTCATTAACTTGAGTTATTTCTCTGACCCACTCTGCACGCTTTCTATCTCTTAATGTTACCCCTGCCATTTTTCGTTCCATAGCCCTCTGGGTTGTCCTCAACTTAAGTACAACTCTCTTGGTTAGCCTCCACGTTTCAGCCCCATAGGTGAGTACAGGCAAGATGCAACTGTTGTACACTTTCCTCTTGAGCGATACCGGTAAGCTGCTAGTCATAATCTGCGAGTGCTTGCCAAATGCGCTCCATCCCAATCTTATTCTTCTTGATATTTCCTTTTCATGGTCTGGATCTGCGGTTACTACCTGTCCTAAGTAGACATATTCGCCTACTATTTCCAGTATTTCGCTACCTAATGTAAACTGCTGTTCCTTCCCGAGGCTGTTGAACATTACCTTAGTCTTCTGCATATTGATTTTCAAGCCTACCATTCTACTTTTTCTGTCTAGGTCATCAATCATTATTTGCAGTTCATCCCCCGAGTTGCTTAGCAAGGCAATGTCATCAGCAAATCGCAGATTACTGAGGTATTCTCCATCTACCCTTATCCCTAACTGCTCCCATTCCAAGTCTCTAAATACTTCCTCTAAACAAGCTGTGAATAGTACTGGGGAGATTGTGTCTCCTTGCCTAACACCTTTCTTTATGGGAATTTTATTGCTTTCTTTATGTAGAACTATGGTTGCTGTGCAGCCACTATATATATCTTCCAGCACTTTCACGTACGGCTCGTCTACCCCCTGATTTCGCAATGCCTGCATCACCGCCGAGGTTTCAACTGAGTCAAATGCTTTTTCGTAATCAATGAATGCTATGTATAAGGGCTGGTTATATTCCGAGCATTTTTCTATCACCTGATTGATGGTATGGATATGATCGATAGTAGAGTACCGTTTCCGAAACCCTGCTTGATCCTTTGCTTGATTGCAGTCTAAGGTTGTCCTGATTCTATTGGCGATTACCTTAGTAAATACCTTATACGTAACAGACAGTAAGCTGATTGGTCTGTAATTTTTAAGGTCCTTAGAGTCCCCTTTCTTGTGAATGAGGATAATGTTTGCATTCTTCCATGCTTCCGGTACCGTCGATGACACCAGGCACTGCGTATACAGGGTGGCCAGTTTTTCTAGCACGATATCCCCCCCGTCCTTCAGCAAATCTGTAGTTATCTGATCCTCTCCAGCTGATTTCCCCCTTTTCATAGTTTCTAGTGCTTTCTTGACCTCGTCCTTCGTCACTGGTGGAACGTCTGACTGTTTTTCCCTACCGCCAATCTCACTACGGTCCTGACTACTTTGGCTACTGTAGAGATCTGTATAGAACTCCTCGGCTACTTTGACTATCTTGTCCATATTAGTGATGACGTTGCCCGCCTTGTCCCTTATCGCATACATCTGGTTTTTGCCTATGCCCAATTTCTTCTTTACCGCTTTAAGGCTTCCCCCGTTCTTTACAGCATGCTCAATTTTCTCCATGTTATACTTCCTTATATCGGCCACCTTGCGCTTATTGATTAGCTTTGATATCTCGGCCAATTCGATCTGGTCTGTTGGATTGGAAGCTTTCATACTCTGCCGTTTCTTAATCAAATCTTTCGTCTCCTTAGACAGCTTACCGGTATCCTCTTTAACTATTCTACCGCCTACTTCTACTGCGCACTCAGTAATGATATCTCTGAAATTATTGTTCATTGCCTCTAGGGTAATGTCGCCATCCTCAGTAAGAGCTGAAAACCTATTCTGTAGCGAGATTCTGAACTCTTCTGCCCTCCCCCTCACCGCTAATTCGTTGATGGGTTTCTTTCTTACTAATCTATTGCGTTCCTTCTTCAGATTTAGGCTAATTCGGGACCTCACCATCCTATGGTCACTACATCGAACTTTCCCGATTACCTCTACATCCTGCACAATGGCGGGGGTTGAACACATTATGAAGTCGATTTCATTTTTAGTCTCTCCGTTAGGACTTTTCCATGTCCATTTCCGGTTCGTCCGTTTGCTGAAGAAGGTATTCATGATTCGTAAGTTATTGCGCTCTGCAAACTCAACTAGTAACTCCCCCCTGCTATTCCTAGAACCAATGCCATAGTCACCTACTGCCTTGTCTCCTGCCTGTTTTTTCCCTACCTTGGCATTGAAGTCGCCCATTAGTACAGTATACTGCGTCTTTACTTTTCGCATTGCCGATTCTACATCTTCATAGAAGCTTTCAACTGCCTGGTCATCATAACTACATGTAGGTGCATAGGCCTGTACAACCTTCAGTTTATACCGCTTATTAAGCCTAATTACGATGCCTGCAACCCTCTCATTAATGCTATAGAATTCATCTATATTACCCGCTATATACTTATTGACAAGAAAACCTACCCCTAGTTGTCGCCTCTCTGGTAAACCTCGATAACACAGTACATGCCCATCCTTCAATACAGTATATGCCTCATTCGGCCTCCTAACCTCACTAAGCCCTATGACATCCCATTTCATGCCCTCTAGTTCCTCTAACAGCACTGCTAAACTAGCTTCACTAGCAAGGGTTCTAGCATTAAACGTTGCCAGGGTCAGTTTCCAATGGCGGCCTGTCCAGCGGAGCCAGGCTTTCTTAGCACCCCCTGCTGCGTCACAGGTCTGACCGCCGCCGTGGTCAGTTGTTCCGCAGCCGCTGGTGACTGAGGGCCGGGGTTTTATGGAGCTTATCATAGGAGCACAGTAATGCTTCCCTACAATTACAGAGGGAGCATTTAGACATCATGAGACGCAATAAGGAATGCGATGACAAATTCTTGGACATTTTACAGAAGATGCTCAAGTGAAATGTTTTTTTTTTTTTTTTTTCCGTGCTGAAGACTAACTGGAAGTAAAAAGTTTCACACACGTGTTCTTTGAAAAGCTTTTTATTGATTAAAACCATGCATACAATTGCGCTTCCTTGGTTTATGAGACTGGCACACTGCAGTCAAAACAGGGCTGCTTATGTGACGGTGCACGCTGTTTCTTGACGAAGTACCTGGCTAATGCATCCCTCACCTCGTGCCCCCTCCCACTATACACTTCAGTGCGGTGGGATGGCTGTCCGTGCATATCAAGTGCATGTCGTTCTTGCTCCCAGTGTGGCTCCACATTGTCACTGAATTCCTCGCATATATTGTGCAGGACACAAGCTGCCCTAATGCTCATTTTTGATTTCTTTACGCGGCATTCCATCCTTTTCATTACATACCGGAATCGGGCCTTCAGGCAGCCAAAAGCATTTTCAACAACTCTTCTGGTCTTCGAGAGGTTGCAATTGTAGGCTGCCTCTTCAGAGCCACTTGCAGCATTTGGGAATGGCTTCTGCAAGTTAGAAGTCAGCGGAAAGGCTTGATCGCAAAAGATCCCAGGTGGTATATCGCTGCCCTCTATCAACGCCGCAGGAGAGCGGAAAGTGTCTCCTTCGAGGAGTTCATGAAGTATTGATCTTCTGTACACACTGGCGTCGTGACACCTCACTGGGGAGCCCACATTTATGTATCGAAATCGATACCGGTGATCAACTAGGGCAAGGAGTATGACGCTGTACCTGTACAGAGAAACAAATCAGTCGATTTACACGTGGGAAATGACAATAAGCAGATAGTTGCAATGAGCATGGCTAGGGAAAGAGGTAAGGTCGCAAAGGAAAATGCAGTTGAACTGAACATTAGTCCTACATGGCATGAATGCAACTGAAGCTCTTATCGGCAATTAAAGTGCAGTGAACTTCTGTTAACTGCACCTGACTGCCCATAACTGCTTCTGCTGAATGGAGGAAGGTTTTCAAATTTGAAGCAGAATTGCACGCAGCATGACTGATGGGTGCTTACCATAGTTCAGAGAAATAAAGCCACCGTAAGCAATGCATGCGAAGCTGCAGTGAAATGTTAACGGCAACACGACCATATATATAAACAGCAGCACCCTCCCCCCTTTTCTTTTTTTGCCCACGTTCACATAATGCCACTGCTTCCAAAAATTGAAAAAAAAAACAACAACTAATATGCATGTTTGCCCCTTAGATAGCACTGTGGGTTCTCTTTATTGCGAACCCATTGTTTACCTAAACAAAAAAAGTGTAAGAAGACACCTACCAGCTCTTGTAGTTGTAATAATCTGTGGCGTGGTCCTTAGGAGGTGAGACAGGAAAGTGGCACCCGTCAAGGGCACCGATAGCTAGCAGGAAACCAGTGACTGCGAATATGAGCGATCATCTCCTTGGGGTGCACCATTCGCAGCCACTAGCCTTCGAGCAGGTCGATCACGGCGACACAGAACTCCTTGTGCAGTACATTTACAGTGGAAAAACCAATTCCAAACAGGTGCGCGATGGTTCTTTCCTCAGCGCTTGAGCACAAGCGGTAGAGCCCCACTGCAATGCTATTCTCGACCGAAATGGGCTCCATCATGCTGGTGGTCTGGCGTTCCAAAACAGGACGGAGTGACTATACCAGATACCGAAACGTAGTAGGTGTCACACAAATTGCCTGTTTAAAATGAAAATCGCTGAGATTAGGAAGGGTATCTTCAAACCATCGCTCCTTCCTCACAAAATGCTGCCGTCCACACGGGAGGTACTCGGCCATTACTGCCGCGATGGTGAAGTTGTTCGCCAACAGAAGATTTTCTATATTTCTCGTAACGGCTTCTGCAGCTTGTACGGCCATCTGAAATTGATGTTCCTCGCACTGGTGTCGCGTTCTCGCGTGCAGATACGCTACCATGACATTTTTGCACTCCATGCTTGCAGGCTCGCTACCGTCGTCTGCCATGCTGTTGTACTTCGCTGTCGGATGGTTATCGGATTACAGTGTATTCCGGACATGCTACGAATTTGACTTGACTAGCAACGCTGCTACCCTCTAAACGTTTTGTCAATCATGACCTGATATCAAGCTTTAAGCAGTCTTTTTTTTTTGTGTTCTGCTACTTTAAAAGCAATATTTGGAAGTTTACGTCTGTATATTCGCATTTCACACAAAAAAAGGTATTTTGTTGAGTTGCTAGTGTTTCGGATCTACGAGTGCACTCAGATTTTCTGTTTAGCACCACGTTGCGTAAAGTGCCCTTCGAACTGCGAAGTGCACTCCGCGTAAGTGCACTTTTACTTCCACGCTTGACTGGGGTAATAATTGACATTATCAAGCATTGCCTTTTCATTTCAGACTTGAACACCTCTGGAGCTCATTCAATTCCAAATTCCAAATTTTCAATTTTATTTTAAGGCAGCATTTCAACCAACCTTTCAAGAACAACCTGGCACACAGCGCGAAGTACTTAGAGCAGCGGCGAGAGATTATGATGAGGAGTCTATACACCTGAAAGCGATGAAAGTTCGCTTACTGCGCTCACACAAGCCCGCTCGGCAACAAGGTAGCCACACTGCTTGCTGATGACAGGGAAGAGGAAAGGTGGAGATAGGGCTTCATGCGCAAGACTTGAACGACCTCTACGGAATATCGATGACGATGGGAGACGGTGTGTGAAGGAACAACGCCGTATTTCAGTGGAGACGTTCCTCGTAGTACTCTGTAAGGGCCAGTCTAGCGATGAAGGAAGTTTTCACACAAGCCAGGAATACGGACTAGTGTCCACAGGAGAACTTTTAACTACAACAGTTATAATGAATGCGTGGAAAACAAAATCTTTTGAAGGCAAAATGTTGGCGGAACATGTCGGAATCAGTTTATAATATGATGAATGGTGGATATGCGAATAACACAAAATACGCGCGCCCTCGGAAAGTAGTGCTGCTAAAAACAGAATTCGCTTTCGCGGGAAAAATGCTGCAGTATCTCTGTTCTGAATTTCAATACAATTTTTTTTTTCTTGCCGGAAGTATACGGGCAACATTTCGCTTAAAGTATTTTTTAAACTGCGCTATTTAAGGCGGAATTCACATCCAGTGCCACTGAAGCACGCTTTCTTGTATGTAATGCTGATTTTCGCCCATCTAAACATATGCTTTAAACATAAAAAGGCTATCCTAAACTAAAGGTTATGCTCCTTTATTGGAGATGATTCAATATGATATTACGGATTATTGGCTAATTATTTCATCGGCACATTTAAAGTGACGTATTCTAAACTTGTCTACGTCATTTCTGCCTAAATTTCGTTTACCAATTCAAGAGAAGGAATGAAGAGAAGGAATGGGGTCGCTCTCATTGTAAACAGAAGAATGGGCAAAGCAGTGCTAGGGTAGAACCCCATAAACGACCGAATGATTTCACTTCGGATCCAAGGTCAGCCTTTAAACATAACAGTTATCCAAGTCTATGCGCCGACCACTACTGCTGAAGAAGCTGACGTTGAGAGATTCTATGCGGACCTGCAATGCCTTTTAGACCGCACCCCATCATCAGACGTCGTTTTTCTCATAGGAGACAGGAATGCTAAGGTCGTAAGTGAAGAAATATCTGGAATTACAGGCAAGTTCGGTCTTGGTGAGCCAAATGAAGCCGGGCAGAGGCTAGAAGAGTTTTGTCAAGAAAACAACATGACCATAGCAAATACTCATTTTCAACCGCACAAGAGGCGCCCGTACACGTGGACTTCACCGCACGGTTTGTACAGGAATCAGATCGATTATATTCTTTGCCGGCAGAGATGGAGAAGCGCTATACAAGCCGTAAAAACAAGGCCTGGGGCCGATTGTGGCACCGATCATCAGCTTCTTGTTGCCAAAATTAAGCTTCGATTAAGGAAAACACAGAAAACTAGAAGGCCTTTCAGGTATGATCTGGATCAAATTCCATTAGAATATGCTGTGGAAGTGAGGAATCGATTTCAAGAATTAGATCTAGAAGACAAAGAGCCCGAAAAGGTGTGGACTGATGTTCGTGATATAATACAAAAAGTTGCTACTAAGGTTTTTCCAAAGCAAAAGAAATGCAAGAAAGCAAACTGGTTAACTGAAGAGGCTTTGCAAATAGATGAGGAAAGGAGGATGGCAAAAGTTATGGGGGAAAGAGAAAGAAAAGAAAGATACAAGGTTCTCAATGCGGATTTTCAGAAAATAGCAAGGAAAGATAAGAATGCCTTCCTGAACATACAGTGCCAAGCAGTTGAGGACAACCGCCAATTAAGGAACACAAGAGCTCTGTATAAGACAATCAAATATATAAAAGGAAGCTTCTGTGCTAATTTGGGCGTGATAAAGGACAAACGAGGCAAGGACCTCACTGAAGCCTCAGAGATAAAGAAGAGGTGGCAGGAATACACAGAAGAACTGTAGAAGAAGGACCCGAATGTGAAAACCCAACATAACACGGTTGTGATTACTGATCTCGAGCCGGGCATCCTGAAGAGTGAAGTTGAATGGGCTTTAGCCAGCCTTGCTAAGAACAAAGCTAGCGGAATTGATGGCATTCCAGCTGAGTTGCTTCAAAACCTCAAGCATGACGCTGTTAACATTCTGCATACATTATGTCAGAAGATTTGGACAAACCTGCAGCGGCCACAGGATTGGAGGAGGTCAGTTTACATCCCCATTCCAAAGAAAGGCAGTGCCAAAGATTGTTCCAACTACCGAACGATCGCGCTTATTTCGCATGCTAGCAAGGTGATGTTGAAAATCCTCCAATGTAGGCTGCAGCAGTATGTGGATCGGGAGCCTCCGGACGTGCAAGCTGGGTTTGGCAAGTGCAGAAGAACTAGCGACCAAATTGTCAACCTTCGCTGGATCATGGAGAAAGCAAGAGAGTTCCAGAAAACCATCTACTTCTGCTTTATTGATTATGCGAAAGCGTGTAACTGCGTAGATAACAACAGATTGTGGCAAGCTCTCCAAGAGATGGGATATGAGTTCCAATTAACCTCATCTGTTTCCTCAGGAACCTGTATGAAGGGCAAGAGGCCACAGTTAGAACTGTTCATGGTCTTATTGGCTGGTTTCCGATTGAGAAAGGAGTAGGCAAGGCTGCATACTGTCGCCCTGCCTATTTAACCTATATGCAGAGTGCATCATGAGGAAGGCCGGTCTTGACGAATCTTCGGCTGGAGTGATGATTGCTGGAAAACTTATCAACAACCGTAGATTTGCGGATGATACCACTTTAAAGGCAGAAAGTGAAGTGGAACTCAAGAGACTTCTGATGCGCGTACAAGAAGAGAGTGGGAAGTTTGGGCTTAAACTGAACATTAAAAAGACAAAGATCATGGCGTCTTGCCCTATGAAGTCCTGGAGCATCAAGGGACAAGAAGTGGAAGCTGTGACAGATTTTCTCTTCTTGGGCTCCAAGATTACCTCGCAAGGAGACTGCATCCATGAAATTAGGAGGTGCCTGCTTCTCGGAAAGAGAGAATGGTTAGCCTTGACCGATTAGTAAAGAGCAGAGACATTAGTCTACCAACCAAGATCCGTATAATTCGTGCTATGGTATTTCCAGTTGTGATGTATGGATGCGACAGTTGGACTGTGAAAAAGGTTGACCGCCGACGAATTGACGCGTTTGAATTGTGGTGCTGGCGAAGACTCTTGAGAGTTCCTCTGACTGCCAGAAAATCAAATCAGTCGATATTTTCGACCATAAACCCTGACTGCTCATTGGAGGGTGAAATTCTAAAGTTAAATCTCAGCTACTTTGGTCATCTGATGAGAAGAGAGGAGTCGCTGTAGAAAGATTTGATGTTAGGAAAGGTTGAGGGTCGCCGGAGAAGGGGTAGGCAGCGAACGCGATGGTTAGATGGCATCCTCGAGGCACTGCAGATGAAGTTATGTGATGTTAGGAAAATAGTGAGAGACCGGAAAGCGTGGCGTGCCATGGTCCATAGGGTCACAAAGAGTCGGACACGACTGAACGACTGAACTGAACTGATTAGGCTCTTAAGAGGAGCAAAATGCAATCCTTTGTTTTTGTACCAGGCACACATAAATATTATCCTCTTTACATAGATTCAGTAACTGCAATAACTGAGTAACTACGCTGTGACATCCACACAAGCGCCGCCATAAGGCTACAAGGGAAAACTATGCAGCCTTTTCCGAAAAATTCGTCCTGCTCCATGGATTGAACCCGGGACCACCGCCTTTACGGCAGAATCGGTCTACTAAATGAGCTGACCAAGACGGTCACCAAATCACATGGTAGAAGGCAGATGGAGATCAAAAGGCGACAGCGAATTGATCAATGGCTCGAAGTGGGAATGGTGCTGGTGGAATACTTAGAGGTAACCCCAAGGTGGAGTGAATTTCTAACAAGGGAGTAATTACAAATTGCCGTCCACCTAAACGAAGCCATTGGGCTACTTCTTAGCGAAAAGGGAAGAATCTTGTGTTCCAGGACAAACTTATTTTTCAACTGCGAATGTTATCTGGAAAGCTTTATAGCTTTTCTTTGTAGCTGCAGGGCTGCGCTTGAGTGGATATCAGTGAGTGAATACTCCCGTATTGCAGATCAAATACATCTTGGGGGTTCCCCCTAAATATTCGACTAATAATCGGTAATTGTGGCTCACCAAAAGCTTCGGCAATACAGTGCCAGTGGGTACCTGCTTAAGTTGAATCCTTTCTTCATTATTTCATGCCTATTTGTTTTTTGTTTCAAAGCTTAAACTTTTGAGCAAATTCTCTTTGGTACTCTTAGTATTGTACACTTTCATTTTTGAACTAATTTTGTGTTTTTATTCTGCGCCATCCCCCTCTTCTTACATGCTAAAGCCGCGGAAACATGCTTCCATGAATACTTGATGGCCAGTAATATGTTGGATGAAGGTTTAATGAAAAAATATTGTACGCTTACAGCATCTAAACCGTTAAAATTTGTCAATCAGTAAAACTGAAATTTTTTGCAATAATGAAAAGATGTAGAACAAATAAAAAAAATTGGAAGTAGAAAAGTAGAGTAGAAAGAGAGAGAGCTGCTAAGGGCTACGTGTGCGAAGCCGGCTGCATAAGGATACCGAGTGATAGAGGCTTCCAGAAACGCTCGGTGCCAAGCTTATGGTATTGCTTCTTTGGCTATCCCGGAATAAGAATTGTTGGCCAAGTAAAATATTGAAGGAGTAGACATTTAAAACAATATTTTCACAATATGGCTAGGGAATGTTTTAAGAATACGTAGGTGGTTGCAGAAAATATTGCCTTTTCAGAAACTGACCATCGCTACTAAGGCTGATTTACTTCTGTCATCTCCACATGACAAAACTTTGGCAAAAATGTTCCTACATTGTTATAACGTGAGGTTCTCGCTTGTGATTTTGACAACACGCGCTAAAGCTTCTTGACTTCAGAGCAAAGTTGTAACTTGAAACCTAGACAAAGATTCGACAATTTTTTCGCAAACCATCCGTGCTCTTCTCAGCCAGCTGTTTGATTAGGCATGAATGTGCCCGCAGTGATGAAGCCACACGTGGCCTCCCTATACTGGCTGTGTTTTGTAGTCCGCAGCGACGCTAAAGCTTTAGCAGGCGAGCGCTTGCCGCTGGCGGGTATGGCGACAGGTCTTCGCAAAAAGAATATCAATCAAGAATTCTCGATTAAATAATAAACAATAATGGTGGTTTCGTCTTATGTATGGAGTAGACGTCCAATACTCAGATTGATTACGAATTGTTGGCTTTTCTTTTCACAGTATTTTCCTGGCGCTAGAAACAAAGCGAGATATATACCGGACAGATGCAGCTTTGACATTCAAAAAATGTTTCGCACTGCGTCTGGGGTTTAAAGAATAGGAAAGTCCTGTGTTTCATTTCTCACCTTGACAATACTGCTTTACAATTTTTTTGTTGCACTGCAAAATGCCGTCTGCTGTACGTATATCGTTTCGGCTTTAAAACTTTCGTAGGTGGTCAATATAATACATCAAAAAGCAGCCGACAGGTATCTCAAATTATGTCGCTAAGTATAAAATAACGCGGGTAAACCCCACAGAAAGAGCATCCGCTGCCCTGTAGTTTAGGCCTTGTGATGTGACGGTTTCATGCAGTTTCTAAATGTTGTGGTTTTATGCCATTCTTACTCGCAGACTTTGTACAAAAATTATATGCGGAGCAGAATTGCGCCGCTGGCCTGCAAGATCATGAAGCCATGTGGAGTACGCGCTTCGTGCAAAGAGCTTATTTGGGTACCATATTATCAGAGTGTAGAGGAAATTAGCGTGCACAGGCCGCTGCCCTAGCTTTTCTCCCCTGGATTCGCTCCTCCTCCCTCCCTGACCTCTGGGACGCCAACAACCATTATTAACCTACGCTGACGTATTACAGCACTTGCGCTTATCACGGCATGTTTCCGGTCCCAGCCAAATGATTAGATGAAATAGAACAGTGAAATTCACGTCGATTACAAAGCTTGTCGTTAACCAATCCCGTAGAGCTGCATGCTATCATCTAGAATCATTTTCGCCGAATGCAAATTTTAGGAGCAGAAGCAGAATTGTACCATATGAGTATGGGCCTGCCTTGCAAAGAGTCCCTTAGGCACTATAAAACAGCCAACGTGGTAAAAATGGGAGGCAGCCCCGTCCAGCTCGGACCTTGAGGACCAGCCATACCTCGTGGAAAGAGCGAGGCAGGTGGCCTTAGCCAACGGAATTCCGGACCAAGGATCCGTTAAACCTTCCCATAAATCCCCCTTCCAATGTTTCCTTTCAATAAAAGCTTTTTATCATCTTCATCCAGGTAAAATTAGCGCACTGATACTGGCGCTCTATAACCTACATGATCTGCCGCATCCGGTAGTCACCTTCTGTGTTAGAGAGTGACTACAAAAGATCAAAAAGAAAGAGTGAAAGAGAAACATCACACTTTCTTCTCATAAAATAGAACAAAAAAATAAGAGTAGAGTACAATTGGCACCAGAGAAACACGAAAGCCTGAGCGCCGCGGCTATAGACCATATATTGTGCGACACTTGTAGAGGTTTTGCAAGCTAGGCTAGACCGCGTGCCGAACAATGAAAATATCCTTTCCTTGACGCGCATTCGGTGCGGTGTTATATATAATTAAAATTGCTTTGAAAGAAAAGGAAGGCGCTGTTTCGTGCATACTTTCTTCGGCAGTGTGAAGATCGGACGGTGCACCGTCACTTCGGTCACGTGGACTTCCTTCCTTCCCTTCCTTTGATAGATTGATTGATTGATTTATAGGAAGGGAAAGGCACGGTAACTGTCTCACTTGTTTTCTGTGGACACCTCAACCGCCCCGTAAGGGAAGGGAGGAAGGTGGGAGTAAAAATGGAAAGAGGAGCCGTAGTGGAGGGCTACGGAGTAATTTCGACCACCTGGCGATCTTTAACGTGTGCTGACATCGCACAACTTCCTTTCAAGTGTAAGATTGGTGGCATGACATGGCACCTTTCTGACAGCATTCCCATCTTGGAAGCGATTTCTTCACTACTCGAGGTAAAGTCAGTGTCACCGTAAGATTGGTGGCATGACATGGCACCTTTCTGACAGCATTCCCATCTTGGAAGCGATTTCTTCACTACTCGAGGTAAAGTCAGTGTCACCATGAGCTGCCAAATACCCTTAAACAGCTTCGAGGTCAGCTTGAAACTTAAGCCACAACAACTTTGGGTAGCTATGTTCCTATCAAACCTCAAGGTCTAGTTCAAAGGACAACTTTCATGGGAATTATCTTAACACGTCAGCCGCTGCGCGGTGAGACACATGATCGCTCAAGTATATATAGGAAAAGGTGCGCCGGGCCCCTCGGCCGAAGCCGCGCCATGGACATTGAGGAAGGGCAGCTGAGCAGCCGAGTTCGTCATGAATGTGGTCGCTGCATCTGTAGATCTGGAATACATTGCGTTGCGAGATGAACAGTTTGCAGTGTAGATAAGATAAGCGCCTAAGTTAGAAAATGGCAGTGGCTTAGATCAGCTATACCAGGACATACGTAGCTAAAGGAGCATTTCCCTAGCTGAGCTTGTCGTCGTTCATGTTTACAATGAGAGACATTGGGTATACAACTTTTTTATTTTTGTGTGAAAAAGACGAAGACTGACCGATTATCTGTGATCTAACATGCATCGGTCTAAATTTTTGTTCAAACAGTATTTTGATTTCGCAGCTTCCAAATGTAGCCTGGTATGAGGAATGGATGGATGGATGGAATATAGGAGCGTCCCCTTTGAACGGGGTGATAGCAGTAGCTATCATGCTCATTTTCCTCCCTATATCTTAATTATTGATTTAGAATTGTTAACTAAATCATCATTCTATTTATTAAATTTTGTTCCTATATTACTAACATTATGTCACTGCTCTGTTTTTTGCCACCAATCTTCCAGTCGTTTTTTGATAGTTTCCACCGCCGGTTTATTCACCCGGCCACTGCTATCTCTAAACCCCAGAGCTTCAGGAACAGTGATTGCGCCTGCACCAACTCCCGGATAGATACCATTACATTCGAGTATAATATGGTCAATTGTTTCACTGGAGTTTCAACATACAGCACATGAGTCATCTCCATTGTTAAATTTCTTTTTGTAGCTGCGTGTTCTAAGGCACCCTGGTCTAGCTTCAAAAAGTAGGGCACTGCCTCTTGAGTTATCAGAGAAATCTTCCTTCCTGATCTTCATTTTCCACTTTCGGTATAATTCCACACTCTGTTTCTTTTCCATCGAATTTATCCAATTTTTACCTTCTGTGTTTTTCACCTTTTGCTTAATGCTCTTTATTTCTCCGTCCTTGTTACTAGCATACTTACTAGTCAGTTTCCTAGTTCTTTTCCTCCATTGTGAGTCAACGCTTTTTAGGTACAGGTATTTAAATACTTTAGCTGCCCATCTGTTACTTTCCAATTTCCTCATGCGTTCCTCATATAATATTTTACTCTGAGCTTCCCGTACTTCGAAAGATGTCCAGCCCATATCTCCCTGTACCGCCTCATTTGTAGGTTTACCATGGGCACCTAGTGCTAATCGTCCAACGGATCTCTGATTTGTTTCTAATGTCGACTGTACCTTTGATTTTAGGCACAAAACCGCATTTCTGAAAGTAAGTCCGGGCACCATAATTCCTTTCCAAATATCCCTCAAAACCTCATACCTATTGTATCCCCACAATGCCTTATGCTTCATTATCCCGGCATTCCTTCGCCCTTTGGCCTTAAGTGATTGCTCATGCTTTCCAATGTATGCCAATCCTTCGTTTACCCATACCCCTAAATATTTATATTCTGCTACTCTAGGTATTTCGAGGTCCTGTATTTTAAGACCCTGATCAGTTGAGCCGTTGAAAATCATCAGACCCGACTTAACTGCGCTGAAATTGAAGCCTAGAGCGTCCCCTTCGTCTCCGCAATACTTAACTAGAGTTCGCAATTCTTCCAAACTCTCAGCTAGCAGCACAATATCGTCTGCATACATCAAACCGGGGAGGCGCTGTTTTCTCGCCTTTCCACCTAATCTATATGACAGGTTAAAACCTAGATTACTGTCTTGTATCCTCCGTTCCAGGTTTATCATATAAAGCTTGAACAGCACCGGTGATAGAGGACAGCCTTATCTTAATCCTTTGCATACTTTGACATCATCCGTACTTCTTATCCCTTCCCACGTAATTTCTACTTTGTTATCCCGGTATATTTTCTGTAGGAACTCTATTATCTCATAACCTATACTTTCTTTTTTAATATGTTCCACAGGAGTTCCCTGCTTACGTTGTCGTACGCCCCGTTTATGTCCAGGAAGGCCAAATACAAAGGTCTATTTTCCACTCTAGATATTTCGATGCATTGGGCAAGCACGAACAGGCTATCATCTAAGCGCCTACCATTTCTAAAGCCGTTCTGAAGTTCTCAGAGTATCTTGTTACTTTCAACCAATGCTTGCACCTTTAATTTCACCGCCTTTATGGCTAACCTGCACATAACAGATGTTATGGTAATCAGCCTGTAGTATTTTATGTGCATCCTGTCTCCTTTCCCTTTATGAATCAAATTCATTTTACCCTGCCGCCAGCAGTCCGGAATAGGCTTATTCGTTATGACTGTTTCCAGAGCTTTTTATAACGTTTCCTTACTTTTTGGACCGAGTTCACTAATCAGCTTGATCGGAATTCCATCTATTCCTGTGGATGTGTTTTTATGATTATTTTTCCCTGCCTTTTTCCAGTTTAGATTGGTCAGTTCTAAGCTGCTTTGTACTCTGCTACCTTGTGTTGCTTCCTGATTTGCAGAGATTACCCTATCGTCGCTATTAAATGACTCGGCTATAACTGATGTAATGTAGTTCCCTTGCGTTATCTCCTTTTAAACAATTTCCCTCGTTATCTTGAATCCGATCCTGCTTTCTTTGATTCTTCTTCCCTAGCCAGATTATATCGTTCCAGAATTTTCTTGCTCCGCCGCTAAAGGCATCGTGTATATCAGCCATGCAGCGATCGGTGGACTGTCTTATTTTACTTTGGACGAGGGCCTGCACTTGAAGTTTCTTTTGTCGATATGATTCCCATTTTTGGTCGATTTCCTCCTGAGATACCTGTGCTTTCTTTGCCATTCGGTGTTCCCTTGAAGCAGCCCGTCGTTGTTCAATAGCTTCCCTGATTTCCTTATTCCACCAGCTCCGTGGCTTCCTCTTTCCATTCCAGCGGTTTGCTACTTTAAACTCCTGAATTTTCCTCCTTATGAGTAGATCTGCCTGTTCATAATCCCAGTCTTCCATGGGGCTTTTCTCTATTGCTTCCTCTATGTCTGCTGTTATCTGCGCTATTTGATCGTCGTTTAATTTTGCGTTTACGTTTTGTCTAAGTTCCATTTCTCTTTTCATCAAGGGCCCAATGTGCAGACTAATACGTTTAGGGTCACTTCCCAGACTACACTTCCCTTCTTCGTCTATTTCCATTTTTGTGACCTTGCTATAAATTTCCTGCGACATTAGACAGTAGTCAATGGTCGTCTGCCTGTTGCGGAATTCCCACATGATTTGGCCTTCACATTTTGTTTCTCTATTTACTATAACTAGACCCTGTCGCTCATCGAAATCTAGCATTAGCTTGCCGTTACACTCCGTGTATCCATCCAGATCGTCGATGTGGCCGTTCATGTCCCCCAGTAGAAAAATATTGGCCCCGTTTCCGTTATGTCGTCACTGAGACATTCAACAAGATCCCTGTTTCCTTGCCTGCATTGATGTCCTGTTCCTAAATAAACTACCCCTAGCCATGTCCTTATGCCGGCAATTGTTCCTGAAACCCAGTTATGTTCTTTACAAGATGATTTAATTCGTTGCCAATTTGTTCCCTGGTGTATCAACATACCTACCCCTCCACCCTTTTTTTCCGTTCTCGTTCTGTTGCACCCTTCCCAGACGTAGCCTTCTATAAACGGCGGATCTTCTAGATCCCTGAGATGAGTCTCGCAAAGAGCGTAGACACCTATTTTGACATCCTTCAACTGCTATTCTATCTCTAGCGATTTTGCTCTTTTTCTACATCCTTGCATGTTTATGTAGCTGATCCTAGTATTAAATTGTCCTAGTGGAATGGATGGATGGATGGAATATAGGAGCGTCCCCTTTGAAACAGGGTGGTAGCAGTAGCTATCATGCTCATTTTCCTCCCTATATCTTAATTATTGATTTAGAATGGTTAACTAAATCATCATTCTATTTATTAAATTTTGTTCCTACATTACTAACATTATGTCACTTCTCTGCTTTAGGGCCACTAATCTTCCAGCCGTTTTTTGCCAGTTTCCACCGCCGGCTTATTCACCCGGCCACTGTTATCTCTAAACCCCAGGGCTTCAGGAACAGTGATTGCGTCTGCATCAACTTCCGGATGGATACCATTGCATTCGAGTAGAATATGGTCATTTGTTTCACTGGGGTTTCCACATACAGCACATGCGTCATCTCCATTGTTAAACTTCTTTTTGTAGCTTCGTGTTCTAAGGCACCCTGATCTAGCTTCAAAAAGTAGGGCACTGCCTCTTGAGTTATCAAAGAAATCTTCCTTCCTGATCTGCATTTTCCACTTTCGGTATAATTCCACACTCTATTTTTTTTTTCATCAAATTTATCCAATTTTTACCTTCTCTGTTTTTCACCTGTTGCTTAATGCTCTTTATTTCTCCGTCTTTATTACTAGCATACTTACTAGTTAGTTTCCTAGTTCTTTTCCTCGTTTGTGAGTCAACGATTTTTAGGTACAGGTATTTAAATACCTTAGCTCCCCATCTGTTACTGTCCAATTTCCTCAGGCGCTCCTCATATAATAATTTACTCTGAGCTTCCCGTACTTCGAAAGATGCCCAGCCCATATCTCCCTGTACCGCCTCATTTGTAGTTTTGCCCTGGGCACCTAGTGCTAATCGTCCAACGGATGTCTGATTTGTTTCTAATGTCGACTGTACCTCTGATTTTAGGCACAAAACCGCATTGATGTCCATTACAATAACACCACCTGGTGGCGATTTCTCCAGAACCGCATAAAGCCGCCTATGAAGCAGGTGCCGCCCATCTCCTTGTGATAGTCACCGGTCTTTTTAACGCGAAATACGTTAAGCACCATCAATTAAGCCGTCCTCGTTTCCGATATGCGTCACAATCAGGCGCTGACGGCTGCTTCAGACCCGTCGCCAGACGATGTAAGCAGGCGTCGCGGTGAAAAGCAACAGCCTTATATATCCACACAGTCGATAGAATGTGTCCTGGATTCACCCATGTTGTGTCCAGTAAACTTGCTCTTTCGCCTTCTTTCCTGTACCTCACGATGCCATGAAGCTATCTTAGCTGCCAAGGGACGAGGTCGTCCCCATCAATCAGCCGCAGGTCCTGGCCCCTCTTCTGACTCTTGATTACTATATCATGAAGCAGTCGGCAGAGTTTGTGGCTTTTAGAGGTGTAACGTCGCCACTGGCGTTGAAATTGGCGGGAACGTTTCTCACAGTTGGGATCTCGTTACGGCGAAAAGTCCAATGTACACAAGACCGATATGCGCAGTTCGTGAAGTCCTCACAGATCTCTCTGCGTCGTCTCTTGTCTGCGCTTCGTGGGTGCTTCCTGAAGGGCGATGTAACTTGTTCATCATTTTCCTTCACCTCCTCCTTCACATCGATCACAAACCCCATGCTGACTTCAAGAAGGTCGCTCACTGCCACGCACAGTTCTTCCAGGCTACGCTCTGGCGGCTGATACACAAGCGACCATCCGCATTTCAAATCATGTCCTCTCCGCAACTGCAGATGATACGACCCCTCCTATTCTTCATGCACCATTTCCGAGGCGTGGCCATTAACTCTCTACGGTCCTCACTCGAGAATAATGAAACACATTCTGATGTCACTGCGTAGGGATAGCCCTTGGCGAAAACGAGATGCAGTGAAGCGCTGAACAAAGCCGTTTAGTGAAATTCAGTTCAGTTCAGTTCAGTTCAGGCGTTCAGTCGTGTCCGACTCTTCGTGACCCTATGGACCATGTCACGCCACGCTTTCCGGTATCTCACTATCTTCTTAACATCACATAGCTTCATCTGCAATGCCTCGAGAATGCCATCTAACCATCGCGTTCGCTGCGTACCCCTTCTCCGGCGACCCTCAACCTTTCCCAACATCAAATCTTTCTCCAGTGACTCCGCTCTTTTCATCAGATGACCAAAGTAGCTGAGTTTTAACTTTAGAATTTGACCCTCCAATGAGCAGTCAGGGTTTATGGTCGACAATATCGACTGATTTGATCTTCTGGCAGTCCAAGGAACTCTTAAGAGTCTTCGCCAGCACCACAATTCAAACGCGTCAATTCTTCGGCGGTCAGCCTTTTTCACAGTCCAACTCTCGCATCCATACATCACAACTGGAAAGACCATAGCACGGGTTATACGGATCTTGGTTGGCAGACTAATGTCTCTGCTCTTTACTAGGCGGTCAAGGTTAACCATTGTTCTCTTTCCCAGAAGCAGGCGTCTCCTAATTTCATGGCTGCAGTCTCCTTCCGAGGTAATCTTGGCGCCCAAGAACAGAAAATCTGTCACAGCTTCCACTTCTTGTCCATTGATGCTCCAGGACTTGATAGGGCAAGACGCCATGATCTTCGTCCTTTTAATGTTCAGTTTAAGCCCAAACTTTTCACTCTCTTCTTGTACGCGCATCAGAAGTCTCTTGAGTTCCACTTCACTTTCTGCCATTAAAGTGGTATCATCCGCATATCTAAGGTTGTTGATACGTTTTCCAGCAATCTTCACTCCAGCTGAAGACTCGTCCAGACCGGCCTTCCTCATGATGCACTCTGCATATAGGTTAAATAGGCAGGGCGACAGTATGCAGCCTTGCCTCACCCCTTTCTCAATCGGAAACCAATCAGTAAGACCATGCCCAGTTCTGACTGTGGCCTCTTGCCCTTCATAAAGGTTCCTGAGGAGACAGATGAGGTGAATTGGAACTCCCATCTCTTGGAGAGCTTGCCACAATCTGCTGTGATCTACGCAGTCAAACGCTTTCGCATAATCAATAAAGCAGAAGTAAATGGGTTTCTGGAACTCTCTTGCAATTTCCGTGATCCAGCGAAGGTTGGCAATTTGGTCTCTAGTTCCTCTGCCCTTGCGAAACCCAGCTTGCACGTCCGGAAGCTCCCGATCCACATACTGCTGCAGCCTACCTTGCAGGATTTTTAACATCACCTTGCTAGCATGCGAAATAAGCGCGATCGTGCGGCAGTTGGAACAA
This sequence comes from Amblyomma maculatum, assembly GCF_055883805.1. Classification (NCBI taxonomy): domain Eukaryota; kingdom Metazoa; phylum Arthropoda; class Arachnida; order Ixodida; family Ixodidae; genus Amblyomma; species Amblyomma maculatum. The sequence goes on from NC_139351.1 coordinate 73,759,885, forward strand.
TCTTTGGCACTGCCTTTCTTTGGAATGGGGATGCAAACTGACCTCCTCCAATCCTGTGGCCACTGTAGGGTTGTCCAAATCTTTTGACATAATGTATGCAGTGTGTTAACAGCGTCGTGGTTGAAGTTTTGAAGCAACTCAGCTGGAATACCATCAATTCCGCTAGCTTTGTTCTTAGCAAGGCTGGCTAAGGCCCATTCAACTTCACTCTTCAGGATGCCCGGCTCGAGATCAGTAATCACAACCGTCCTATTTTGGGTTTGCACATCCGGGTCCTTCTTGTACAGTTCTTCTGTGTATTCCTGCCACCTCTTCTTTATCTCTGAGGCTTCAGTGAGGTCCTTGCCTCGTTTGTCCTTTATCACGCCCAAATTAGCACAGAAGCTTCCTTTTATATATTTGATTGTCTTATACAGAGCTCTTGTGTTCCTTAATTGGCTGTTGTCCTCAACTGCTTGACACCGTATGTTCAGGAAGGCATTCTTATCTCTCCTTGCTATTTTCTGAAAATCCGCATTGAGAACCTTGTATCTTTCTCTTTCCCCCATACCTTTTGCCATCCTCCTTTCCTCAGCTATTTGCAAAGCCTCTTCAGATAACCAGTTTGCTTTTTTGCATTTCTTTTGCTTTGGAACTACCTTAGTAGCAACTTCTTGTATTATATCACGAACATCAGTCCACATCTCTTCGGGCTCTTTGTCTTCTAGATCTAATTCTTGAAATCGATTCCTCACTTCCACAGCATATTCTAATGGAATCTGATCCAGATCATACCTGAAAGGCCTTCTAGTTTTTTGCGTTTTCCTCAATCGAAGCTTAATTTTGGCAACAAGAAGCTGATGATCGGTGCCACAATCGGCCCCAGGCCTTGTTTTTACTGCTTGTATAGCGCTTCTCCATCTCTGCCGGCAAATAATATATTCGATCTGATTCCTGTACAGACCGTCCGGTGAAATCCATGTGTACAGGCGCCTCTTGTGCTGTTGAAAATGAGTATTCGCTATGGTCAGGTTGTTTTCTTGACAGAACTCTACTAGCCTCTGCCCAGCTTCATTTGGCTCACCAAGACCGAACTTGCCTGTAATTCCGGATATTTCTTCACTCCCGACCTTAGCATTCCAGTCTCCTATGAGAAAAACGACGTCTGATGATGGGGTGCGGTCTAAAAGGCATTGTAGGTCCGCATAAAATCTCTCAACGTCAGCTTCTTCAGCAGCAGTGGTCGGTGCATAGACTTGGATAACTGTTATGTTGAAAGGGTGACCTTGGATCCGAAGTGAAATCATTCGGTCGTTTTTGGGGTTGTACCCTAGCACTGCTTTGCCCATTCTTCTGTTTACTATGAGAGCAACCCCATTCCTTCTCTTGGATTCGTGCCCACAATAAAAGACATAATTCAGATAGTGCCCACAATAAAAGACAGTGAAATTCAGATAGTGCTAAAATTCACCATTTGAATTAATCATTTTACCTGTTATACTCCGACGAGCGAACAATTATTCATTGAATTGAGTAAAGGTATGTATTTTGCTGTAACTCACCAAGCATTTGGGAACTATTTTCTAGCACGGAAACACTCGATGAAACCTATGTGCCAAGTGCTACTCATAGGTTCAAAGCGGTCAGCCATGATCTCAGGGTATAGCTCGGCAGCTATCCCTTGGAGAGGTTCCTTTAAAAGCTGGATGCCGCTTTTTTATTACACTTATACGACTATGGACAGTGAGGACACATCACACGGAATCTTGCGAACAGATCACGATCACGCGACATGTTGAGCCTTAGTTAAAAAGGTTTACGCCTTCAATAGACATCTGTGAAAAGATTTATTTCTTAGTTTTAAAACATATATTAATACAATAAATAAAATTGTTTATGCCTTGCGTTTCAGCAAAATTTACCTTTTCAGTACGAATATACATCTTTATCAAGCTTCCCAAATGCCAATTATATACCTAAAAAACCTTTCCTACCATTAGATGACACCGATATACAACACCTATGATTTTACAGTTCAGCAACGGCAGTCCGGCAGGAGGGCTTCATTACGCTGCGAAAGGTTTCTAATAAAATATCCTGATTAGCATGGTGGCGGCGGCAACAGCGCGGCGGTAACAACCCTAAAAAGCTTCATTAGATACGCTTGAAAAATTAATCACCACCGCACTCATCGCATTTAAATTTAAGGTAATAAATTTTACACATGAGATCCTGTGACCGTCTGCGACAATGCTGATTTGCGGATAAAGCACTGGATTTTAGCTATAATCATCTCAACGCATGCCGTAGCATTTAACATATACAAATACACATTACGCGGTTATGCGCCATTACTCCCTTCTTTGAAATGACTAATATCAATGCATTCAGAACAGAGGTAGATGAGAACTGGTCATGTGTGTAAATTATATTGCATCAAATTCCCAGTAGGCTAAGAAAAAATACTCAAAGTTTAAGCAGAAAGCCTTTGGTTCATGCTAACAATCTCGCGTCAGCGAGATTTATACATGTGTTCCCAGTGGCGTGTGTTACCTGACGCGATGCTGGAACTTTTCAAGCGGGCGTATGCTGGGAGGGGAGGTAGAGGCAGCTCCTGGCCCTACGGCGCTGGGAATGGTAGGCCCACGAGTTTGCGGCGGGGGCTCGCCTGTTACCGGTTCCTGTACCTATTGTGAGCCATCATTGTACCCGGAAACGCTTCGGTGGTGGACGATGGCTGTCTTTCCTTCTTCGTCTTCTCCATTTTATCTTCTGCCCGCACAAGCAGTGGAGGTCGCTCAGCTACATTGCCGTGAATTTTCATTTCCTTCTTCCTACAGTCGCAACAACAGCGCGCGGGAAGCTCTCAGGAATGTTTCTGTAGGCTGTAAATAGATTGCCGGTGTAATGTATGGGATTCTGAGGCGATGGAATTAGCAGCTAGTTTTAACGTATTACGCGGCGTTCCCGTAAGCAGGCACAAGTAAGAATTTCAAGTGTGAAAAATGGGTTCTTGTACGCGCGTTATGATGGTATCAATAACACTCATACAAACTATATTATAATGACACATCAAACTCAATAGAAAAGCAGACATTAAATATATCGAATTGTTCAAGCCAAAATCTTCACAGGTGCAGGTACAACGCATAAATATAAGGTCAAATTTATAGCCGTTTTTGACTGCGGTGTGTATTGTGCGAAAAATATGGGAAACAATTGATGAGCTGTCATTTTCAAAGATCTGAGAAAACATTGACATTTACCATCACCTAGTCACCTTGCACTACGTCACTGTAAAATACAGTGCTCTGACGCACAGCTCTGGGGATAGCAATGAAATATAATATTTCTATACGAAGATTCCCGAGATCACACATATAAAAACGTGTATAAAAGGAGGTGTTCTCTTCAGGCTAAGTATACAATATATTGCCGGCTCTAGCTCATCTTTCCTTGCAAGAATGATGTGGTGCGTTGTAGCCTTAATTATGGCGTTTGGCACCACTGCTAGCGTCAGTAAACCTTCAGTGCAAGACTTGGAAGCGGTGAGCAATCTTTCCTTCACACGTGACACGTGACAAGAGACAAATTTAAAGCTCTTGTATCGCTTTGGCATAGAATTCCCGTAAAGTAAAACATTGTTCGGAAAGAGCGGGACAACGTACGCATAAACAAAGCAATACAATTTTTCTCAGCTCTGGAAGTGTTTTTCGTGTTTCAGAACATTAGCGACTAAACATATTTTGTGTTTTCAGTCTCTTTCCGCAGCATCCTTCCTAAAGAGGCAGAGGCTTGCATTTTTGACGCTGAATTTGTTCGTGACATTATTGTCTCTCTTTCTTTGTGAAAATAGGTGAGACTATCTAATTTAGTGGTGTAGGCTTTAAACTGAGCGCTAGAAGACAGCAGGCAGTTCTATTGTATGAGTGGGGCAAAACAAGCTCATTCCAACCGCCTCCTATCTGTTCGTTTTTTGTGTCAGAAATTTTGCAAGATGACAATTTATTTGGATGTATTTCAGTGTCTGCCTTTCTGGTAAAATAATTTAACGGGTTATGCACATAAATTCATTTTATACATTGGTGTCTGCTTTTGCCTTCAAGGCCTCGATAGTATAAGGCGTAAAATATAAATAGCTCCACCTTTGAGCCGTTGTAGGGTATAGCATCAACTTTTATTCTTGAAAATTATCGAAAAACACTTCCTTGCAGCTAACGACGACTGCAGGGCGTTTAATGTACACGCTAGTTTAAAGTCACGACTAGTTTATAAAGCAATTTCTCTTCAACGCTTGAGGGGCAGAGTGCTGAAGTCTATCACTGCAGCTCATCACAGTGCGCTCAGTTCTTGCGGCGGCAATTTATTGCCGGTGAGAACAGCAACGTTATTCCGGTAATACAGTACAAAAATTTTTTGTTTGCTGAAAGAGCGAGTTGAATTTTATCTCGCCTACTAGGCTGTCACAAACACCGCATATTCTCAACGTGAAAAAGACAGGGACCACAATCTATTTTTATTGCCAGCGAATAATAGCTTCAGTGTAAAAAGTTTATGCGCTACATATTTACCGGTTCAGACCCACTCACGCAGGTAGCGAATACTCTGAGATGAGCACGTATGCAATACATCAGGATGAATATTTGTAAGATGTAGGTAACAATTCCATCTAGAGCATTTCCCTGACGTGCTCAACAGATGAAAGAGCATGATTCTTTACGTTCCTCCTGCACACTTTATTTGCTGCAAATAAGGATGCACATAAATAATCATATATTTTGGTCTCAGCGCATCAGGTTTCCACAACAGCATAGAACACTTCTTGAAGTCAGTTGTCATGCTCTTCTTGAATGGCTAAACTCATAACGAACAAACTAAATGTAGCGTATTAGAATCTCTTTACTATGCAAGCAGTATGTTTTGGAGGCGAAGGGCTCCCTCAGCCAGTATATATAGTTCTCAGTTGAGTAAAGTTCCTACTACTATTGAGTGAAAACGTCACCAAAATTGGTTAGGATGTCGTCCAAACCATTCTGCGCTCTGCTTTCGAATCCGCTTATAAAAATAAAATGTTGCTTTTTTTTGTTTTAAAACCAGAGAACTGGGAGTTTTCTTGTAGCAGCTGTCCTTTGCGAGTGAACATATGCTGGCTAGCCGTTTTTTCATTCATGATACAACATCCAGTTTTCGCCTCAAAGCAACACACTTAAGATTGAAAATGCGCATCGTAAAATTGCTTTATTCTACAAAGAGGAAAGAAGCCAACAGTCGGCGAGGCCAAGGAAAGCGTTGGGGATGGTACTTTTTTTTTATGTTTACTTGGATAATCACAGAGATTAGTAATGTAATCTGTTTAGGGGAAAGATAATTAAACACAAAGTAGAAGAAAAAACAACGTGCCCACCATCGGCACGTTGTTTATCGGCACGTTGTTTTTTCTTCTACTTTGTGTTTATTATCTTTCCCCTAAACAGATTACATTACTAATTTATGTGATCATCCAAGCAAACATTAAAAAAAAGAAGACAAAGTACCATCCCCAACGCTTTCCTCGGCCTCGCCGACTGTTGGCTTCTTTCCTTTATGTATTATAATGAGCACCCTCATTTCGCCTTAATTGATCTGCTTTATTCTACAAAGTATGTTTTGGTAATATTCTTCTCCCCAGGCCTTACACACCTATTACCTACTTTGGACTGTCTTCCGAAATTTCGAGCGCGACACTGTATATGGAAAACACTCCTGTGTTTATGCTCTACCAATATCCCTGAAAAAAGATGATTATAGATTTTATTATGGTTTTAACGATGGAGACTGGTGGTGAGTAACGTCTAAACGTTTTACTGCGAAAATATTTACGAATTGCAAGACCCTTAAAATAAAATTAAAAACTCGCTTAGAAAAAGCGTCTGTTTGGATTCAAGATTACAATGTCTACATTTATACGCTTATACTTAATATTTTTCTCGGACCGTAATCAAATATTTTCGCTCTTATAAAACTTCTTATTTCTCGTGGCACTGAAGTTCTTCACACTTGTCTGCATACCCCTCTCTCTGACCGCCTACTTGGGCCGAGTGGTCTACACCATGGAATAAATGAAGAAAGAAATAAACAACAAAGAAATAAATAATATATAAAGAAATGGACACCAACTGCTGTGATAATGAAACCTCTCAGGCAGCATCAAAGCCAATTGCTGATAGTCAAGACATTGTCAATAAAGGGACTGCCACCTTATGTTCGAGAACAAACTTATTTCAAATGCCCAAAGCATGCCGTGCCACCGCGGAGCCGTTCAAAAATCCCTACTAAATATTTATAGAAGCTAATAATGGATAGTTCAGTTATTTGTGTTACGCCTAATTCCGTAAACCAAGATAGCTAAGTGAAGTATTCAAGACTTCAACATCACTTGTGCAGCTGTAGCACAGGTTTGTGGCAAACCATTATAAACACGTCTTTTTTAAGGCACAAGTAATATTACCAAATGTTTTGAATTGCGCCAAAATGGGTATACTGTTGTTTTGTTTCGCAATAGAAATTACTAATCGCCAAGTGATTTCGAAAACTGACCTAGGCAAATAGATCAGTTTAAATGGGGCACATTGGTTAGACCACCACGACATATCATAACAGCTTCCTTCACGCACTAAGCAAGCTATATCTCAGGCAGCACTTTTGATGCCATCTTGACTTGTTCCCTTTAGAACACTCCTTCCTTCATTGTAAAAAACGCCTAAAATAACCTTCTATACTTAGATAAGCGATGCAATAAATATCATTTCTTTCCGCCACCGCAGTTCAGGTGCTTCAGATATCAGATAGCAGATACCAGGGCTGGCAAATATTCTTAAACAAGGGAATTGCGCTAAAAAAAAAAGTCACGGACGAGAAGAGGGCAAACATCTTCTCCTTCTTCCTGTATATATAATAGAATAACCAGTACAACAACAACAACATCATCCGTACTTACTTTAAGCTAAATTTAGCACACTTTATTCATTACCAACTGTAGTAGTAGAAAAGCTTTTGTTGACGCGCATGGTGACTAAGCTACGGCCCCCATGATGATTGAAGGATTGTGCAGCCTCGTCCACTTCTAGCTTTAACATGGTGACTGCTTTCAAAGCGCCATTACATGTGAACTGTCCCCACAGTAAAGCTAACTGGCATTTCATATGAAGCAGCACTTCCGCGCCCATCTGTGCTGGCATCGCTTTCCATCGACATGTAAATAGTTTAGACGTAATGTTGCTTTTAAAGCAGTGACCGGGTTACAGCTAGAAGTGGATGACCCTGTGCGTACTGTTGTGGTGTTCTCCCTATTTCTGAAACAAGAGTATCCTACTGTTAGTATACAGACACTCATGTACATGCTTGTTTCCTGTTAGGAACCGATGACTTGTTATTCGTAATTCTGCATGGCATTTTCTCAGTTACTATGAATTGATGCTCCTTAGACAAGCTACACGCCTTGGGCAATTCCCGTTTTATCATGTACCCACGTATCGTGCTTCTTGGGATAAAAGAAGAAATTCAAAAATCGAATGGTTTCTTTGTTTCTATGAAGATGTATTGAAGCATCTCGATTCGTCTTGTATGAGCACAGAAACTTTTTTGTTAGGGGAAATACGATATAAAGTTGAATCTTCATCTAAATTTGGGAAAGCTTCTTGATGCTGGAGCGTACCTCTGATTTTGTTATAATTAATAAAAACAGAAGGCGTTAATTTGAAACTTCAATTGCAGGAAGCACAATATTTTGTATGCAAAACTACAGCAGGAAGGCGATAATGCTGTATTTGTTGTGAGCGAAAAAAAAGGTGAGAGAAAAAGAGGAAGTATATTTATTTACTTATTATTCGCGATAATGAGAACAAAGGCTTGATCATAACTGTTGAGCTGTGAACCTAAACAAATATCTAGATGAACAAAACAAATTATACCATTAAGGTGGAACTTGAAAGACAACTCTAAATTGCTAATATGGAGCTTCAGAATAGGTGGAGCCAAACGGTCAATGGCGTGGGGAACAAGCGGGGCTAACTGCTCACTCGTGAAATTGTGCGATGAATGGGTCAGGGCTAAGGCAATCATTCTGAGCATTACCCTACTCCTTAGGAGAGAGTGTTCCGTTTTTTACTAAAACTCCCTAATACTGTCAGCCGTGCCCTCCACACTTGCTACTGCCTGCAAAACGATCACAAAAATGCTCAAGAACTCGGGTGCTGCCGCTGGACTGGACCCCGCTTCGGCGCCTGTCTCTTGACAAGCTGCTGGTTCAGAAAACTCTGGTCTTGCCCATCCCGCCTGACGGCTCGGGTTACTGCAGCAACCAATAATAATAATAGTAATAATAATAAAATTAATAATAATAATAATAATAATAATAATAATAATAATAATAATAATAATAATAATAATAATAATAATAATAATAATAATAATAATAATAATAATAATTTACAAATTTACAAATTTGCAAAAAAATAACCAGCCCGTTTAAGCATACATGCTTGCTAACAGAGCTGGGCAGTACAGCGTCATTGCATACGTGCCGAGCCATGTACACACAAAAAGAAGACAGAAAAAACAATATTCAAAAACAGCATTGATAGAAAAATACATGGAATGAAAAGAGCAAAAAATGACAAAGCATTTACAACACAAATTAATGAAAGGGTAAAAAAAAATCTGCTATACAGTATTCCTTACTGATAATGTATCGAGAATGAAACAGCACAGGCGAACCGTAAAACGCTCAATCGCATTGCACAAATGACCGAATGGACTGTTTAAATTTTCGAAGAGAGGTGAGTGACGATTCAATTTCAAATTTATTGATTATAGAAGGTACATAAAAATACCGGGTTTTTTTCCCGTAATTTGTATAGACACGCGGAACTATGAATTTTTTTTGTATGGCGCAGACATCGCGTTTTTCTATTCTCATCATTTGAAAGCTGCAGAAAAGTAGTGCTTATACAAAATTTCATATGAAAACTGCTTCTCTATGGACCATATGTCGAAAGGAACCATGTTCAGTAATACACTTTCACTGTGGAAGTTAGTACCATAGGAGGCTAGATGCAATTCAACTTAAAATACTGTTTAGAACATTTAATTTGTAAGTAGATGCGGACCCATTTACAGTGAGACCATATCTGAGTACCGACTCACCTATGCTCTTGTAGACCATTTCACTTATACGTGCATCCCACAGCGATTTATAGGAGAATATGTATCCACAAGCCGTCCTTAAACGTTTGGCTACTTCGGCGATATGAACATTTCATGATAGTGTACAATGGAAGGTCATGCCTAAGTATTTGGTGCTGTTCATGATCGGAATGGGAATACACGAGAAATTTCCAAAGCAATTGTAATGCAAGAAAATTGGTTTGTAGTTTGAAATGATTTTATGTGGGTTGGGTGAAAACATATTGCAGCGTGTGGAAGCAGCCGCTAGGCGGCTGTTCATCGAGAGTCTCGTGCGCGGACTCGAAGAAGTGGCCCCCCGGCGTTCGAGAAGAAGCTGAAGTCGACTCCTGACACTCGGTGCTCTGGACCTGCTCTTCTGTGGCTGCGAGGTCAACCCCCTATTAAAACCAACCTTCTGGTTACGGGCCTAAACGGCTACGTGACACTGGTGGAGGTGAGGCCTTGAACTACATGTCTCAGGCCTCTCGCAGCCGCTCATCGAATCCGAACCGGCTTCCGCTCGTGTCGACACGCGTTCATCGCTGCAGCCGTCGCCTCCGGGGTCTGGCGCAGGAATTCGCTCCTCTACCTGAACCAACGCCAGCTGACCAGCAGTTCGAGACTTCTGCAATGGTCCAGGCAAGTCAGCATCAGTTGCTGCTTCAGCAGCCTCGTGCGCCCCCCAGTTTCCATGACGGTACTGGAGAAGATGCCGACGACTGGATCGACCAGTTCGAGCGAGTGGCGCAATTTAATCCGTGGAGCCCGGCTCAGAAACTGCGCAATGTATATTTCGCGCTTGAGGACTGTGCTAAAACGTGATATTAGAATAGGCAGGCCAGTCTTCAAAACTGGGATTCCTTTCGCCAGAAGCTGCGAGAAACCTTTGCCAGCCACGGCCGCCGTGATCGCGCTCGCCGCCTCCTAGAAGCTCGTGTGCAACTACCTAACGAAAGCGTGGCCATGTTCGCCCGACATGACGGAATCAGCGAAGTTGCGCCACCTGATGCAGGGCGTAAACGAACCTCACTTCGCTGGTCTGGTTCGCAGTCCACCTGAAACCGTCGCGGACTTTATCAATGAAGCTACCCTCATTGAGCGAGCCCTGCAGCAACGATACCGGCGCACGGAGTCTGCCTGTGGTCAGCCCTTCAGCAGTGTGGCCACATTGAACAGGTCCACTAAAGATCACTCTCTGCGTGAGCTGATCCGCGAGGTAGTTCGCGAGGAACTCCTCAAGTTCAATCTCGGATCGCCTAACGCGACTGGCGCGGCTGTCACTGAAGCCGTGCGTGAAGAAATCCGTCAAACATTTTCACCGCCTGAGTCACTGCTGGAGCCACGTTCTATGAACTACGCAGCGGCTCTTCATCGGCCTGCAGTGCTTTCCTAGGCAACAGCTTCGTTTCGAAGCACAGCCGCCGCCCACTCTGCAGTCGTCGTTCTACCAACCTTCCTACCAGCCACCAAACCAGCAGAGCCTCGTCATGCAGCCGTCCGCTCCTCAGCCACTGTCCTACCAACCTCCCTACCAGCCGCCATCCCAGCAGAGCCCCGTCATGCAGCAACCCCTTCGGAAGGCAGACATCTGGCGCACTCCTCGCCAACGGCCGCTTTGCTACCACTGCGGAGAACCCGGCCACTTGTACCGTCGTTGTCCATACCGTGAACTCGGTCTTCGCGGTTTTGCTCGTGATTCCCCGCGTCCCCGGGTCGGCGAACGCCCTCCAGAAATCGAAGAATATCTGGCAACCCGTGCAAACTCTTTGAGCGACAGTACACAGTCTTCTCCCGTGCGCTACTCGTCACCCGGCCGCCGTGAGTTGAATCATGTGCCGAGGCGCCGGTCGCCAAGCCCACACCGGGGAAACTGAAGGCGACGACCTCTGGGGGCAGGTTGCTGACGAAAGGAATCGATGTCACGAAGACCCGCCCGTGACGACTGAGCCCGATGCTGTTGACTACGATGCCTCCGCCGCCCCATGAACCCGAAACTCCCAATCAACCTCAAGCCGATCACGTTGTTAGCGCCGACCTTTCCGTTCTCGTCGACGGACACCCAGTAACCGCTTTGGTAGACACCGGAGCAGACGTCTTAATAATAAGCAAGAATTTTGCAGATCGGCTCTCCAAGGTGAAAACTGAATGGCTGCGGCCGCAAATTCGTACTGCTGGCGGTAACCTTATGACGCCGATCGGATGATGCACTGCCCGAGTAACCATCGCCGATTCAGCCTTTGTAGCCGTTTTTTTATTCTGCCGCTCTGCTGCAAGGACCTAATACTCGGCATGGACGTTTTACGTGAGCATGGAGCCATTATTAGTGTTCCCTGCCGTACGTTAACGTTTTCGACGCCTGCAACGATGACCGCTGACTCTGAACGACGCCACGCACCTTGACGCATCGTTGATGCGGATGTATCCATGCCGCCACGTTCGTCTGCTCTCGTCCAGTGAGGTGACCGACAAGTCCTGTTCTTCCGGCGTTGCCGAACAGAACACTAAGCTTCTGTTACATCATGGAGTCTGTGTTGCACGCGGTATAGTTCATCTGACTAATGGTCTAGCTCACATGCTGATTAAAAACTTTGGGAACGAACAGCAACGCATCGCTAAAGGCACCACGGTAGCCTATTTTGAAGGTGTCGCAGAAGCAGCCCACGACTGCATTGTTCTTGAGACCAACACGTCTGCCAGCCAAACGCCCAACTTCGACCCTGACGTGAATCCCGCTCTATCACCGGCAGAGAAGGACAGACTCGTCAGGCTACTCTTTCAGTTTCAAGACTGCTTCTCATCCCCCTCCACGGTTAAACAGACGCCCTTGACCAAGAACCGCATAATAACCGACGACCGCACCCGACCAGAGTGACAGAACCCCAACCGAGTGTCACCGCAGGAACGCGAAGTCATTGCTCAACAGGTACACGAGATGTTAAATGACGGTGTCATACAACCATCGAGGAGTCCCTGGGCTTCGCCTGTAGTCCTCGTTAAGAAGAAAGACGGAAGTTTAAGGTTCTGTATGGACTACCGTAAGCTCAATCAGGTCACAAAAAAGACGTCTACTCGCTGCCACGCATTGATGACTCAATAGACCGGCTGCGCCATGCGCTACTTTTCATCGCTTGATCTTAAAAGCGGTTACTGGCAAATCGAAGTCGATGAACGTGATCGCGAGAAGGCAGCGTTTGTCACGCCCGACGGACTTTATGTATTCAAAGTCCTACCTTTCGGATTGTGCTGCACTCCAGCGACATTTCAGCGAATGATGGACGCAGCTCTATCTGGTCTTAAATGGCAGATGTGTCTAGTCTACCTGAACGACGTTGTTGTGTTTTCACCAACGTTCGAGGAACACCTCCAACGTCTCTCCGCTGTGCTACGGGCTATCAGATCACCGGCCTCACGTTAAAACCACAAAACTGTCACATTGGCTATGAAGAGCTCCTGTTCTTGGGCCACATCATCAGCCATCGAGGAGTTCGTCCCGATCCCGCTAAAACAACAGCCGTCACCAAATTCCCTACTCCACGTAACAAGAAGACAGTTCGTCGTTTCTTGGGCCTCTGCGCCTATTACCCCAGGTTTATTGAAAACTTTTCACGCATTGCCGCTCCGTTGACACGTCTCACCCAGGATGATGTCACCTGCACCTGGACGGACGAACAGCAAAAGGCATTCGACGAGGTACGGCACCGCTTGCAGACAACACCTGTGCTTGCCCATTTCGATGCGAATGCCGAGACTCTGGTCCACACAGATGCCAGCAATGTGGGTTTAGGTGCTGTACTCGTCCAGTGGCAAGACGGTGCCGAGCGAGTTATCGCATACGCCAGCTGGACTCTGTCACGTGCCGAATCGAACTATTCCACCACCGAAAAAGAATGTCTGGCTGTTGTATGGGCGGTGATGAAATTTCGACCATATCTTTATGGCCGGCACTTTCGGGTTGTGGGTGACCACCATTTTCTGTGCTGGTTAACTAACTTGCGAGAGCCGTCCGGACGCCTTGCACGACGGTGTTTAAGGCTACAGGAGTTCGACATGACCATCGTGTATAAGTCTGGACGTCAGCACAACGACGCCGACTGCTTGTCCCGTTCACCTGTCGAGGCTGCGCGGGAAGACGAAGAACCAGACTTCCTCCTTATCGCAGCCGTCGACGCGCTCACTGTTTCGCAGCAGCAACGTGACGACCCGGCTCTCGCACCACTTATTGATTTTCTGGAAGCGCGTACTACAGAAGTTCCCCGTCTCTTCGCCAGAACGCATTCATCGCATAATATCCTCCTCATTCCGTGGGTACCCAAATGGGTACCTCGGTTTCTAATTTGACAGCGATTTTCAGATCAACTTCGATCCGACGGGAAGAGATTACCTCCTCGTCGTACCAGAGTCTCTTCGCGAAGAAATCTTACAGATATGTCATGACGAGCCCACCGCGGGTCACCTGGGGTATGCTCGATTTCTGGCCCGAATTAAGAAGAGTTATTACTGGCCAAACATTGCGGCCGCAGTACGCCATTACGTGAGAACATGCCATGATTGCCAGCGACGGAAAACACCGCCTGTGAAACCAGCCGGTTTACTGCATCCTGTTCAAGTGCCAAGATACCCATTCGAACAAGTCGGCATGGATCTGTTGGATCCTTTTCCAATTTCTGATTCGGGCAACAGGTGGATAATTGTCGCTACAGATTACCTTACGCGTTACGCTGAAACGAAGGCTCTCCAGCGCGGTACAGCAATCGAGGCAGCGAAATTGTTTATAGAACGCATCGTCCTGAGGCACGGCGCCCCGACAGTTATAATAACGGACCAAGGCACTGCTTTCGCTGCCAACCTACTGGAATCTGTCATGCAGCTAAGCGGCACTACCCATCGCAGGTCAACCGCCTACCATCCACAAACTTATGGCTTGACAGAACGTCTGAACAAAACTCTCGCCGACATAATGTCCATGTACGTGGATGTTGAACATCGGTCTTGGGATGACGTTCTGCCATACGTCACGTTTGCGTACAACACGGCGCAGCAGGAAACAACGCAAATGACGCCGTTCTCCTTATTGTATGGCCGCGAAGTTTCGACAATTCTCGAAGCCATGTTGCCCCACGACGGCCGTGACCTCGAAGTAGGCGCCGAGGAGTTCACTCAACGCGCAGAAGAAGCGCGATAGCTGGCGAGGGCCCGCATCCGGAACCAGCAGAGTCGAGACGCCCAGCGTAACGATCACCGCCACCGTGTAGTGACTTTCGAACCGGGCGACAGAGTGTGGCTCTGGACTCCGATTAGACGTCGGGGACTATCCGAAAAACTTCTGAAGCAGTACTTTGGCCCATAACAAAGTGCTCCGTCAGCTGAGTGACGTCACGTACGAAGTGCTTCCGGACGGCTTTTCTTCTACTCGTCGCCAGTAGAAATCCGAGGTTGTCCATGTCGTGCGCATAAAGTCGTACTTTTCGCGAGAAAATTAGCGCACCGCCTACCGCATGTTTCTTGCTTTATTTTTTTTTACTCTCTGCTTTCGAATTCATCAAGTTGACATTTATTTTTTTAGAGAGGGGGGTAATGTAGCGTGTGCAACAGCAGCCGCCAGGCGGCTGCTCATCGAGAATCTCGTGCACGGACTCGAAGAAGTGGCCCCGTGGCGTTCGAGAAGCTGAAGTCGACTCCTGACACTCAGTGCTCTGGACCTGCTCTTCTGTGCCTGCTAGGTCAACCCCCTATTAAAAACCAACCTTATGGTTACGGGCCTAACCGGCTACGTGACAGTATAAGGTTTGTTTTGGATTTGTTAATTACTATTTTACTGTGCGCAAACCGTCAAAGCGCTTGTATTATATCATTTTGTAATATATATCCCCAAGATCGCTATAACATTTTCCAGGCAGTGCAAGGGCAGTGTCATCTGCATACAAGTATAGTGTGGATTTCAGTGGCAGAGTGGCTAAATCATTGATATAAATATTAAATACGAGGGGACCTAGAATCGAGCCTTGGGGTACTCCAGATTTAGTGTCTAATAACTTACTGTAAAAATTTATTTTTACGCATTGTTGCCGATCTTCGAAGTAATTATGAAGAAATGTTCGGTATGGCCCTCTGAAACAGAAATTCTCTAATTTGTTCAGCAAATGTTGATGAATAATTGTATCAAACGCTTTCTGAAGATCAACAAAAAGTGTTCGAACAATACTATTTCTATCAATGCCAGAGCAAATGATGTCCTTAAAATCTTATAAAAGGTGAATAGTGCTGTGACCTGAACGAAAACCGTATTGGACGTGGCTTAGTAAATCCCACTTTTGACAGAATGCCACCATATGGGCGTGAACAACCTTTTCAAGAATACAAAGAACTGAAGTAAGGATGGCCACTTGTCTATAGTTATCGTAACTATTTCGTGATCCTTTCTTAAAAAGGGGTCTCCCTACACTAGTTTTCAGTTCAAGATGAATCAGGCCTGTTCTCAGTGTTTAATTAATCATATAAAGGAGGACTGCTTTCAGTTTATCAAAGTTTACAATATTATCCTTGATTCTAATGCGATCGTGACCAGGCGACCTTGTCATACGTATCGTTTTCACGATATTCCAGAGTTCTGTTTCCGAGATAGAAGGAACATAAAAAGAATAAATATTTGATGTGTTAGGTGTGACGCTACTGGAAAAAGATGCATTAGGAAAAAGTATCTTGCTAACAGAATATATGAAGTGCCTATTAAAATCTTCAGCTAGCTTAAAGCTGTCCACATTCGGGAAGGCTTGTGTTATTGAATTATCAATTGTCCGTTCCTGTGTTCTTGTCTCACACCACTGAAATTTGGTTACGTTAAGTTTGTGGGGTTTAACATGCCAAAGCTGCTCAGGCTATGAGAGACGCCGTGGTTGAGGACTGAGGAAATTTTGACCACCTTTGGCTTTTTAGCATGCACTGACATCACACAGCACACGGGTGTCTCATATTCTTCAGAAACTACACAATCGTTCATGTAGAATCACGAAAAAAGTCTTCTCTACTAAAGGGGGATATAATAAGATGCTTATGACAGCTAGTAAGGCCTTTCAAAGCTCGTCTGGGGAGGTTAAGCGCTTGATGACGGTGGGATGTGATAGACATAAATAGTCATAATGCTTGAATGCAGATTTGTACTACGCAACATTGTACGCTGGGTAACAGAGCGTGGCAGTAAATTCAGGATAAAAGCTTTGTAGCAGTTACATGTAAAATTTCTAAGAATTATTTGGCACTGGCCGTAACCCAAAACTCTCTTTGCTTGGAATAAAGGCTGTGGTTTACAATATTAGCTTATTTGGATAAAGATGGCATCTTTGCAGTTTGGCGTGGCAATAAATAATCTCATCATCCCGCTTGTAGATGACATCGTCCGTGGGGTCGGCCTTTCTGGGACCTGTTGTAAAACAGCAAACTTGCAAACATTTCACTGGGGTTTGTCAGCGTACAAAACCACACTTCTCTTGTTTCAAAAGTGTTTGGAGGGGCTGCAAGTAAGAATAATATTCTGTAGCATATATTTTTGAGTACATGCTGCCTTGTGAAACTTAATAAGTATACTATCAAAAAGCACAGATAGCCGGTCCGTCATTGGAGTCATTTACTGCAGCTAGGAAGCACCCCTTCGATGTTGTATGAAAGGCACGAGTTCGCAGAAGAATGAGGTTAACAGGAAATATTTTGCAAAGCTTGTGAAAAGAAACTTTATTCAACTATTCTGCAGTGATTGTGAGATATTTCTTTGAGATCGTTGCAATCTATATGTCGCTTTGCTGATGCGCAGTATTTCTTGGGCAGTGATTGTGCTGATCATAGAGGTTTAGCTGTTAACAAAGCCCGCTTTCTTCCGAGATAAACATGCAGCTGATATCCGCGACACCGGATCGGGGTATACCATAACGATTCCTAATAAAATATTCCCCACTTTGTTTCATTTTGTAAAGAATAAGTATTGAGGTATACGAGCGAACACTATTGAGTGAGGAATACGGAAAACCATGCTGTCGGTTATTTCGCCGAGATGTTCTTAAACATTTTACGATCTATTGCAGATGGAGAGAGACATCCACACACATTGGAATATTGGAATCCCAAAGACCATTGCCTTATATTTACGGTTATGAATAGAACAACCAGTAAGTGTGTACCTTAAACGGTTCACAAAGGTGCCAAAAATGAAGCCCGTTTAGCCACATTTTGTATGTTTTAGATGCAAGTTCTTTTATTGGAGCTTTCCAGCACATCTGAATATGAGCATGGGATTATCGCATTTTATTCCCGTGCAGCAGCACTTCATGCTTAATCATCGTATATTCCTCGTCAATTGTAAGCCGAAATAGTAGCCCAAATCAACGCTTTCCTTGTGCTGGCCACATACGAAAAGAATTAGCAGTGTGACATGATCTTTTGCTTGGTTTTTACAATACTATCTTTTAGGTTGATTTCATCGCTCGACTATTTCGTGCTCACGTAAGTAAGTAAAAGAAATTTTTCAAGGCGAACATTGAAGATCAGAGGTTACAGTAAGCATGAAGTCAAATCCAAACTTAAACGTCAGGCATTACTCATGGTATTGAGTTCATTTAGTCATGTGATCATGCACAAACTAGCAGAGGCTCTTTCATCTACCTGTGGGTATCAAGGCAAAAGCACACTTGCGCGAAAATGCAAGATTGTTTCGTCCTTCGACGACCACATGACAGCGTGATCTGCTCTGTAGTTTTATTTCTGCTTATAAAGCGCGTATCACGAGCCTCCTACTCATCTGAAAACGCCCCCTGTCGTATGGTACCTGTTGTGTTAGATAATGAGGTCTGACAATGTCAGCTTAGCTACAATCCCTATCGAAATCTCGTGTAGTAGATACATGGTAATTAAGGAGCGGAGAGAGGCGCCATTAGCTGCACGAATACTCATGGCATCAGACCTTAAATACGAACGAAAATTCTGATGCCCAGTGTAGAGCCTTTCGATATGTCTCGAGTGTAATTGGTGCGTTAGAGGCGACAAAATGGAGAACCGCTCCTCCAAAAAAGAACGTTTTGTGCATTATGTTGTCCAACTCGCCACGTAGGTGCTAAGGCGGCTGATGCGGATTGTGGAACCAGAATGCTAGTCTCTAGATTTCGCTGACAATGACTCGACTGTCTGGGAGTGCGTCTGTCTAACCTTGAAGATCTATATGAAATAAGAGCAGAAAGAGAGGATAATGTGGTTCAACCAGAGACGGGTATTAATCAGGAGCTCAGAGTGCATGTGGTTTTTAACAGGAGCAGTCGGTTTCTTTAATTTGTGGTTTCAGAGCCCGGGTGCTGTCCTGACCGATCCTCGATGTCTTCGTAATACAAAATCCTGTGCTGCTCACCTGATGTTGCCGGGAAACAACGAAGATCTTTGCAAAGAGCTGGCTTTGTTATTTGGCCAGTTCAATATGTTTAAACTTGCCGCCTTAAGTGACGCGACAGCTGGCTTCAGTAATGCTACTAGTTCCGTTAAGGCAATCGCATTCTAGAGTTATAAACAAACTGGCTCTTGACAGCATAAACACATGATTATAAGATTCGTGTTGATTACCCCTGCGTTGTTTGGGTTCTTTCGTTCTTTAACAAACGTGTGATGAACGGCAAACAACCCTATTTCCTTCTTAAAACCTATTTCTGCCACATACTCCTGGAGGCAATCCCAACCGACTACCAGGTACTTGCAGCATCCATGAAGTAGAGCAAAGCCACCAGGGAAGGTGAAACTGTATTTGAGAGGTGCAGACACTAATCCCCTGAAAGCAGGCCCTCCCACTCTGCGGATCTCCGGCCTAGTGGATGGCGTGAAATATGTTGTGAGGATAGTGGGTAGAAGACTGATTATAACAGAGAAATCAGCACCGGTATGCTAGCTTGCAGTTTCCTCGTTGTTGTCGGTGCTACTTGTATTTTCAGTCTTTCACAGCCCGGCTAGTTTTCTTTTTTTTCAGGCCTAAGTTGTAATCGACGGGATATCGCGTCAATGGCTCTTGATGGTTCACTTCTGTCGCCCCTATTCCAGGAGAAAACCATAGTTACATTTCACGCTTTCAGTATGTGCCTTAACTGAATTGGTGTCGGTTGATAGCTTGAAAAAAATCTTCCTGGAGGTAGGGTTTAGGGCAGGCGTGAAGTCTCGGTGAGGGGCCTGCATGGTAAAGACCTGATAGTTCTCGTTCATTGGGGCATGCTCTGGCAACGTCGGGAGGAAACCTCTGTAAACCATTCTCTGGTAGAGGCTGTTACCCATGATGCGGCCAAGCTCCCTTCTGTAGTATCAAGGTGGCGGGTAAGTGGACATTGACAACAACTTGGCTTCCCATGACGAGCCTGATTTAAAGCGCCGTAGCGTTCACGGCAGACATTGGGCGTACATTTCCTGACCTCATGTTTGCCAGGACCGGCCCGGCTAATAGGTGCCATCGCGTCTTTAATACACAGAGGGGAACACTGTCTTTCGCTGCAATGATCTCGATTGCAGCACAGTTTCAGCCTTTATTTTTCTGCCATTTGTATACCTATTTTCTTTCGACGGAAGTCTTCCCAGGTGGTAAAAGAGATTTTGATTTTTGTAACAGGTCTTCACAGAAGCATGCAGTGCGAAGTAAATTATCGCAGTATACCTTAAGCGACAACCGGGTCAAATCCCACTACACATTGGAAAGCGTAAATTCTTCAAGGTCTTTGAGAATATGCTCTTGGGAAAACAGGGGCGACTGAAGTGCGTGGAAGGAGAACGATGAGACAGGTTCAGAATGCAGACTCTATAATATGGCTGCTCATAGTAGAAATGATGGAACTTGCTGACGTTAACGCACTGCAGAACGGAGGTTCTGGGGTTGTCAAGCAGCTGCGCGCATTTTGACGGGTTTTGTCACTTTGTCTCTCAAGGGAAGGATCACACATTAGGAAATTATAATTTACTAATTAGAAGACAAAATACTGTAAAATAGCATATGCGACTCTGAAAAGTTCCGAATTGGATTCGCTATGCACGCGCTGTCATTATGTTTTGAAATCTCGGTTACATTTAGCTTGATGCTTCAAGAATTATGGGTGCGCCTAAGAACCCTGAAGAGCGATGAGGCGAAACACTTAGGGTCTAGTTTTACTGTAGTGTTTGACTGATGTGCTTTTTATCACAATAGGAGACTAATTCTTCCGTTACGAAAACAGCTCTACTTAAGTTGAGGACACTGCTGAGGACTATGGAATGAAAAATGGTAGGAGATAGGAAGTGCGCAAATTGGGTCAGAGAAAAAGGTCGAGCTAGTGATATTATAATTGCAATCATGAAATAATGGGCATGGGCAGGTTGTGCAGTCCGTATAGAGGACAATAAATGATCGTCCAGGGTAATAAATTGGATTCCATTTAAATGAAATCATAGCAGAGGGCGGCAGAAAGTCAAGTGGATGGTTGTGGTTAAGAAGTTCGCAGGGGTTAAGTGGATGTAGCTAGCACAGGTCCGGGTTAGGTGCAGGAGTATGGGCGAGGACTTGATATCTCTTGAGAATGTTGATATATCCTTTTGCCATTGTCAGCTAGGAATTACATCTGGCGCACGAAAGTGTCCCGTCCTAAGACCGCACAACCCATCAATCGATGTTCGTCCATCTGAATGATTGGTCGGCTATTGTGATAAATTGGATTCTATAGGAATGAAAGCCTAGCAGGGGGCCGCAGGAAGTAGTGTGGATGGATGAGGTTGAGAAACTCGCAGGGGTCAAGGGAATGCAGCTAGCACAGGTCCGGGTTAAGTGGAGAAGTATGGGCAAGGACTTGATACCTTTTGAGGATGTTGATATCTCCATTTGCCATTGTCAGCTAGGAAGTACATCTGGCGCACGAACATGCCGCATCCTAGGACCGCACAACCCATCAACCAATGTTCATACGTCTGACGCCGGGGCAAGGCTCCCTCTCTCTCCCATTTTTAAGGGACTGTTGCTATTTTGGGAAAAGGTAATACCAGGGCAATGTGCTGTATCGCACTTCAGGAGCCTTGAGACGCTTTGAGCGGCCTGCTGATTGCCACGCAAAGCTATCATATTGCTGACGATCAACACCTATTGCTGTTGTTGCAGTGTCCACCATCAAATGAGATGGAGCGTTTAAAAGGGGTGAATCTGGAGCGTTGCATCGGTCAGCTGCATCTCTGTTGTGAAAGTGTCGGTGTGTTATTGGTTCCAGCAAAACTCTGCGCTTTTTTTTCGTCCTCACGGAGTAGACCTATCATCATCATCATCATCATCATCATCATCATCATCATCAGCAGCAGCAGCAGCCTGATTATACCCACTGCAGAACGAAGGCCTCTCCAATATTTCTCCACTTAACCCGGTTCTGTGCTAGCTGCATCCACTTGACCTCTGCGAACTTCTTAATCTCATCCGCCCAGCTAACTTTCTGCCGCCCCCTGCTACGTTTTCTTCCCTTGGAATCCAGTTTGTTACCCTCAGCGACCATCGGTTATCCTCTCTTCGCATTACATGTCCTGCCCACGTCCATTTCTTCTTCTTAATTTCCACTAGAATGTCGGTAACTTGAGTTATTTCTCTGACCCACTCTGCACGCTTTCTATCTCTTAATGTTACCCCTACCATTTTACCCCTACCCTACCAATAATCTTACCCCTACTTAAGTTGAGGACAGCCCTCTGGGTTGTCCTCAACTTAGGTAGAACTCCCTTGGTTTGCCTCCACGTTCCAGCCCCATAGGTGAGTACAGGCAAGATGCAACTGTTGTATACTTTCCTCTTGAGCGATACCGGTAAGCTGCTAGTCATAATCTGCGAGTGCTTGCCGAATGCGCTCCATCCCAATCTTATTCTTCTTGTTATTTCCTTTTCATGGTCCGGATCTGTGGTTGCTACCTGTCCTAAGTAGACATATTCGCCTACTACTTCCAGTGTTTCGCTACCTAATGTAAACTGCTGTTTCTTCCCGAGGCTGTTGAACATTACCTTAGTCTTCCGCATATTGACTTTCAAGCCTACCTTTCTACTTTTTCTGTCTAGGTCATCAATCATTATTTGCAGTTCATCCCCCGAGTTGCTTAGCAAGTCAATGTCATCAGCAAATCACAGATTACTGAGGTATTCTCCATCTAGCTTTATCCCTAACTGCTCCCATTCCAAGTTTCTGAATACTTCCTCTAAACAAGCTGTGAATAGTACTGGGGAGATTGTGTCTCCTTGCCTAACACCTTTCTTTATGGGAATTTTGTTACTTTCTTTATGCAGAACTATGGTTGCTGTGCATCCACTATATATATCTTCCAGCACTTTCACGTACGGCTCGTCTACCCCCTGATTTCGCAATGCCTGCATCACCGCCGAGGTTTCAACTGAGTCAAATGCTTTTTCGTAATCAATGAATGCTATGTATAAGGCTGGTTATATTCCCAGCATTTTTCTATCACCTGATTGATGGTATGGATATGATCGATAGTAGAGTTCCATCTCCGAAACCCTGCTTGATCCTTTGCTTGATTGCAGTCTAAGGTTGTCCTGATTCTATTAGCGATAACCTTAGGAAATACCTTATACGTAACGGACAGTAATCTGATTGGTCTGTAATTTTTAAGGTCCTTAGAGTCCCCTTTCCTGTGAATGAGGATAATGTTTGAATTCTTCCATGGTTCCGGTACCGTCGATGACACCAGGCACTGCGTATACAGGGTGGCCAGTTTTTCTAGCAGGATATCCCCCCCGTCCTTCAGCAAATCTGTAGTTATCTGATCCTCTCCAGCTGATTTCCCCCTTTTCATAGTTTCTAGTGCTTTCTTGACCTCGTCCTTCGTCACTGGTGGAACACCTGACTGTTTTTCCCTACCGCCAATCTCATATGTAGACCTATGTAGTAGACCTATGAGCTGTTGACAATTTATTTACAGGAGAGTATAAATCGCTGATGGAAAATTTTGTAAGACCCAAAATTTCTCGAAGATTGCGGAAAGAAGTGTGGACGGGAAAGTTGTTTATCCACTTGTACTCGCGTACCCAGCGGCAGGATACCCTGAGCTGTCATGCGACGGCCGAGATAATCGAGGCTCTCCAAATCGAAGATGCTTTGCTGCGGTCACTGCACCATACAATGTTCCTCATGATGCTCGAGGAGGAGGCGAAGTTGGTTCTCTTGTTCGGCCGGAGTTTTGCTAGCCACCCAGATATCGTCCCAATACACGAATGCAAGACAGTCCGTAAGTGACGTCGTTGATAAACTGCTGAAAACTTTGTGCGGTATTTGAAGCTGTACGGCATGCGCACAACTCAAAAAGGCCAAAAGGCGTTGTTTCGGCAATCCTGGGGATATCAAAGAATTTTATGACAGATGATGAACAAGGCGTTTTTATGTGGATTTTGTTTCCGGAAAGGCGAGAGCTCTAGTCAAGCTGTGGGGCAATGGTTATTAATCCGGTGTGTTCCTAGGGTTTAGGGAGTGGAACTCGCTACAATGTCGCCAGTTTCCTTTTTCCTCTATAGCCATTAAATGCAGTGAAGAGGACGATTTGCTGGCAGAAAGACCTATGATACCGACCTGGAGCATACGTTCGCACTCACGGCGAGTATTTTCCGGCCAATGTCAAGCAAGTTGTTGGAGTCTGGCTGCGACATGTGGTTCAGTGGTGACTCTACTATTGTTACTGTATGCATGATCGGAAGTTTCATGTTGCGCGGCTTCCTGAACGCTGAAAATTCGGCCAGAGGTTTGTCATATCTTGAAGTGGGGCGGAAAGAGATGTCGAAAGTGGGCAGTTTTGACTTTGGCCAAGTCCAACAAGCGCCGTATATATAGTGCTGCCGTTCAGCTGCCGATCAAAAACGCTGACATCCAGGCTGTAGTACCTTAAAACATGCGAGACTAGGATTACAAAATTGACGTTTGCTACTATGAACATCCACCTGAACAGGTGCCTGTGTAAGATGTTCCCCATGATAGACTTACCTATAAGGGAATTGCGGCATTGTTTACCACGTGTAATGTGGATGCGACCTTACCACGACGGCGATCTTTGGGTGTTGCAGTTACGATGTACAGTCCGGCTCGTGTTTCAACTACCAAGTGCCCG
The DNA here is from genome assembly GCF_055883805.1 of Amblyomma maculatum. Classification (NCBI taxonomy): domain Eukaryota; kingdom Metazoa; phylum Arthropoda; class Arachnida; order Ixodida; family Ixodidae; genus Amblyomma; species Amblyomma maculatum. Next base: position 73,784,181 of record NC_139351.1, read on the forward strand.
TAATGTAGTCGACCACGAAGAAAAGGCGGCTAGACCCATCAACTCAGCGGCATGTTACATTTTGTGCCTAGTCGGTGAGCTTCCCATACACGAGCAAGGTTGCGTGCAGCGGAAACGTTTGTGATACGAGAAGAGATGGCGGTCAGTCTCCTGAGGCTGGCTATGGGACAGCGATCTCTCACGTAATGACGGGTAGTAACATCTGGAGCTGTGTTGAGCATCGTTGTTGGCGGTGAGCTTCTACATCGCAGCTGCGACACGGTCGGCTCGTGCCTCTTGGGATGACATTCGGTCTCTTTGCTCAGAAACTTGGGCTGAGGTGATTAGCATTGCTGTTGATGAGCTGCAGTCCGTGATACGGTCAGCCAACCTGGCGAGGCGGTCGAGAGTGATATCCTCGGAGCCAGCAGATATTCGCATGGACTTGTGGAAGTCGGTGCAGAAGCGACTCGCGAAGGATGCGAAACAGTTTGCTTTTTCAAGCCTTATTACCATGATCTCTCGCATGCGGTGAAGCAGCTGTGTGGGACTTAGGTCCCCAAAGTCTTGCATGCAAAGAAACTGCAGGGATCTGGCTTACTTAGAAATGTGGGCACGTTGAAGAATCGCCCTCGTGAGCTTGTGATACAGTTGTCAGCAGGGCAGATAAATGTGTCGTCTACGGTGTCGTTGATATCAAGAGGCAGCACAGTGACCACGTGAATATAGTTTGCAGACTACGAAGCGATACGCTGGCAGCTCGAAGCGAGCCTCGACTTGGATAGACCACACTCGCGGATTCCTTTGCCACAAGTTCGCAAGCCTCAGGTCTGCGACCATGGTGAAAGGAGAGCTCGGCGTGGTGTGTTGTTCATTTTCGAGGGTGGCTGCTCCCTGTTGCTGGGTCACCAGTTTGTAGCGAGCACTCTGCAGTTCAAACCGAAACCGAGCAAATATCCCGTCCACAGAGGACGGAGGCTCAAAGCTGATTGTTATATTTGCCAAGCGAGAGGAGCGCGAATGGACAGCGCGGAAGCCGGAAATTCGATGAAGATTTTGCGTTTGGCTTGTGGTGAGAACCGAGCTCCGGGCAGCCGGCAGGACGTCTGGAATGTACAACAGCAGAGCGCCGTGAGCAGAGATCCCTGAAGCTTCGCGCTGCCAGCCAACCAGTGCCGTAACGCAGCCTCTTGTTCCCCTGCTTCTGTGGCCTCGGCTCTACCACGAATACGCCACAAATGCAAGAGACGACCGTGCAAGTTTTCCTACCTTTTCCCACTCAGGCGTTTTCTGTGCTTAGTGTTTGGTTGTCTTGCGCACATAATCAGAGCAGTGTTGAAGTCAATGAGAATATCTGAGGTATTTTAGGTTGAAAGCTTCACTCGCCAAGCCGGAGTGACCAACCCGGCTGCGAAACACGAGAACTGCATAGACGCATGCAAGTGCGGCGCTCGCTTCTTCTACCTCGCACACCGGCTGCTTATTCCTCAAACACGTGGAATAGTTCATTCGTTTCGTGCCATATGGTCGCAAACATGAAACGTTACCTCGCACAGTAGCGCAGAGTCTTCCACTCCTTAGCTTACCCTTTCTTTCCACCTCCGCTGCTTCCCATTTGGCTTTCATCCTAGGATTTCCCCTTCAAACCTCTGTCACCACCTTCACTTCGCATACAAGAGTATCATGCCCATATGATTCGCAAACAAACAGGACCGTCACGAGCTGGAACCAATGCTTTGGCAGCATTTCCTTGAGGACTTAAAACAGAAAGCCATTGATGATTTAGGCCACAGAAAACCATGTTTGACAATAATAAATCTATTCCACTCTCTAAACTAATTTTAGGTCTACGTCAATCTAACTTAGAATAGCAATGCAGAATAATCAAGCACAAAAAATTGCGTTTTGAAGAGCGGTGTCGATGATGTGGGCTGTAGGTATTTTTTGAAGAAGGCTTTTTAAGCGGCCCAGCCTTGCTGACTGGAGAGCCAAAAATAAAAGACAGAAGCATGCGCCAGCCATGAATGTGCCTAAAAGAAATGCCCCTAAAACTTTTCTGATAACAAAAGCTCTCCTAGCGAGATTTACAATAATACGAGGAGCACAGAGTGAAGGCTTCACTTGTCTAATAAATAAAATTATTTAAACCCTAACAATATGTTACTTATATCAGCTCAACTAATAATTCATTTTCTTCATGTCAAGATATTCCTTTACGATGGGATAAATTTGTTGAACCGTTTATTGAAAAAGAACAGTGTTGCCAGCCTGTTACAGCAATGTCAGCGTTCGTAATACAAAAGACCGTTCATATAACCCCGCTGTAATGACTCAGACGTGCATACCACTTTTGAACAAAAGCGTAATGTCATTTTAAAAAGTGCTGCCGAATATCTCTCAACATTGATTTCACCAGAAGAGCTTTTAAACTTAACTGATATAAACTACTCCAGGAATATCGAACTCTCCACCAAAACAGTTGCTAAATGCATTTTATTCATTCCTTTACCTGTATCGACCAACTAAAAGATGTTTGATAAAGTATGATACAACCACTACAAAGAAAACGGCTGCTTTGTAATTTAAAGAGCGCATCCTAAATTCCTTACAGCAGTCCCCCAAAACTTAATATGCTTTACCCTCATCGGGCTTATAGCACACATAAACACGGCTGTTGGCAATTAGTACAATTGGTCTGCATAATTTTTAAACACATTATTTCAATATCCTCCACATACAGGACGAAATCACTCCAAACATTCACTCCAGAATCCCACATGCCTCGGCTGTGGAGCAGCTGCATAGAAAGGATCATGGTGCCATTTGGACAACAGGAATAATAAGGATATCTGGCTAAATATAGGCTGCTTTTGTAACTTTCATCTGGACACATTCAATGCTACAACCTATGAGTGAGGTCAGTTGTGGCAGAGCATTCCGAGCAGCGTGCCGTACATAAATTAGACCTCATATGGCGCAGGGCGACTACGTGAACAATAAAGCCTATATTGATATAACGTTGGACGCGTGCCATGCCATACAACAGAGAAATGATAACAAGGTGTGGTGCTCCTGCTCCTGCTCCACTAACTTATATCGGTAAGATATACGAGTTTTAAAGAACAACAAACTTTGACATAGATCGTAATTCGGCCTAATAAGCGGAATATAACGGAAGTAGTACATGCCTACGATGGTGCAGCTACTCATAGTGGTCAGTTAGTCATTTGTTTCTCTGAAGACAAATCGTCATAACGTCAAGCAAAAACATGGTATACTCTACAGATGTGGAACTTCAAAGGCGAGGTCGGAAAGAAGGAAGCTGGAGGCCAGGCAATGAGTTGCTCGTGTTGGAATATTTATTAAGGAATTTGTTTCGGTGTCATGGTAATCTGTTCAGAAAAATGAATATTTAGAATTGGGACTGATAAACTTCAAATTGGAAGTTTTAAATGAAATAAATCTGATATTGGGTGAGGGGGGGGGGAGGCTGTAATTCTCGAATGGTGCAGAAGGCTGAGATCTTTGGAAGACATTTTTGCAGGGGCAAAAACTACCCAAGTTCTCTGGACTCAAAGAGGGAAGATGTAATTACATAAAAAAAAGGTAACTGAACCATCATCATCATCATAAGCCTGACTATAGCCACTGCAGGGCGAAGGCCTCTCCCATATTGCTCCACTTAGCCCGGTTCTGTGCTAGCTGCATCCACTTGACCCCTGCAAACATTTTAACCTCATCTGCCCACCTAACTTTCTGCCGCCCTCTGCTACGCTTCCCTTTCCTTGGAATCCAGTTTGTTACCCTAAGCGCCCATCGGTTATCCTCTCTTCACACTGCATGTCCTGCCCATGCCCATTTCGTCTTCATAATTTCCACTAGAATGTCGGTAACCTGAGTTATTTGTCTGATCCACTCTGCACGCTTCCTATTTCTTAATGTTACCCCTACCAATTTTCGTTCCATAGCCCTCTGGGTTGTTCTCAACTTAAGTAGAACTCTCTTGGTTAGCCTCCACGTTTCAGCCCCATAGGTGAGCCGGGTAAGATGCAACTGTTATATACTTTCCTCTTTAGCGATACCGGTAAGCTGCTAGTCATAATCTGTGAGTGTTTGCCAAATGCGCTCCATCCCAATTTTATTCTTCTTCTTATTTCTTTTTCATGGTCCAGGTATGCGGTTACTACCTGTCCTAAGTAGGCATATTCGCCTACTACTTCCAGTACTTCGCTACCTAATGTAAAGTGCTGTTCCTTTCCGAGGCTGTGGAACGTTACCTTAGTCTTCTGCATATTGATTTTCAAGCCTACCTTTCTACGTTTCCTGTCTAGGTCATCAATCATTATTTGCAGTTCATCCCCTGAGTTGCTTAGCAAGGCAATGTCATTAGCAAATCGCAGATTACTGAGGTATTCTCCATCTACCCATACCCCTAACTGCTCCCATTCCAAGTCTCTGAATACTTCCTCTAAACAAGCTGTGAATAATACTGGGGAAATTGTGTCTCCTTGCCTAACACTTTTCTTTATGGGAATTTTGTTACTTTCCTTATGCAGAACTATGGTTGCTGTGCAGCCACTATATATATCTTCCAGCACTTTCACGTACGGCTCGTCTACCCCTTGATTTCGCAGTGCCTGAATCACCGCCGAGGTTTCAACTGAGGCAAATGCTTTTTCGTAATCAATGAATGCTATGTATAAGGGCTGGTTATATTCCAAGCATTTTTCTATCACCTGATTGATGGTATGGATATGATCGAAAGTAGAGTACCGTTTCCGAAAACCTGCTTAATCCTTTGCTTGATTGCAGTCTAAGGTTGTCCTGATTCTATTAGCGATTACCTTAGTAAATACTTTATACGTAAGAGACAGTAAGCTGATTGGTCTGTAATTTTTAAGTTCCTTAGAGTCCCCTTTCTTATGGATGAGGATAATGTTTGCATTCTTCCATGGTTCCGGTACCGTCGATGACACCAGGCACTGCGTATACTAAATATTAACTAAAATATAACTAAATATTAAGCTCCAAAGGGAAAAAAAGGAGTTTCTTTTGCCACTTCCAACAATACTTTATAATGTAACTACCAAAGAAAACTATTTTGTCGAAGGAAATGAACGGATATGTTAGAGAAAATATAGTACTTAGCGCAATAAAACTAGCAGTTGAGCGAAACAAAACGCTGACCGGAAAAATGCCTCCTTCTCAGGCCGGTAGTTACCGGACCCTAGTTGTGTACTCCTCCTTGCACTTTATATTCGACTCCTGCGTCCGAGCTTCGCAGAAAAACTTCCTAGGAGTGTTTTGTTGTTTTAGCCCTGTTTAGTGACTTCGCTAACACCTATATGTGAGGTTACGATCCTCTTTCATTGCATGACGAGCTTCTGTTGAATCTTATATCTGGCCAGATATATTTCTATGTATGTATGTATATATTAATAATATAATTACGTGGTAGCAATAAACGAAAAGTATATGAACTCCGAAGAATATGAAACCGAGCGATGGCTTCAACAGGAATCATCGGATGAGTCGTTAGCAATAAAAAGGGAGCGGCGTTTAGGCGGAATTTCAGAAGTACGGCACTCAATTTCCGGTGCATAAATTCGCTGACCGGGTGATGTTTATCCGAAATGCACATAGTGGAAGTGAATGCGGAACTGTAAATAAGTCTTGGTAAAAATATGTGGCAATATTTCATTCTTGACCAACTGAACATGGGTTGTAAAAACGGATTTTTATTACTAATACTGATTTGAATACCTCTGCTGATACCAGTCTACTCAGCGTTGCTATGCGGTAATCGTGCTAACTATATTTTCTCTTTTCTTCAGGTCAAAAAGAATGTCAACTGCTTGTGTGGGAAGCAAGTCTTAAGGCTCGCAGTCCTTCAGCACCATATCCTTGTGAACGCGACTATGATAAAATCTGCGGTGCAACACCCAAATATAAGCCTTACTCTGACACATGCAAAAAATAGCTCTCTCCTGTTTGGAAGCCATCGAAGGAGAAATTACACATTGTTGAAAATAAACGGCTGCTTTGTAGTGTATCCAGTATTTCTCATTTTCTTGTTATTTTTGAGCATCCTGTATTTTTATATGGCATTAATATATTTTACGGGCAAACGCCTCGCAGGTTGTTATTGACAGGCAGCATGGTGGGGCCCTAACTTGTCGGAAGGAGTCACATCTCGACAGCATATGAGATGGTTGAGCAAGCAGCTGTTGCTGACTACCCAAGTAGCACACAATGTGGGGCCCTACTGGTTCCTCTTAGGTGTGTAGGGCTGCTGCCACCTTTTTAACATCTGTGTCGCCCCCCTGTGGCCCATACGTGGTAAGGCCAAATAGGGTTTCCCCCTGTCGACCCAATAGGGTTACTTTGGAGTTCGCTTGGGCTAGTCCTGAGTACAGTTCTATACTGATTCAGGTACGTGAGAGCAGATGCTTCAATAATGTGGACTCCATGTTAAATAAGCCTGGTCAGCCGAAGTGGGCTCACCAAAACTAAGCGAGCTTTGCTCTCATATCTGCTGTGGAGGGGCTAGAAGCCTTGCTTACCCACATGGTTTCTGCAGGGGTCTCTTGTAGATTAATAATTTATGGTCTGCGCAACATACATGTAGGTTGTACGCTGTAACCATCTCATCACGTTTAATTGAATGTGCCCCAAAACACACTGTAGGCCCTACGTTGACATTGGCACCACTAGAAATTACCAACATCACGTGATGCGCACACAGGTTTCTTGTGGTGCACTTGAGTCCAGATGGAACATAAATGTGGGCTCTGTATCAGAAAATCCAGCTCACGCCTAAACGGGGCTGGCCACTCAAAGGTGCTAATGGTTCACATTGGCAGCGACGGTGCTTGAAAGCGGGTGCTCCCACAGTGCTGCAGCCGTCGGTCCTTTCTTGGGCACTTGAGGACAGAACGATTGTAAAAGTGGGTTCGGAGCTGTAACACCCCATATTTATTGTACTAATTTTAAAGAGATGAAGTTGGTGCGGAACTTTATCAAATGTCTTGGAAAAGACCAAAAATATGCATTCACTAAACGATTCGTTGTCTAATGCATCAGGAAGGTTGCTGGTGAAAGACAGAAGTTGCGTTTCTCAGGAGAAGTACTTACGGAAACCCTGCTGGAACGCACTAAAAAAAGACTTGTTTTCGGGAAATGACGTGAAGCTTGAGTAAATCACATATTCAAGGAGTTTGAAAGCAATGTATGTTAAATATATCGGCCTGTAGTTAAAAGGAGATTGGAGGTTACCGGATTTGAAAATTGAAACCACTTTGCCCGCTTTCCATTGAAACGACAGTGAAGAAGGCAGAATAGATTGAGTGGAAATATGCTGAGAATGACAGATGAATATATTTGTATGTTTTCGAGTTGATTTCATCAACATCGCAGCACGAAGGTAAAATAAATTTCGTAATTAAACTCGTAACTCCCATTGAATCGATAAAAACCGGTTCCATTGCAAAGAGTTCACAATTGTAATCACGATTAAGGTCATCGCATCTTAAGGTGAATGCACAAAATATGACGCAAAAACGTTATTTAGCAGGGTGCAGCAATCTTCGCGGTTAACGACATCACCAATCTGATGTAGATACTCTAGGCTTCCTTAACCTCATGACGATAAGAGGATATACGTCTCGATATGGTCAACAAAGAGCAGGCATATTGGTGCCTTTTCCTGATCTAAAAAGGCGCTTCTTAATGTTCAGTAAAGTTTTTAGGGCAATGGTGAACCATGGCGAGCTCTCTTTGGCTGATATTATCTGTAGTGGTATACATTTGATGGTTAGAAGAGCCATTTTACTACGGAATAAATTCCAGTTTTCTCCCACCGAGCGCTAAAAGAACGCATGCATGAAAACATGAATAAATAACTAAAGTTCTTTGCTTATTGCAGGATATTCCGTCTAGCGTAGTATGCGATATTTTTAGGCGCAGTCGATAAGCGTCCTGTGCTGCTTTGAACGATAAAGTGTAGAAAGTGATCAATTAAACCAGGAAAATCGGGTAAGAAATGTAAAAGAGAAGGATTATTAGCCAGAACAAAGTCTAGCTTGTTAGTTCAGGTAGGTATGGTCCTGTTAAGTTCAGTAACACTCTCTTTAAAATAATATTGTCACGTACACGGTGACTAAGGATACCAATGATAGCAGGGGGTAGCCCAGACACAACAACACAGCAGCACAGACGCAAACGTGCAAGCGACACTTTGTCGTCCTTTTCAACTTTGTCCTCCTTTCACACCTCAGTCATGCGCCACCTGGCAACGCTAGGTGGCATTACCCCCTCTTTCCGAAAAAAAAAATTGAGAAAGGCCGGTAAAAACGGTGTGAAAAGCAAGAGAGTGGTCCCGGCGGGTGGTCATACACTATCGGTGGTAGTACGGCTTCAGACGCACAATATGCAAATTTGTCCGAACTGTGCTTTCGACGTTTTGGTTGTGGGGCACCGTCTGGGATAACTTTATAACTGAGGTCACTCACACGGCGTAACACTTTGTACGGCCCGAAGTAGCGGGAAAGGAGTTTCTCTGACAATCCTGGACGCCGAACTGGCGTCCATACCCAGACTTGGTCTTCAGGCTTGTAGTGAACCTGGCGGTGCCGGAGGTTGTAACGGTGCGCGTCAGTGGTCTGCTGCTGCCCAATGTGCACACGGGCGAGCTGGCGGGCTTCCTCAGCGCGGATGGCATACTGCTGGGCATCTGAGGATAGCTAGTCATCATCTGGGCACGGGAGCATGGAATCGAGCATGCTCTGAACTTCGCGTCCGTAAAAAAGTCGAAATGGTGTGAAGCGCGTTGTCTCTTGTAAGGCTGTATTATACGCAAATGTGACATACGGCAGCACCTCGTCCCAGGTCTTTTGCTGCAGATCGACGTACATTGCCAATATATCCGCAATCGTCTTATTCAATCTTTCTGTAAGGTCATTGCTTTGTGGATGGTACGCTGTGGTCTTGCGATGGGTCGTCCAACTCAGCTCAAATATGCGGTCGATCAGCTGTGAAGAGAGAGCTGTCCCTCTGTCTGTAATGACTTAGGAAGGGGCGCCATGCCGCAAGACTAAGTTGTACATGAAAAACTCTGCTACTTCGGAAGCTGTGGCATGAGAGATTGCCTTTGTCTTAGCGTATCGAGTCAGGTAGTCAGCAGCGACTACTATCCATTTGTTTCCCGCCTGCGGCAAAGGAAAGGGCCAAGGAGATCCATTCCAATTTGGTCGAACGGAATGCGGGGTGCTTTAACGGGCTTGAGAAATCCAGCAGGCTTCTGGGGCGGTGTTTTACGGCGCTGGCATTCGCGACAGCTTCGTACTTAGCGTTTCACAGCTGCGGAGCGGCCTGGCCAGTAATAGATGTTGCGCACTCGAGCAAGAGTCCTTGAGCAATCCAAATGACCAGACGTCGGTTCATCATGGCAAGCAAGGAGAATATCCTCACGGAGCTTGCATGGCACTACCAGAAGGTAAGTTCTGTCTTGGCCCTGGGAGTTTCTTTTATACACAGCGCATTGCCGTATGCAAAAGGAGCCAAGGTGCCGAGATAGGTGTCGACGCAGGGTCATATCACGCCCTTCCAGATAATCGATGAGTTGAAGGATGTCTGGATCAGCTCTTTGTCGATCGCTGAGCTCAGATGCGCTGAGGGCTCCTAGAAAACCGCTATCGTAATCGGCTGTATTATCGCTAGTGTCAACGGGTGCTCGTGACAGCGTGTCGGCGTCTTCGTGTTTGCGGCCGGACTTGTAAACAATTGCTATGTCAAACTGCTGAAGCCGTAAACTCCAGCGTGCAAGTCGTCCAGATGGGTCTCGCAGATTTGCCAGCCAGCACACACAATGATGGTCCGTGACGACTTTAAATGGCCGGCCGTAAAGATAGGGGCGAAACTTCATAGTAGCCCATACGACCGCCAGGCATTCTTTTTCTGAGGTGAAGTAGTTCATTTCGGCCCGAGAGAGAGTGCGGCTAGCATAGGCTATCACTCGCTCAAACCCGTCTTGTTGCTGAACAAGGACTGCGCCGAGACCGATACTACTGGCGCCAGTGTGCACCTCAGTGTCAGCCGCTTCATAGAAGTGCGCCAGAACAGGGGATGTTTGAAGGCGCTCGCGAAGCAAAGAGAAGGCCATCTGCTGCTCAGAGTTCCACACAAAGGAGGTGTCCTTCCTTGTAAGGCGCGTCAGAGCTTCTGCGATCTGAGAAAAGTCCGCAATGAAACGCCGATAATATGCGCACACGCCGAGGAAGCGCTGTACAGCCCTCTTATTAACTGGAACGGGAAATCGTGCGACGGCAGCAGTCTTATCGGGATCCGGGCGAACCTCATCAGCGCTTACAACATGGCCGAGGAACATGAGTTCTGTACACCCGAAGTGGCATTTCTGGAGCTTCAGCGGGAGATCACCAGAATATGTAAGCATAAATTCTTAAAAGCAAAGCTTTCACTTGCCGCGTCATTGAGAGCAGGGCCGGATCCAGACCCGATTATTTTTGAAAAATCGAAGTCATCTTAAAGAAATAATGATTGGGATGGATATCTCATGACTGCGCTATTCAAAACGCCGTGTAGCTGACTGCAATAACCAGAAGTTTCGAAATTTCGACATGCACAAAAAATTACTCTTTGGAGTCCAAGCTTGACATCGACACAATTAAGTTGAAGCCTACAGGTTACAGGAATAGTATTTAATATTAGATTGTTTGCCGCAGCGATACGGACACCATCTCCAGATTTTATATTGCGATCACAACTATACATATTGCAGTTTTTGTCGCAGTTAAACTGTTCAGAAACTGCAATCTTTCCCGACAGCCACATTTCCGTCATTACGACAATATCAACCGCCCTGTCGTCACAAACTGAAGATAATGCAGCGATTTAGTTTTATATACTTCTCACATTTGAAAATAAAAACTGCAAACCGTCATGACCTGAATTCCGCTTAGCTCTAAATCTTATGATGAAGCCATGACAGCGCAAGAGAGATTTCAGCGATAATAATTAACTTCTGCGTATCGATTGAGACCCTACTCAAGTTATAATACGCTGTCGGCTACTGGACAATAAAGATAACTTTTCTTAATTATGTATAATTTATAGCGCACTGAAAATGTTTGGCCTCTTGAGTTTCCAGGATTATGAAGTTTTTTACCGCAATGACTGTGTGGCCTTACAGAATTGTTCATTTGCAGACATTTTTGAGTCCTTCAGTTTCTCTAAGATGTTAGTATGGCGTCCCGAAACTTATATTCTAAAAACGTCGCGATAATAGGTTTGCACTTTCCAGCCAATATTTCCTTAGCCTGTGGGCACGAGCTTCACGATGATTACTACTACTCAAGTTACTACTACACATTCAGCATATGTTCATTGGAGCTATCGTCAGGAATTCGAATAAAAATAAATTTTCTAGGCGAGAGTGGTATACGAGCTCGTTAAGCAATTTTAAAACTCCTATCACTTGTAGGCGTTTGTTGTCGCCAGCTTATAAACTTTCCGACAGGCAAACAACAACACAGTATTAAAATTCTTTCATTCGTGTAGTGACCATATGTTGACCGCAGAAGCGCCTGCGTCGTCTAAAAACATTGAATTGCCGATGGCGTAGACACTAGTGTCAGGTATTGGAGCGATGGTGCTTTTGGAGGCCAAAACATCAGGATTTTACTGCTCCGTTAGGGTAAGCTACGCAGTATGCTGTTCAGCGTCGTTCCGGTTAAGTGAAAAGAGCAGCCTGAAATGAGTAATATTCAGTGACTTAAGGAATGACGAACAAGCGTGACGAACAAGCCCACCTTGTTAGCCAAAACCACTACCGTTTATCATTTAGAGAACATCATGTCATCGGCTAGAAAACTGAGGATATGCTTTGTGATGACGCCACCGAGACATTCAAGAGCTCCTTTACGGCTCCAGTTCTTGTTTTGAAGAGGTACCTTCCCACATTCGTTTCTTCATGTATTGTCGTCTCTTGAGAACCTAACTGCGAAGGTTGTTTACTAGCTCCCAATCAGAGACTGCAAACTTACCTGCAATGCGACGTTAGCCACTTCTCATCGTTGAACTTCAAGAGGGGCCCTTGGCATGTTAAGGAGGAAAAAAGAGATCTCAAGAATATCGCGCACTTTCCGCCAGCCGGCCCATTGAAGTCCAAAGTGGTGCTATTTGGCCTCTGCTCCGCACAAGTGACATTCCAATGAGTAATGACTACTTTTCTGGCAGGCGTAAAATAAAAACAAAATGTGTCTAGTGCCTTAGTTCGCATCGTTGTCATTGTTCAAGTGTTGAAAACATGCATTGTCTTCAAGCATTGAAGACAAGCTGCAAAGGTTCTGAATAGTGATGATAACATTAAAGTCATGAGCACCTGCTTTAAAGCAAGAATAATGCCACTTCTCCTCCAAGGAGCTGGTGTTCTTTGGCCTTCGATTACAATGATTGCAAGAAGAGACCTGCTATCGCTCCAGTTGAAAAACCTATTAACAGAAAAGCAAGGCGCAGTTTCATTGAACATATTTATAAACATTTCGCGCGCTGCCGAATAATTTACAAAGTGTGACGAGCTTCAACTGTAAGCGCCGCAAGCAAACGTTTCAAGAATTATAAGCATCGCTTACTGTTCTCTCCCGTCCTAACGAACTTCATTGAAAATGCCGAGACAGAAATTCTTTCTGGTCGAAGCAGCATGTACGTAGAAGCGTGCCACTTACATAGGAATAAGCACAAGAGAGAGTTGTGGCTCAAGCTGGTGTTTTCCTGTCGAAAACCGAAACCAAGTATTCGAAGTTTAAGAGACAATGTCTTCCAATCATTTTCGCCGCGTACAAATTTCGTCCCTACTTGTATAGATGAGCATTCAAGACTGCGAGATACCAACATGTCTGCTTTGGTCCACAATTTTAAACTTACCTCCAGCCTTTTGCGTGACGAAGCCTCTGTATTCAAGAATTCGGCATCACCCCCCCCCCTCCCCCTACAAGTACGGTACAACCAATCCTACGAAGACTGCTTTTCACGCATCCCACTCGAAGCGTTCCCCCCAAAAAAGATGAAAATAATTTCAGCAGCGGTAATTGGCAGCTCTTTCGCACTACAGCTGCGCTCGGACTTCGGAAAGCAGTTCATTGTCTTGTACGTACCATTGACTGCTCTTTTTATCCGCTCTCATACAGTAACGTAACGAGGTGTAGTAGAATGTGTACAAAATAAAATGGGAAGGAGGTATAATTCAGCATTCTATATTCAGTAGAAGTGCTGCCGAAATGCGCGTCATACTCTCCTTTCTTGCTGGGACAATTAAAAAATTTTCTTGTAATGTATATAAGGAAATAGCCCAGCACTTTAAAAGGTAAATATACATTAGAGAGCTAGGGATGATAAAACCTATTAGGTTATCGTCACTAAAACCAGCAGATTGCACCGCATTTTCTTGATTTTTCTCTGAACATAGAACACTTTTTTAAGTTTATTAGTGATGAACATTTTCCTGACCAAGGCGCTCCCATCACTGAAAGTACAGCTAAGCATTTCTCCTCGACGTGCTTCCTACCAGATGTAGTTCAGACCAAAACGGTCGCTGAAAGATAAGAGAAGCAAGTCACTCGGTGAAATATGACGCGTGCACGGTGAGAAGAAAACCGTTTCACGCTTGAGCAAGAGATAAGAAACGAATCAATATGCACTACTGGGGTCTGGTCTTAATGGATCAGCTCAACCTGCTGCCAATTATTTTTTCATGGTAACTTAATATCTATGTAACATTAAAAATGGTGGAAAAATGAACCAGCAGTTCTGTCAACCTATAATATTACTGTAACAATAAAGCTAAAAGAAATATTTATAAACGTTCGATATAAAGAACAAAATAACAATTGGAATTACGTATTGAATATAACGAAAACGGTGAGAAGAATAAAATATTGCTTTCACTGCCTCACGAATGAACTCTATGAAATGATGAAATGAACTGCAATGGGTTGTACAAAGTTGTAATTTTTGTTCCAATTATTTTCTCAAATACAGAATGCAGGCACTAGATCAATATCACATTGGAATCCTCATGACCTTCATAAATGGTGAATCGCTCTACATTTACAGGAGGCTGAGAGCGCTAAGTCTCCACCACCAACCATAATTAGAGAAAACACTAAGGTGCTTTCAAGTGTACTTCGCCGCTGTTACCAGTGTCTGTCAATCGATGTGTTTCTATTGCCTAGAGGACTCTGAAGTCGGTACGTGATACATATCAACGCATAATGTAAAGGTTTGACGTCAATAAGTCCAAACATACAAACAAGTCGTTGCAGTAATACTCTGCTTTGAAATTTTGTCTCGAGCACTGGAAGTAGTGAGATATTTCTTGGTCATTTTCGCACTATAACCTTAATTCTAGATGCGAATCTGGCAAACATTTTATATTCCGACGCAAGACAGCCCCCGAAAAAATAAACAGTAGCTTGAAAAACAATTTCTGCCATTTTGTCGGAAGACGCTTCCGCAAATGTCAACATTATTTCAAGGTGCCTTTCAAATTAGAGGAAATGCGATAACTTGGCAATGCTATCGTGTCTGTAGACCTCACGTGTCTGATGCAAATTTCCAAAGCGGGTATTGTATCTTAACCAAGTGTGAAGTGGTATGGGAACTTGTTTGTTGTAATTAAGGGGTAAAAAGACGGATGGACATCTAGTGCCAAACGGCACACAGATCAATGAAATAAAATGACAACTACATGTTTAATGAAACACCTAATGCACTAACACTTTTTAAATATTGAAGACGGTATAAGCGTGATACTTGGGCATGGCAGTAAGACCTTCCTCAAAGTAGAGCGCATTGTGATGTTCTAAATTTATCTTGCCTAAGTACAACGCCCGCAATAAATTCATAGTGGCAAAGGGAATGGCACATAGAGCCGCTGATATAGAATGGAGAACGTTTTGGGAAATGAAGTGCCTTGGCCTCAGTAGCAGAGTTCCGCGTGTTTTTCTTTTACTCTACGAGAATTAGTACTGATTTAAAACGTTTTACACAAAAAACCAGAAACCGAGCTTCCGACGGAGGATTTGTGCCAAATACGCAAGAAAACACGATTTTTAAGGTGAATTCATTTCATTTCTTTCTACTTATGAAACCTTTTAGGTATCAAGTAATAAGGTATCTGATAGCTAATCCACGGATTTGCTGCGATATCATAGTCTATCTTACGGGATCAGAGCATGCGCAAACTCGTAAGGAAACTGAAAACTGACTAAATGCCTCTTTTCGTGAAGTCATATACACCAGTGACTAATGAACACTTGACCACATGCCAGATGCCGGAGCACTCGTTTACTTCACAATGACTAGTAATCTCGTCCCATTCAACCTATGTAGACCTCTTAATCGCTAGTCAGTTCGACTCACAGTGCGCTCTTCGCCTTCTAACGGACGCTTTTGCAAGGGTGGCTGCATCTCTTCGAGTCTAATGAGCCACTCCTGAGGAAATCATTGGTGTCCTGAAGCCGACATGACATGCGCAAAAGTGCAATATTGAAGTCTGCTCATGCATGCGCAGAACGATAGTTGCTGACCTAATACTTTGAGTTCATTAGCCTACTCTGCAGCCGTCTAAATGTATTTCCTAGCACCGTGTGACGGCCGTGTAATTAAAAAAAATCATCAATGCTATGCGGCCTTGAATGTGACTCGACACCACGGCGAGGCACACAGTTCAAGCTGTCTGGCTGCTGAATTAAGCAACTATAAGCCTTCAGCTCAGCCTAGTACGCATTGGTTAAAGAACCAGTCTCTCCTCCTGAGAATATGTCAAGTTTCCATATGTCACAGATCTGTCAGAATGAAAGCTGGATAGTCACATGAATATTCGAGCTCAAATTATAATTCATGGCCGTTTTAGAAAATGCACCTAGTTCCTATTCTCTGAAAGTTTAAAGGATTCCCCCAATGTGGTCACGAATTGTTAAAAGGAATTAATGTCACGCGCTCGGTGACACCGATGCGATTAAAAGGAAAAGAATGCAGCTTGCTCAACTATTAAGCCACACTGATTGCTGATGACAGGGAAGAGGAAAGGTGGACATAGGGCTTCAAGCGCAAGACTTCGACGATCTCTGCGGAGTGTCAATGTCGATGGGCGACGGTGTGTGAGGGAACAACGCCGTATTTCACTGGAGACGTTTTCCGTAGTACTCTGCAAGGGCCAGCGTAGCGATGAAGGAAGTTCTTACACAAGCCAGGAATACGGACTAGTGTCCACAGGAGAACTTTTAACTACAACAGTTATAATCAATGCGTGGAAAACAAAAACGTTTGAAGGCAAAATGTTGGCGGAACATGTCGGAATCAGTTAATATTATGATGGACGGTTGATATGCGAATAACACAACATATGCGCCCCTTCGTAAAGCAGTGCGGCTAAAGACAGAATTCGCTTTCGCGGCAAAAAGCTGCAGTGCCTCTGTTCTGAATTCCAATACTTTTTTTTGCCGGAAGTATACTGGCCACATTTCGCTTAAAGTATTTCTTAAACTGCGATATTTAAGGCGGAATTCACATCCGGTGCCCCTGAAGCACATGATGAGTTTTGGCCTATCTAAAGATACGCGTTAAACATACAAAGGCCATCCCACAGTAAAGGTTATGTTCCTTCATTGGAGATGATTCAATAAGATATTATCGATTATTGAATAAATATTTTATCGGTCCATTTAAAGTGACATATTCTAAAGTCGTCTACGTAATTTCTGCCTAAATTTTGTTTACCACTTGGATTCTAGAGCATTGCACTACTGGCACCTTGTAAATGGTTATTCCCGCGACATAACATCCCAATTCGACTGCATAGGCATAGGCTAAGGAAGGAACTCTTAAAACATCATATGTGTAGGTGTATGTGTGTTAAGTGTTGTTTATCGAGGAGAATATTCCTGAGATGGTGATGTCGCCGACAGCGAAACGAAATGAAAGAAATAAAATTATAAACAATACCCAAACACACAATAAGAGAAGAAGAACAGAAGAAAAAGAGAAAGAACTTTCGCTATTCAGCTCGGAACAAAATGCAATGCTGTGTTTTTGTACCAGGCACAAATAATAATTATCCTCCTTACATAGATACGATAACTGCAATAACGGAGAAATTACTCAGTGACATCCACACAAGCGCAGCCATAAGGCTACAAGGGAAAGCTATTCACCTTTTTCAAAAACATTTGTTTTGCTCAGTGGATCGAACCCGGGACCACTGCTTTTACGGCACAGTCAGTCTACTAATTGAGCTAAACAGAACGGTCAGCCCGTCAGATGGTAGAAGACAGAGGGATATCAAAAGGTGAGAGCGAATTGATCAATAACTCGAAGTGTGAGTATTGCTGGTGGAATACTTAGGGGTAACCCCATGGTGGAGTGGATTTCTAATAAAGGAGTAATTACGCATTGCCTTCCACCCAAACGCAGCCATTGGGCTACTTCTTACCAAATAGAGAATATCTTGGGACCAGGACGAACTTATTTTTAAACTACGAAGTTAGCGGGAAAGCTTTATAGCTTTCCTTTGTAGCTGCAGGGCTGCGCTTGAGTGGATATCAGTGAGTGAATACTCCCGTATTGCAGATCAAACGTCACCTCCACATGAGAAAAACATACGTTGGCAAAAATGTTCCTTCATTGTTACAACGTTAGGTTCTCGCACGTCATTTTGACAACGTGCGCTAAAGCTTCCTGTCTTCGGAGCACAGTCATAACTTTAAACCTAGACAAAGATGCGACGATTTGGCTGGGGTCTTAATGGCTCGGCTTAACCAGCAATCCCTTTTGATGTTGCATAATCAACTTTACTTGTAATATCACAAAGTAACCAAGAATAAAGGGGCAGAGCTGGCGACCGCAATGGTGTGGTACTATAACATGTAGGCTAACATAAACGATTTCGATCTACTAAAAACAAAAAGATTAAATATTTGAATTCGAATGGCCTATTAGAATAACCCGCAGAATTGAATACAGTACGTTATATCTCTTATTGCGTCATGAATTAAATCTATCAAATTATGAAATGGACTAAAATGACCCGTATACAAGGCAAGTTTTGTTGGATATTTATATCATAAGCAGAATGCCGGATGTAGCGCTGGATCACGACCTTCAAGTGAAATTGGTGAGTTTTGGCATATTTATTTTAAACCGCGGCCACAAATTTCCACACCTGTTGCATCAATAGAAAAAATAAGGTCCTTTGCAGTGTATTTCGGCGACGTCAGAAGTCCCTGTCAGTCGATGTGTTTTCTGTTGTTTACAACTCGAGTAAGTAAAAACCCACGAATTGGTCAATGAGAAGAATATTTCCTTTGAAATTGTGCAGCAAGCACTGAAAAATGCTTAAAAATTTGTTTTATTTGCACATGTATTCCAAGAATCTATGAGGTGATATTTCAAGAATTTCATATTATCATGCCTGAAGGTGACCGAATATATAAACAGTAGCTCAGATGAGAAGTGTAAACAATTCTGTATTTCTTTACCGGAAAACCTTTCGCAAATTTCACCATTTAATTCAATGTCACTTTAGAATCTGAGGAACATATGTAACTTGGCAACATTCTCTCTCTGCGGAAGTCATAAGTATGTATGATGCTAATTTTCAAAGCTGACATTGTATCTTACCCAAATCTGAGGGCGGTATGCAAACTATCCCGCTTGTAGTTCAAACGTGAGAAGAGGGACCGACGTACAGTGTCAATCGACATAAACAGAGGGATGAAATAAAATAAAAACTATATATTTTATAAAGAGGTGAAGTACTAGCAATTTTCGAATATTGTAGCTGGCATTAACTTGGTATTGGAAATTAACATGAGACTTATCTTAACATGTAGGCTACTGTGGAGTTTACAAATAATCTGGTCTGCTGTTAACGCGCAGAAATAAATTCACTGTTACTGAGTTGATAGAAACGCGTGGTACTCTTAATGAATGGGGAGATATAGGAAAATAAATCACCTCATTCTCACTATAGTAGAGTGTCTTACGTCTGCACATTGGTTTACGCCACGGCAAACATTACTAAGAAAAGGTTTTACATAAAATGCCGGAAACCGGGCATCCAAGAGAGAAGGCTTTTCCGGAATATGCCTAATTCTAAGCTGCATTATTTTGATTGTCGGCTACTTAAAGCAAATTCCAGAAGCACTGCAGAATGTGCACTGGGGGAATGCGAAAGCTTCAGCCATGCTGCGATTCATAGGCGATGTTACAGGGCGAGCTCATATGGAAACTGAAAGGCAGCTGCAAACTCCGCTGTGTTACCTGAGCTCCTGACGTCGCACAAAAGGTTAATCAATGAGCGCTTGGTCACGTGTCACATGCCATAGATCCCATTTAATCCAAATGTCTTGGGACGAGTGGATTATGAAGACGGCGCGAAAGCGACGAGGACAAGCAAGGAACACCAAAATAACAGGACAGGCGCCAACTTTCAACTGATGTTTATTCGCTCAAACCCTTTCATATTTATGAAGCACCCAAACCGTATCACAAAGGCCTATCACAAAGTCATCCACGTGGAGCACTCAGATCACCAGCGGTATCGGTCAAAGACAAGAAAACCTCACAGCATAATCAGCCAGTAAACAAATATTAGCAATTCATCAGGCTATCCAAAAATATATAAAAGCAACCTGTTCGAAAGTGTCCTAAGATTATCGGAGTGCACAAACACACAAAATAAACATATCAACCACAAATTGAAATCAACCACACAATGCAAATACGCTCGCGCCCCAGACAAACACGGCACGTGTTTGTAATCCTCCCTTCGACCGCAATAACAAAAACAGGTGACAAAGATTATCAGAAAGACCAATAGAAACGCCGAAAAAAAAATATACACAACAAGGCTTGAACAGGTGACAATGGAAACAAAAATGACCAACAGAAACTCGGAAAGAACGTGCAAAGAAGTTTAAAAGCTAAGGGAATCACCTCATCGTCAACGTAAAGCGAAAACAACCGACAACACCTGTCAAGAATAAATAAAACCAAAGTATAAAATCTACAGGAATCCTTCAAGAAAAGCCACCTCAGAGTCGTTGATTGATATGGACGGCTTGCTAACGCACAAACGTCCTACTTTCTTGATGAAATAAGCCTCTACTACTTCTCGCTCAACTTTATCTCTACCAGATTTCAAAAAAATCCTCTTTTCTAGTTCCGGACGACACCCTTGGCAGGCTTTGCAGTGGTCTGCTAGGAAGCTTCCATGCTGATTGCGAACATTCCGCATATGTTCACTGGCACGCTCATTGAAACAGCGACCGGTTTGCCTTATGTAGACCAAACCACAGCTCAAAGGAATCTGATACACAACTCTTGACTTACATTTGGTGAACTTTTTTTGATGTTTAATAGTGCAAACCGGTCGTTTATCTGGCTTATTCATTGAGCAAAGCTTAGAAAGTTTTGAAGGCGCAGAAAACACAACTTGAACCTAAAATTTACTTGCAACTTTTTTGATGCCATTTGAAACTTTATGGATGCAAGGAATAACTGGCATAGGCTTCCTTCGTACTTCCGGGTTTCTTTCAACATTTTGTCTCTTCACTTTCTGAAGCAACAATTCAGAAACAGCCAAAAAATGGGGGCGGGTAGCCTGCTTCTTCCAGCCTTTTTACTTGGGCGCCAAAGCTAACCGACATCATGTGATGACATGATTTTCCTAAAGAGCTCTGAAGGGCATTCGCAATTATAGCTCTTTTGACCAGCTTCGAGTGGGCACTGTCAAAAGGTAGCAATCCTTTCTTTGATCTGGGATTGTACGTCCAGCAAATATGGTCGTTCTTGAACACAAGCCTTAAGTCTAAGAACTGCAGTTCGTTGTTAACTGGTTCCTCCCATGTAAATCTAAGGCCTTGGCTGTGATTGCGGAAAACAGACAACGTCCTAGTCACTCTCTCAGCTAAATCAAACTCAGGTGCCCCCTTCAGAATAACCAAAAAATCATCGACATATCTGAAAACGGAAACAATATTCGGGTCATGGAGTTGACTTTTGATTTCATTTCCAACAGCTGACAAGAAAATGTACAAAGAACAGGTGCCACAGAAGACCCAATACAGACACCTCTTTTTTGAACAAAGAAATCACCTTCAAACGAAATAGCGGTTGAGTTCAAGTAGAATTCTAGCAAAGCTACAAAGCTCTCGCTGCTAATCCCAGCGGAATTTTGAAACTGAACAACACCTGTGTCCATGATCTTTTCTCTGACCGCACTTAGGAGTCCTTGATGAGGAACGGAATAATACAATTCTTCAATGTCGATAGAGAACCCATTATATTCTAGGGGGGGCAAAGACTCTAGTTGCTGTACGACGTTTGAAGAACTGCGCACAAGGAAGGGATCATCGCTCACCAGTGTGCAAAGGTTCTTCTGCAGGTAGCAACTGACGACCCGTTGCCACGTTCCTCTTTCCGAAACAATGGTGCGTAGTAGCATTCCAGGCTTCTGAGTCTTTACTGTAAAGAATACTTCAAGGAAAGTTCTATCTTCGTCTTTTGCTCTCTTCTTGATGGCGTCGAAATGCAAATCGTCCAGAATCTTAAGTGCTTGCCGTTTTACAGAGCGCGCATTGAACTTGACGCGTTTGAAGTTCTTGTTGGCGGCTGCAGTAGCCTTTTCCCGGAACAGCCACGTCGGCAGGACAGCGAAACCACCTTCCTTGTCAGCTTGGAGTGCTAGAAGATCATTTTCCTTGAGAGCTTGCGACACTTTTTCAAGCGGCGGGTGTTTTGGGCGATTAGCCCCAACGCATCTCACAACGCAGGCGACGCCATCTCCTATGATCCTTTCTTTTTCTCTCTCCGGTGCATGGCCAGCCACTCTTCTGACCATAGCCAGCAACTCTTGACGTTTGGCGCGTAGTGGTAAGCTGAACTTTGGTCCTTTCTCCAAAAGTTTCTTGACTTTTTCTGGAAGAACCGCGTCTCCAAAAACGGTGAGCTGTCTCGAGCGGTCACCCGAAGATTCCTTCGGCCGGGAAATCAGACTCGTCAAAGCACGTTGCCAAAGAAACTCTGTAGTTCTTGCCGCCAGCCTTTTCATTTCTTCTAACCGCCTGTGCTCTTTTATCGGTTCTCTTCCAAGCAATATAAGGACGCGCGCCCAATCATGAAACATCCGGACTTGCCTCCAGTACTCAGACTTGAGTATCTTACAAATGCGTCTTGCGTGGCCCCATGATGGCTGCAGGACGCCGATGAGGGCATGAACCTCTAAGAGAATTATTTTCCGCTTTAAGCAGAAGGTGACCACTCGTGATTGGCAGGTAGATACGGCGATAAGGTTAGCACAAGCAATTTCAGGGTCGGTGCGGAAACTTTGATACAGGAAAGGGCCCAATGAAGAAGAGATATGCTCAAGAAGTACTTTGCTTTGGGCTAGTTGGTTCATGGTTGAAGTGGATTATGAAGACGGCGCGAAAGCGACGAGGACAAGCAAGGAACACCAAAATAACAGCACAGGCACCAACTTTCAACTGATGTTTATTCGCTCAAACCCTTCCATATTTATGAAGCACCCAAACCGTATCACAAAGGCCTATCACAAAGTCATCCACGTGGAGCACTCAGATCACCAGCGGTATTGGTCACAGACAAGAAAACCTCACAGTATAATCAGCCAGTAAACAAATAATAGCAATTCATCAGGCTATCCAAAAATATATAAAAGCAACCTGTTCGAAAGAGTCCTAAGATTATCTGAGTGCACAAACACACAAAATAAACATATCAACCACAAATTGAAATCAACCACACAATGCAAATACGCTCGTGCCCCAGACAAACACGGCACGTGTTTGTAATCCTCCCTTCGACCGCAATAACAAAAACAGGTGACAAAGATTATCAGAAAGACCAACAGAAACGCCGAAAAAAAAAATTATATTTTTGGATAGCCTGATGAATTGCTATTTTTTGTTTACTGGCTGATTATACTGTGAGGTTTTCTTGTCTGTGACCAATACCGCTGGTGATCTGAGTGCTCCACGTGGATGACTTTGTGATAGGCCTTTGTGATACGGTTTGGGTGCTTCATAAATATGGAAGGGTTTGAGCGAATAAACATCAGTTGAAAGTTGGCGCCTGTCCTGTTATTCTGGCGTTCCTTGGTTGTCCTCGTCGCTTTCGCGCCGTCTTCATAATCCACTTCAACCATGAACCAACTAGCCCAAAGCAAAGTACTTCTTGTCTTGTTCTACACCCTTCTGACCCCTTAGCGCTCGTCAATTTGACAAATCCGGCGGGATCTTGGCCTTCTAACTAGTGAGCGCTTTCGCAGAGGTATGTACACCTCTTAGCGCCTAGGCGTCTCGACGAAGGAACCAGCATGGCACTGAAGCCTACATAACATTTGCCGAATTTTGATGTTCTGGTATCCGCATGGACAGAAGGAAATCTCATTCCTGGCATGAAGTCTTGGGGCCTTGAAGCCTTTCTGGCGTCAAATATTTTGACGTCAAGCATGATGCGACCGCCGCTAATAAACAAGAAGCGCATAGGTCAAACCTTCGGACCGCTGTATTCATCAACAGAGCCTCCACCGTAACCTTACATCATGAGTGTTAAAAAGCCAATTTCTCGCAAAGTGCACCACAGTCTTCGTAACCTTCATTTCATTTGCTGACCGAACAGAATACAACACTCCGTATATACTTGCATGTGCAACCAACGTTTAAACTTGTGGCCGCATAACAAAGACGTGCCTAGTGTCTCTTTTCAATAATGTTTAGGGGAATTCCCATAGGTGGAGCAAATTTGCAAAAAAGAATAATTACCCATTAACAAACGGCTAATGGCTGCCATTAGGCTGTGACGAAAGATATGTAGCTTTCTCATCAGATACGTTTTTAGAAGAGCAGCAATGTTTTTCTTTGAAGCCATAAGACTATCCTCGGGTCAATCATTATGGGCACATACTGCCTTTCTACCAGTGCCTTGTGTTCAGAGGAAAGAGGGCAAGCTGGTTGCTTCGTAGCCGTCCATCGGCCTATACTACTATCTGATACAATTAAGTAGACATGCAATGCCGCAGGCGCCAACGACTTTTTGGGCTGCCTTCATGTCATCGCACCGGGAATGAGCAGATGTATCATATCTTCGCCTGCACACCCGGCACATATAAGGACGTTTCCACCAGTCAACTTCTAGCCTGCAAATGCCTCTGCGTTTACGCTGATTTATGCCCTAAGCCTGTGTACTTAGCGCTATCAGTTTTTTCTCGCTGTTTTAACGCGGGCACAATTCAATTTCTAGCTGTGTAATCGTAACGAACTATTGTCTAGACCAGACAGTGCCTTCCGTCCAGGCTTCTAAACCCCAACGGGAACAGCCACGAAAAGCGCACATATACTAAAGGCGGTACAAGTGTCAGCTGCATCGATAACACAAAAATCTGTTGCTTCAAGGCGCTTTCCACGGATTAGAAAAACGAGGCGGCAGGGTTTTCATAGTCGGATAATAACAGCGCGGCGAAAAGGCGGTTACGCTCAGACGCGCAGGGTTGATGTTATGCTCGATACAAGGGGGCGTCAGCAAAACGAAGGTAGTGATGATCGGAAGGTGGTGCCTGTAGAAAAAGGAAGGTTACCGGTTTAGAAAGGTGAAGACCGCAGCGAAGCGTACGCAAGCAGAGTGCGGCGACAGTGAAACCTTGCCAAGTGTCGTTATCATAACTGTGAGTAAAACATACCGAGAAGGCATTAATCAGACACACTTCGTAAGCGGAAGTTTCTGCAAAAAGCACAGTACAAAAAGTTAGAGGAGTATCCTAGTTTGCGCTGCCGCTGGGCTAATTGGACGGCGGAGAGCTAAAAACGCTTATCATTTTAGGGTTATGTTTTGAAAAAATAGAATTTGCGCTCTTTAATAAGCACGTCCGTTATCTATAAGTGCCTTTGGAATAAATGCGGTTGATTTGCTCCCATATAAAATGATGTTCAAAGACTTTAAACACCCTGCGGGTTTTTTGGAAATCTTTACGATGATACCAGGCCTAACTATTACACAATTGTAAATGGTTATCCGCAAGTAACAGTGCTATCTACCAGTCTTCTCTATTATAATATTGAGCAGTATACTGCAGAGTTGGTTTGTCATTTCTGATACTTGAATTTGCGGTACAACTAGAGATCCTACCAGGAAGGCTGAGGAGAAGACTAAGAGATTTTAAAAATAAGTATGCTTGTTTTCTGTGTTTCCATTCAATATTTTTTTTATTACATTCATTCATGACATATACTCAGTAATAATGAACTGTGGTGAAAAGAGCTATTATTCAGTTTTAAGTGCACAATCCGCTACTTCGACGATTGTCAATTTGAGTATGGTCGAACGATAGAGTTACCTTCAGTAAAGATTCGGTGGTGTGCAACACTAGTCTGTCCCAGTCACGGGGAAGTGGCATCAAAAATGACTTGGTGATGTCGAAGCAATGTCAGCAGTTCTTGGCGTTGGTTAGGCGTGAGGTTTGAGAGAACAGGAAAAGTGCAGTCTGTCGAAACTCGCTGCTGAGGCAGAGGGGTGGTGAGCGCCATCAAGGACAAAGGTTGACCATCCAACATGCAAGGGAGAGAAGTTCTTTTTGGGAACACGAGGGATTCAAGTGAAGTGTTAGTGGCCGCGACGGTCGCTGAGCCGTTGCGGGACCGGACAAGACTTGACGAGAAGGCGATGCCGCGTGCAAGATGACGATGGGATAGCGCGATGAGTACGTTTCCGTCAGTGATGTGGTCAGAAACAACGGTAAGTAGTTTTTCGCACTGAGGAGACAAAACAGTATGAGCTGCGGCAATGAGGGGATAATGTCGTTCAGAAAAGTCAGATGCAAAATCACTCTCTGTCGTACGGATGACACGGTCGCCACAGGAAATTAACGCTGAAGCAGTTGACCAAAATTCTGATCCAAAAATTATCGGATGCGCACACGGTGACAGCCCAGCAAACTGCACATGGTGGCAGACGCCGTCGATAACTCGCACAGTACACTTTGCTGAAGGACGCAGAGGAACGTCATTGGCTCCACGCAGTTCAGATCCATCATATGGTGTCGTCACTTTTCGTAAGCGGTAGCACAAATCAGCGTGAATAACAGAAATTGCAGCCCCTGTATCAATCAAAGCTTCGACCAATAACCCTTCAGCGAAAACAGAAATCATATTGCACGGGCGATGAGAAGGAATTTTAGTAAGGTCGCTGAGTGTAGTTTGATCTCCAGCAACTGCATCACTTAGTTTTCAGAATGGCGGACAGGGAGAGTTGTTCCGGGACGGAGAGGAGAAACTGAGCGGCGGTATGAGGATGGGGAGCGCCGTCGAGATACATGGGCCCCACTAGGCTCAGACGAGGACACCGGAGGCGGGGAGGATCGATGAGGCGGGCTGGGAATAGGCCGACGTTGATAATACGAAGTTGAAGGCAGATCAGTTTCGAAGGCGTCGTAACCACGGCGTTCGTTCTTAAGGCGGCGCCGACAAAAACGGGATATATGTCCTCTAATACCACAATAGTAGCAGACTGGTCGGGAGGGGGCCAAGGTGCGTAATAGGCTGATGCAGGTTGGGCAGTCGCCATTGCAGTAATGTGATTGCAGGGCGGTGCCAGTCGGGGCGGCGGAACAAAAGGAGGGGGGGAGGGTGCTGCGACGCGCGCATACGTCGGTGCTGAGCGGGGTGCAGGAGGGTCGGATGGCATAGGTGGGGTGATTGTTGCAAGCTCTTTAATGATGCTGCGGAGACCAGCGTCATTACAAGTTACGGAAGAATGATCACATCCGTGTCGATAGACAGGCTTGAGGGCTTGGAGCTCTTCGCGGACGATGGCTCGGGTCAGTGCCCGCAGATCGAGGTCAGCAGAGGTCGGGCCAGTAGCGATGCTGGGCTGCAATCCGAAGGACTGCAGCTGGTCGAGGCGTTGGCCGCTCGTAATAACTGCATCAACAGTTGAAGGAATTCTGGGCAATTAGGGTGTTATAAGCCACAGAATTATTTCCTTACATGACGTGGTGTACGCGCTCAGCTTCCGGCATAGTGAGACTAATACGCCGGCAAAGTGCAAGTATGGCCTCTATGTAAGAGGCATATGACTCATCGGGACCATGGATGCGGGAAGCGAGCTTGGTCTTCGCGATCTCAGTCCGAACTGCCGGGTCCACGAAGTATTGGCCAGTCATCGACGTCTTCATCGCGACGACTAGCGAACAGCGGCAGGTCACGTTGTCGTGTGGGCACAGTCGGAGAGGGCGGTGCAGCATAGGTAGAGGGTCCTGCGGGTTCGTGGGTCCTATCGGTAGACATAACGATGGTGGCAGGTGGTAAACAGCGACCGGAACGTAGCTCCAGTGAGAAGCAGGGCACAGAACAGCAAGTGGATCAAGTCTCACCTCCATCCCTTGTGGAAGAAGGCCAGGTCGAGACGACAAGTTCGAGATGGCAAGGCAAAGGATGCCGTGTCTGGCGTTTATTCCGATGGACAACCAAGACGCGTGCCACCCATGGTGCCGCGGGATGATGAAGATGACGATGCTATGTACACGTGAAAGAAGAAGATCCTTGGAAGGCTCGCATTATTCTCACTTTCGTCGACTTCGCCCCCCGATAATCCGATGCCGCGGCTCTGCTATGAATAGATTCAGCAACTGTTGCAGGTGGTTTGGTGAAGGTATTTAAACGGATAGGTTTTCTGAGAGAAATTATTTCTGACCAGGGCTCCTGTTTCACTTCTGAGAAGATGAGTGAGGTTAATGATCTACTGGCAGTAAAACATAATAGCACGAATTCGTACAACCTCATGAGAATACAGGTGGTGAAGATTGGCGGCATACTCAAGAATATGCTGTGGATGCTTAGTCAGGAGCAACCCAAAACTTGATATCAGTTTATTGCTCCGTGCTGCTCGCCTGCAGGGAGATACCGTAGGATAATTTGGGATTTCTCCATATGAGTTAGTTTTTGGGCGACACGTTCCAGGAACGCTCACTGTCCTCATAGAGCTCTGGACAAGAAAAGAGCTGGAACGGATATGAGGACGGCGTACGGCTACGTACTCAACTTAAGCGAAAGTATCGACCAGAGCACATCAAAATCTTGTATGTTCTCAACGGACTCAGAACAGATATTGTGACAGCGACAGTAAAAAACAGCATTTAAAAGTTGAGGGTTGAGCCCTCATAATTTTGCTCAGTATGCATGATAAACTCTTAATGTAGTGGAAAGATCAATTTGTGGACTGTGGAAAGAAGAACTAGGCTTGATTTTGGTTCGCCTTGGTCTACGCTATTAAACTGTTTCACTTCAATATACTTAAACAATACGAAGAGCGTGCATCTCAAAAACTCTGTGGAGGCGTCATCTTTCGTCGTAACTGAGGGCAATTGGGAAGAACAACTGCCTACCTTTACAGTCAGTTCAGTTCAGTTCAGTCATTCAGTCGTGTCCGACTCTTCGTGCCCCTATGGACCATGGCACGCCACGCTTTCCGGTCTCTCACTATTTTCCTAATATCACATAACTTCATCTGCAGTGCCTTGAGGATGCCATCTAACCATCGCGCTCGCTGCCTACCCCTTCTCCGGTGACCCTTAACCTTTCCCAACATCAAATCTTTCTCCAGCGACTCCTCTCCTCTCATCAGATGACCAAAGTAGCTGAGCTTTAACTTTAGAATTTGACCCTCCGATGAGCAGTCAGGGTTTATGGTCGACAATATCTACTGATTTGATCTTGTGGCAGTCCAAGGAACTCTCAAGAGCCTTCGCCAGCACCACAATTCAAACGCGTCAATTCTTCGGCGGTCAGCCTTTTTCACAGTCCAACTCCTGCATCCATACATCACAACTGGAAAGACCATAGCACGAGTTATACGGATCTTGGTTAGCAGACTAATGTATCTGCTCTTTACTAGGCGGTCATGGCTAACCATTGCTCTCTTTCCCAAAAACAGGCGTCTCCTAATTTCATGGCTGCAGTCTCCTTCCGAGGTAATCTTGGAGCCCAAGAAGAGAAAATCTGTCACAGCTTCCACTTCTCGTCCATTGATGCTCCAGGACTTGATCTTTGTCTTTTTAATGTTCAGTTTAAGCCCAAACTTCTCACTCTCTTCTTGTACGCGCATCAGAAGTCTCTTGAGTTCCACTTCACTTTCTGCCATTAAAGTGGTATCATCCGCATATCTAAGGTTGTTGATGCGTTTTCCAGCAATCTTCACTCCAGCTGAAGACTCGTCCAGACCGGCCTTCCTCATGATGCACTCTGCATATAGGTTAAATAGGCAGGGCGACAGTATGCAGCCTTGCCTCACTCCTTTCTCAATCGGAACCCAATCAGTAAGACCATGCTCAGGTCTGTGATGTAGCCTCTTGTCCTTCATACAGGTCCCTGAGGAGACAGATGAGGTGAATTGGAACTCCCATCTTTTGGAGAGCTTGCCACAATCTGCTGCGATCAACGCAGTCAAACACTTTCGCATAATCATTAAAGCAGAAGTAGATGGGTTTCTGGAACTCTCTTGCTTTTTCCATGATCCAGCGAAGGTTTGCAATTTGGTCTCTAGTTCCTCTGCCCTTACGAAACCCAGCTTGCACGTCCGGAAGCTCCCTATCCACATACTGCTGCAGCCTTCCTTGGAGGATTTTCAGCATCACCTTGCTGGCATGCGAAATAAGCGCGATCGTGCGGTAGTTGGAACATTCTTTGGCACTGCCTTTCTTTGGAATGGGGATGTAAACTGACCTCCTCCAATCTTGTGGCCACTGCAGGGTTGCCCAAATCTTCTGATATAACGTATGCACAATGTTAACAGTGTCATGGTTGAGGTTTTGAAGCAACTCAGCTGGAATGCCATCAATTCCGCTAGCTTTGTTTTTAGCAAGGCTGGCTAAGGCCCATTCAACTTCACTCTTCAGGATGCCCGTCTCGAGATCAGTACTCACAACCGGCTTATGTTGGGTTTGCACATTCGGATTCTTGTACAGTTCTTCTGTGTTTTCCTGCCACCTCTTCTTTATCTCTAGGGCTTCAGTGAGGTCCTTGCCTCGTTTGTCCTTTATCACTCTCAGGTTAGCACAGAAACTTCCTTTGATATCTTTGATTGTCTTATACAGAGCTCTTGTGTTTCTTAATTGGCTGTTGTCCTCAACTACTTGGCACTGTATGTTCAGGAAGGCATTCTTATCTCTCTTTGCTATTTTCTGAAAATCCGCATTGAGAGCCTTGTATCTTTGTCTTTCCCCCATAACTTTTGCCATCCTCCTTTCCTCAGCTATTTGCAAAGCCTCTTCAGATAACCAGTTTGCTTTCTTGCATTTCTTTTGCTTTGAAACTATCTTAGTAGCAACTTCTTGTACTATATCACGAACATCAGTCCACATCCCTTTGGGCTCTCTGTCTTCTAGATATAATTCTTGAAATCGATTCCTCACTTTCACAGCATATTCTAATGGAATTTGATCCAGATCATACTTGAAAGGCCTTCTAGTTTTCCTCGTTTTCCTCAATCGAAGCTTAATTGTAGTAAAAAGAAGCTGATGATCGGTGCCACAATTGGCCCTAGGCCTTGTTTTTACTGCTTCATTAGCGCTTCTTCATCTCTGCCGGCAAAGAATATAATCGATCTGATTCCTGTACAGAGCATCTGGTGAATCCTTGTGTACAGGCGCCTCTTGTGCTGTTGAAAATGAGTATTCGCTATGGTCAAGTTGTTTACTTGGCAAAACTCTGCTAGCCTCTGCCCAGCTTCATTTGGCTCGCCAAGACCGAACTTGTCTATAATTCGGATATTTCTTCACTCCCGACCTTAGCATTACAGTCACCTATGAGAAAAACGACGTCTGATGATGGGGTGCGATCTAAAAGGCATTCTAGGTCCGCATAAAATCTCTCAACGTCAGCTTTTTCAGCAGTAGTGGTCGGTGCATAGACTTGGATAACTGTTATGTTGAAAGGGTGACCTTTGATCCGAAGTAAAGTCATTCGGTCGTTTTTGGGGTTGTACCCTAGAACTGCTTTGCCCATTCTTCTGTTTACTATGAGAGCGACCGCATTCCTTCTCTTAGATTCGTGCCCACAATAAAAGACATAATGGTCGCCGGAGTTAAATTCTCCCATTCCGGTCCACTTGAGCTCGCTGATACCCAAGATATCAATGTTCAATCTGTCCATTTCTCGCTTGACGACATGCAGTTTACCTTGCGTCATAGATATTACATTCCATGTTGCTATGTGATATATATCCTTGCAACATCGGACTTTCCGGTCGCTTCCCGACACATCCACAACTGAGCGTCCTTTTGGCTTTAGCCCAGCCGCTTCATTCGTCCTGGATCTACTAGGAATCGCCCTTTGTTCATCCCCAGTAACATGTGTGACGCCTTCCAACCTGAGGGGCTCATCTTCTGGCATCATATCTTTAATGGTATTGTGACTGGCCATAGGGTTTTCTTGGCAGGAAATACTGGAGTGGGTTGCCATTACCTTCTCCAGTGAATCACAATTCGTCAGAACTCTCTGCCGTGACCTGTCTATCTTGGGTGGCCCTACACAGCAGAGCTCACGACTTCATCGCGTTTCGCAAGCCCCTCCGCCACGACAAGGCAGTGATCCATGAAGGGGTCCTTTACAATGGACCACAGTAAAGTTATTGAAGCCGTGCAGGTCTCACCCGATCTCGACGAATAGATGCAGAAAGAGATATGGAGTTTACTTATAAGGTATAAAGACACCTTTTCTGAAATTCCTGCAAAACTGATCTCCTGGAATGCCAAGTTGAGCTCGCCACTTTGGATGTCGTGAATACCCTGGAATACCCTTGCCTTTTGCCTTAAAGGACGTGGTAGAAAAAATAGCTAACACAAATGACTAAATTAGAGGTCATTGAACGTTTACGACCTCTATACAATTCTCCACTCGATTTGATCAAGAAGAAAGGCAACACATATCGCACTTGCATCGAATTTAGACCTATCAATGTTGTCCTTGTGTCCGATGCAGTCATCCTTGTAAGAATTGATGTAGCATTTGCCGAGGTGGGAACTAAGGTGTACTTTTTGTAATCTGATCTTATTAAAGGCAAGTAACTTCAGATGAAGATTCGAGACCGAAAACAGCGTTCTCAAACCAATCCATCTATTATCAGTTCGTCCACATGGCCTTCTGAATTAGGACAGCATCGGCTATTATTACACATATGCGCATTTTGTTAGAGGACGCAGCGTTGCTCTTTACACCGACAATGTTCTCGTAGCGACCTCTCGAACATAACATAATCGAAGAACATAATCGGACTTTACACAGGCTGTCTAACAGGGTACACGAGGCTGACGTCAGAATAAAACGGCAGAAGAATGAGATCGGGGCCATTAACATCTCCTTTCTTGGGCACAAGCTTAGAGAAGGGAAATTCGGCCATTGAAAACGGTGGTGGAAAAGCTCGTCAATATGCCACTTGCGAAGACCAAGAAGCAAGAGCGTTAATTCTTAGGGCTTGTCCGATACTACCGTGAATTCATTCCTGGCTATGCCGACAAAGTTCTACCGTACATTTATATGACAAGCAAAAATGAACCCCATCTTGCCTCCAGAACATCACAGAAGGAAGTCATTTTTGACGAACTTAAGAGGGCACTAACATCTAGACCGGTGTTAAAAGCTTTTAGTGAGCAGCTCATGCTTTGCGCAGATTTTGCCGAGGTTAGCATAGGGGCTGTTCTTTTACAGAACATGATGGCGTTCTCCAACCGGTATCATACGGGAGCCGAGAGTTAATACCTCGCGAATCCCCTTCTTCAGCGATCGAACGCGAGGGTCTGGTGATAGTCTCGGATGTGGAGCAATTCCACATATTCCAGTACGAAACGGGCTTCATAATTCATGCTGGCCAACAAACCTTACATTATCAGACGGAAGCGAAGCACTTGAATAGCAGGTACTGCGCTGGAGTCTAACGTTACAATAGTATACCTTTCGTGTAGAGTACATCAAGGGACCGGAAAACATTGGCTCTGACTGCATGGGACATTTGTAAAATCCCCAGGGATGATGTCCATACAGTTCCATTCTCCGGTGATTACCATGCTTATCTGTACAATGATAGTGTGATGGTTTATTAATGTGTATTTCTCTATCGTTAGGAGTTGTTGCAGCGTGAAAATGGTGATCTTTGGAGTACAAATGTATGCGCATTTATTATTGCTTTCTTTGAAGGCTTTTGTGAAAAGAATAGTCAAGCTAATTGTTTAGTTGAGCCAAACGGAGAATAGTGAAACGAATCTCGTACCGTACGCACATGTGTGATTGTGCCTAGTGGATTCTTCCCAAGTTTCTCAACTATATTTCAGAATACGATGTGCACCTGATTTGGGGCATCGAACTTGCCTCCTGCCCTTGTGAAGTTTGTGATGTTTTCTTTACTATTAAAAGAAAACTATCGTTATGTGAAGGGGGGCATATATTTTCTTTTTTGGGGTTAAACACAGGATTTCTGAGTGTGCCGACAGCGGAGCGATGCACGTGAACTACCAGCTCTACGTGAGCGAGCGTGTGAGGGGCCAGAACGACGAAGCGCGTATCTGGCACGAGGAGAGGAGAGTTGGCATGTCCAGAAACCGAGAATCAAGGAAGAGGGAAATAGAAGAATTGTCGTTCAAGTGTAGAGTTCAACAGAGGACGGATGTTTGGTCCGTGCTGCTAATAGGCCTCTCTTGGATCACTGATGCAGAGCTGGCCAGATTATTCCTGCAGCGGGCCGGCAGGCTGTCGACGGGTCTGAGGCTAGTCTCGAAAATCGGTTACGCTACAGCTGCCAACTTCCTGGGGCAACGGACGCAAGTCCACCCGCTTCTTCTTCTGGTACTCTATTCTCCTGAATCCACGTGACTGTTCGTAGAGCACTCCTTAACACTTCACCGCGGACGAAACGCAGGCCACTCTAACGCGTCTGGCCTGGCTACAAAACAGTCCTTCCTTTTCTGGGCATTCCTTATCCGTGATTGCTTTCATTTACCTTACTGAGTTGTGCGCGTTTTGTATGTGTTTTGCTTTAAGTGAGTTTTTTTATTGATGTTCTAGCTTGATATTATGAAAATGCTTCGTTTAGTTTTGTTTTATTTGGTTGGGATCGTGTTCGAATCTGCTTGCGATAGAGCTCTCCCTTTGCATTTGGGGACGTATTTCGTAAAATCACGACAATGTCCCGTACACAAGCTCTGCTCCCTTTGCAGACCAGTGGACTTGCCGAACAGCGGGGTGACTCCGGGAGCTGAGCGTAGCACAGCAAAAACTCGCTGCAATACTGGAAGCGACACTGGCTAGCTTCCCGAAGCGACACAACCGCAATAAATTGGACGCGTCGCGTCTATCTGTTAACACGCGCCAAGGCAATCGAACACACGTAGGTAACTTTCACTGTTCAAGTATCGCCTCCTCTCGCCGTCAAGATGCGCGTAATAATTGGTCAGCTTCGGCCGAACCATCTCAAGCCATCCAGTTGTCTGGTCGGATGATTCATCGTCGCTGTCAAGTGATGTGGAGAGCGTGACGCCAATGCACACAATGCTACGCGCTCCCATCGCACGGAAAAGGAGACATTTCTCCAAGCTTCTCTAACCCTCTAAGCGACGTAACGGGCGCTTCCTTCGCGCCGCGCTGGCTCAACGAATCATGTGAGCCGATTTCGTGACAGCGGGCCTCTGAGCTCAATCCCGTCAAAACCATCTAACTTCGCGAACATCTGGAATTGTCTAGAGCGTCTTCGACTACAATAACTATCTCCTAGTCTAAGCTACTAACGCACCGCATCAACACTGCTGTTGTCTCACTTTACGTTGCGACCGCACCGCGTCTTTCATGCTGAACGCCAAATAATCAATGCCGAAGTTACTAAAGTGCTTGAAAAGAACGTTGTGCAGCCCTTGAGAGTCTCTTGGCCTCAGGCGTCCAGGTGAAGAAAAAAGACGAAATATATCATTTTGGCATCTAAATATTAAAACACAAAAGACGCATACCCCTTTCCGCGAATCAACTACAGCCTCTAAAGTCCTATTTTCTCCTCTATGGGTCTCTCTGGCTATTCAAAGATAGCACTGTATGGCATGTAGCTCAATAAGACTACATTTGGAACACCTGATGAGGTTTACCAATTTAAAAGGATGCCCTTTGGATCACGTAACGCGCCGGCCTTTTTGAGCTTATGGTGGACACACTTCTGCAAGGTTTCAAGTGGTCCACTTGCCTCTATCTCGACGACGTGATTCTCTTCTCCTCCACCTTGCTATTGACCTCGCTGGCCTCTATAAGATTCTTTCCTTTTTTCGTCATTCCAGCCTTCAGCTCATCCCAAGTGCCGTGTCTGGCGTCGTCAGCTCAATATCTTGCGTCACGTTGTCGATGCTGCTAGCGTTTACTCCTACCCAGGCAAGCTTTAAGCCACCGAGGAGTTTATGCTGCCTTATTCCTGCAAAGACGTGCGCGGCTTCTTGTGACTATATTTATAATTTCGTCGATTTGTGCCAGCTTTTGCCGACATCCCAGGCCTCCTCAAAGATCTCAAAAAGGGCGTGGATTTCTATTCCGACCGTAGCCAAAATAAAGCTTTTGCTGAGCCCACCTTTTAGCTGACGACGTCGCCCATTGGGACACTTCGATGTGCACTCCCCACTGATGTGTGTACTGACGCTAGCGGTCGCAAAATTGCCGCTGTACTTTCTCAGCAACTATCCAGGTACGGTCGTGTCATCGGTCAAACCAGCCGCCTATTTTCGCACACAGAGAATGTTACCCAGTCACTGAACTTGACTGCTTAGCTGGAATATGGACCATTAGGAAATTTCGCCTGTATGATATGGCAACCATTTTACTTTGTTCGCAGACTACCATGAGCTCTGCGATCTCTAATTTTTAAAACACCTCATGGAACGGCATTTGCGACTTCAAGAGTTTTATTACGCTGTGGTGTGTAAATTTAGTCACCTGCACATCGATGCCGACTGCCTTTACCGTTACCCTGCTGACCCACCAAAGAATTCAGGTGGTGCTTACATAGCCGACCTCTTGCCGGTCTCGTTTTTGCAACCTTTTGTGACGAGTAGCGATAGAATACCGATCCGCGTTATGTTTATCAGACGGTCGGTTAAAAGTCGGTTATTAGTATTGGACATGGAGCGCAAATATTCACAACACCTCAACGCCGAAATTGATTTTTTAGAGATTTAAGCTTATTCCTATGGACTGTTTTTTTTTCTTGACACCGCGAAGCTACCGGTGTCCGCAGATAAACGTTCATATGAGGCTTTTGGTTTAAGACAGTATAAAGACCTGAGTGCAGTTCCCTCTCATTTTTACTGACTATCGCTATCGGTGCTGCTTCGAGCTGACAAAATATATTTTCTCTAATCGCTTTATAAGAAAAGTTAGTGGCTGCAGCAGCGACAGTCAAAGCGCTGAGGTACACGGAGTAAGTCTTGGGATCGAACTCAGGAAGCTTGGTGTCAGTGCGGACACGACCTTGCTGTTTTGACTTCAGAGAGGTCATCGGTGGCATATCTAACTATGAGAGACTGACAGCGATACCGGCGCCAGGTCAAAAAAGGCAAAAGTTGCTTTGAACTTTCAGAACTACTATCTGTGATGAAGTCCGTGCTATGAGAGTGCCACGCTTGAAAGAAAATAGCTGACACCAAAAGGAGCAATGTCGCCAAATAACAGCCGCTACCACGTCTCAGCAGTCAGCCGAAGTCGAAACACGTTAATGATTAAGATGGGCCACTGCTAGTTCAGTCATTTTCATTTATCTATTTTACCTGTTTCATAAAAGTTTCTAATAACAATTGATAATAGAATAGACATGAGTCTTAAGATCGGAATAAAACCTAGACTGAACACAGTGGCGCTATACATCGTTGACACTTCAAGCAACTGTAAGGTAAATACACGATTAAAATTCTACACACGCGCTTCCAATTACACGATACTAGGTGCCTTTTCAGAGCTCATAAATTGATGTTTTTGCGTCCAATGATTTGCAAATGAGACAAATAAGCACCCATTTTACACAATGAAATTTGGAGAATCTAGCTTGGCGCTAAGTAATTGCGAAATGATGTGATATTTACTCGCCTCTCAAGGGCATAACAAATATATTCAATGTTTTGAGCTCCAAAATATAGCATGTTTTGCAAGGACGAACGTATAAAAACGACCGATTCTTCGTGCGCAGCACTAGACGGCCAGTAGCAAAGCTTGCTAAAGAATATCGGGAAGTATGAACTGTCTTACTTTATCCTTACTTTTGGCGATCAGTGCCACTGCTGTTCTCGCCACAACCACGAAGGAGGAGCTTTACAAGGTGATAAATTTCATTTTGTGCATGTGACCACACCTTTGTAAATATTTTTGAACAAGTTAGAAGTAATTCAACGAAGATACTGCTCTCTGTGAAGTAATGTTCAGTAAGAGAATGCGATACATATTCAAGTATTAATGTTGGCTAGAAGAGATTGTATATGCACCGGTTAATTTGCATATCTTCTAATTGATTGTTGAAAGCGAAAATAGCCACTCGGACAGAGTGCAGTCTGGCAGTGGCAGAGGCGGGCGGGCTCATTATAAAAACATGCAAAGTTCGACATGACCAAGTCACTGAAAAACGCCCAAATGGAACGCATAGGATATATTGACTACAGTGATTTTTTTATTGTGCTTTTCTGTAACAGAGCAGAAATGCGTTCTTTATTCCGCTTTCGAGATATTTTCCGCCACAGCGCTAGAATTAGTCGCCGGATGCCAAAGCAGCTGAATAAATCCATTATTTGAAAGTTTTGTTATGAAGCAGAGGACGTAGCTCTCAACTAGAGACCACTGCAAATTTACCCAACTGTTCTGATGCTGTTCCTCTTCTATTTTATATGTAAGGGAAAATTTGCGCAACAAAACCAAAGGTGTTCTAGTGAACGTGGCATAATACTAAATTTTGTTCTATATTTTTGTGCCTTCGTTCAAATACTGGTTTGACGTTCTGCGCCATGGGGGGAGGGGGGGGGGGAGTCGCACAAGCTTCAGAAAGTACTTTTTGAATTTATTCGCCACAGCTTAACAGGTACAAGAAATCTGTGTACACGCAAGGGTTTATGAGTCGTCGACCGCAAGTCACGGGACTCTGGTAGATCATCACTAATTAACGAACCAGCAACCTTCCAACAAGAAAACTACTTTATAATTTAACAAACATTTCATTTATAAGGACACATCTTAAAATATGATAATGGAATAATTGGTTATCAGAGAACAGCAGTAACAAAGGAAAAGAGCAAAAAAGCTATTTCCTATACTTGATAAAATTGTTAAAACTATCAAAACGAAAATCACAAAATAAAAAAAAAGAACGCAATCTAAAAATGCATCAAAACTGCATACAGGGGTAAATATATGATCGAAAGAAAAATAATATAGAAAACTTGTACAAAAACTAAAAATGTGCCACCCAGACAGGTGCATAGTGAATGTAGGTATTTCTAGTAAATAAATATACATATGTAATTTACCGTTGCTCGTCTACAGGCGGAAACTAAGTAAATAAAGGTTAAAGAAAAATTTTAGGTTTATCATTAGTTTACATAGCGCATGCTGCAGTAGGGAGGAAACAATCGGAATTATTGACACTTTTGCATATATATATGGAACAAATTTGCAAGGTCCTGTGATGAAATGAGTATACAAAATCAGAAATGTTCTCTGAGGCTACCTGACTAGATTTTGAAGGAAAACTGTGAAGATAATTGGATGGGATAAAGATATGCTTTGCAGTCCAAGCTAGAAAGGGAGAGGCTTAATGGAGGGCTGCGTTAGAGTAATTTCCCTTGTTATGGGTATATGAACGCAGATGATGGTGCTTACGATGATATAGGAAAGCTAAATAATGGATATTTAATTGAACAGATGCATTCCCCGTTATTATATTTGACGTAATTTTTACACAGGGATGTAAAATTTGGCGCTATTGTGGCTATTGTGTCCGATTTTAAATTGAGTAGACGGAGTCAGAAAACATAGGTTACTAAGTAGCATTGCTCGGGAAAGAAGTAATGAAAACAGACCAGCTTCTCTTGTTGTTTTACGTATTCCGCTTAGGTCTAGTAGTCATTCCAAAATAAAATCAAAACCTTGTCGCACAGATATTTAGACAATAAGGCAAAGTGTGCATTTCTGTGATAGGTCACATACCTGTTCTCTCCTCTTGAAGTGGTGTAGAATATATCAGGTTGCACTTGTTTATTAATTGAGCGCGTCGCTTGAAAAAAGTGCTGATATTTATTGGCAAACAGGGTAATTAGATACTGCGAGTAATAGCAGGTTCAATAATTTAATGTTGTTTATTCTTTGGCTGGGGGAAGAGTTCTAGTTGCTGTTACTATGTGCTTTCATTTCTGCAGTAATCTCTACAGCCACTGCTCTCCCTCGATCAATGTGGCTTTCGGCTAATACGACCGCCTATTCCCTTTTTGAAACAGTATTTTGTGCGTATTGTTGGAATGTGAAACCAACTACATCGTTATATGAGCAGTTTGTTGCTTGCCGCCGAATGCGAGTTGAAACTCGATAAGGACACTTGCCCTGCAAGCTGCCTCAAATACACCACCTATTTTACGCGTAAGCTTTACAGAGATAAGTAATAGTTAAATTAGAGGGCTTCTTTATGAAATACTGGATGAAATTAGTATGAAGGCATGCTTCTAAGCTGCTTTCCTTTGCGCATTAAGCGTTAATGGCCATATGAGAAACATATGGCTCGCCAAAATATATGACCACAGAATTCATGCAAAATATTATAAGAATATGAATGTTGGAGTAAGTTGATATTCATAAGTTGTCTTGATTAGTAATTTGTGCTCCTTGTTTAAGAATATGACTATAAATTTATGCGTCTGCATTTCTCTGTTTTTAGATTATAGAACATATAATAAATATTTGAAATCATTGGGCCACCCGTAATTGTTCTATGCTCTGCGATGCTGAATGAATTTTGCAGAACGTGTTCACATCATCATGATTACCTTTTTTTCCAATACTTTCTTGAGCAGGCTTTGAACACTGAGGAGAAAATATGGATCGAAAGACGGAGTTATCAGCGCTATAGTAATGAAGGAAAGGAACACACATGCGTTTACGTAAGCAAAGACTCACTGGAAGGGGACGATTACAAATTTCAGCAAAACTATAAAGTTGAAAACACATGGTAAGTGCGAATATGTCCTGATAGTTGGAATGCTTTTTACTGCTTAGAACGCCGTTAGCCCGTCTTCACCTCAACTGACGCCAGTATTGTGTAGCGTATCTATAGACATTATATTCCAGCGTCTTGTAAAAATCACTACAATTTTTATTAAAAACTTCTTGGCTATACCATATGAAGACAAGCATGAATTTAGGAAATACTTGCCTATGAAATGAAGAATATAATTTCAACATACACACACACACACACGCACATATATATATATATATATATATATATATATATATATATATATATATATATATATATATATATATATATATATATATATGCTTGCAAAAAAGGTGTTCTTGGCTGCAGAAGCAATTAATAGCGAAGATCATTAACACTTCATTTATTCTTCGACGACGTTTCGACCGGGGTCCAGTCTTTTTAAAGTCTTTACTATATATATAATTCTGCCTCAAATTGGCAGCCAGCCTATCCCTAATATAGTCCCTAGTCCCTGGCACTGCAATGAGCGTTAAATCAGCACTCTTGTTATAAAAAAATTGCAGACTGTTAAAAAACGGCTTACATAAGTTTGTAGCAAAGGTTCAGTGAAACCATGGAAAGCGCAAGGAAACATCTCTTCTTTTTGCATTTTATAGTGCTGCTAAAAAAGAAAAGAATAGTAATTATGAAACTGGAAGGTGACTGATTATAAATAAAATATAAGCAACACATGCCTGTAGCCGGTTTCTATATCGAAACACTGAAATCTTCTACCAATTTATCTAAAATGGCAGCTGTTCATGTTTTTGTTCTGCAAGCGCTAAGTTGCGTCCCTTCTCCTAGCGCGGCCAAGTCCATTGTGCATTACCGCGACTGCTGCGTGGATGGCGGAAAAACGGGGAGGGCGGAGGCTCTGCGCATAAATTTTCTTTTACGTCCAGCATCAAGCAACGAGAATGAAGGCCCTGTAAAGCTCTTGAGAAGAAAAGCGCAGAGAGATGAAGTAGTGATTTCACGTGTATCTAAGAATATATATATATATATATATATATATATATATATATATATATATATATATATATATATATATATATATATATATATATATATATATATACATATCTGGAGACTTCCCGCTTAGTATTTTTTTAATCTTCTACATAGCGCTCCTTTTTCAATGAGGAAACAGTCAGGGCACGTGTGTCAGAAACCAATTAGGAAAAATCGTGGGGTTTTTAAACAATGACCACTAGGTAATGCTGATATTTTGATTTAGTCCGGTAAAACAGCCATACTTTTCGTTATAAAACAGGATCTCGGAGACCTTATACGGAAAGCTTTCAGAAGAGGATAATTATGCACAACTTAAAGTCAGCAAGGAAAAAGGTGAGAGCTAAATGCTGCATCTTTTTCATTTGAAGTTTTGCCCCAAGCGGGCACGTTTACTCGGAGTAAGCTGTAAGTAAAAATATCCCGGCATTTAACTAAATCTAAGCCCATTAGGACGTGCGATAGCGCCTCTTTGCGAGGTTGGGCTAAATTTTCTTGGTGTCTTGTCATTTAAACTGTGACAATTTGGCAAAATATCAAACGTCTTTAGTCCTTTTGCTTTCGCATGGAAAGAAGTGCATTGTTTCTGCTCGACTTCTTGGTGGGCGCCTACACTTACAATTACGAAATAAATTCAGGTGTATATATGCCGTCTGATCGAGCCTTTGTGGAACTTAGCCTCAAGTTTAACCAGCAGATGGATGTTAAATTAGAAGCGCAATGTTATGACACCGTATTTCATGCATCAAAAATGCTGTGTACAAGTTTTGAGGCCTTTTCTCGTATAATTGCGGGATGCGAAGAGCCTACAGGACCACTCAGAGTCCTGTAGGCTCTCTACTAAAGTGACAATTCTGTACCATTTGCAATATATCCAAAAGATTGCACTCGCAGAGCTGTGCTTCGAGATTGAGAAGATTTTATGGGTCGTAACTTCACAGAACCTGCCAAAGCATCTCTACCGTCTTGTTATTCCTCTTGTATTCTCTGATGTAATAAACGTTTCCTAGGCATTCGGTCGGTAAACTCTTGGTCAGAAGTCTTGAAGCCAAAGAGTTTCATTTCAGCCTCAAAACGTCGTCGTCAAGCCATTATTAAAGCCCAAAAATAATTTAAAATGGTACGAAGTGATCACTCAGCACAGCAAGAAACTGTATCGTAGCATTCGCCGGGGCAGCTTTATTTTGTGGCTGACGCGAAATTTTTTTGGCTTCAGGACTTTTGACCAAGATTGTACATACACATCTGGCCAGCTTTTTCTTGCAAGCTTATACCGATGATGGTACCACGGCTAGCCTTCTACTCCACCGCAGTCGATGCAAGAGGCATTCCAAGGATCGTATTAGTAATTTGTATTATAGATAGCTTTGAATTAAACCGCAGTTTTGTAACAAGTTATGTAGCAAAATAAAACCCACCGGACGACTAATGATAAGAGATTAGAATGGCCTGCTTTCTCTCATCCGCCTTTAGCGGCAGTTATTCCTTCGTAAGAAAACGTACTGACTTTGTCAAGCATCTCCCACATGAAACAAATAGCAGGTGGTCTTCTCTCGCCACATTTTCGCAAAGCTGAAAATGTTTCAGTCAGTTAAAACCATTTTTCTTACTCTTACGCAGAAGGAACGGGCCTCACATACACTCTTCAGTACTGGAATCAAAACGAAAAATGTGGAATTTTGACATTCGTGAGCCCAAAAAATGGTAAGTGAGACACTGATTGAAGTTATTGACGCACGTGCTCGCAACCTCACTCAGTGCAATTCTGTTCGAGGTTGGGGGTCTCCGCAGGACTCAAGAAATGTTGCAAGTTGCCACATTAACGGCCGTTTCAGCGAGTACTTTCAAAAAAACTAGAGGGCACTTTGCACCACTAAAGTGCGATGAGGGCGAAAGCCATTATAGCGCAGTTGATTGCAACCCTCAACTACGGCACCTCTATCTCATTCTATTCTTTCACTCCCACCTTCCTCTCTTCCTTTATAGCGTGGTACTAGTGTCCGTGCAGGATTGTGATAGATACTGCAGCTTTTCTATCTTGTAAAACAATTTTAATCACCGCTTATGCCTTTTGTACAAACGCCTCCTCAAAATCTGGGTCTGCTTCTATTTGCTGTGTGGTGCAGCGTTCGACAAAACACCAAATGAAAGGCGCCGCCCGGTCGCCTGGATCGGACACCCGGCGGGGTCAGCATCGGAACAGTATCTGTCACTCGCGGAAACCCGCTATCCTCACGGTAGAGAAGTGGAATTATTATGAACGTTTTGCGACCCTGGGCGTGGCATGAAATGGAGGCTTGATTCCCCTTTGAGACAAGGTTTACTTATTTGTTTATTTTTAACTATCTCTCTCGAATGTGTGAGACGTACCCTCTGCCGACAGCTCGTGCTGACAATGATGAGGCATGCAAGGTTTTCGCCTTACAAATTCATGTGGTTAGCTTGCTCAAGGCCAAAACATATATGCAGGAACAAACTATCATCCGTGGCAGAGGTAATGTGACGCAAAACTCTTCTAATTGTCGAAACAAGTGACAACAACCACCAATTAAAAATCTACTGTTCGGGTTGGATGGTTTGTGTGAGAGGGAGGTCAAAGCCGTAAGCAAGAAAATGCCATATC
Source organism: Amblyomma maculatum (assembly GCF_055883805.1). Taxonomy (NCBI): domain Eukaryota; kingdom Metazoa; phylum Arthropoda; class Arachnida; order Ixodida; family Ixodidae; genus Amblyomma; species Amblyomma maculatum. The sequence continues at coordinate 73,828,126 of NC_139351.1, forward strand.
GATTTTAAAAACGAAGAAACGCTCATTTTTCAAACACGCAGTGCGAGAAAATTCGACTTTTTTTTTTCTATATCAAGCCGTAACAGCGCAAGAGACGCCCAGGGAGCTCGGTAGAGATGGCGCATACGCTGATAGCCTTTGGATGGACTCTGACGCTCAAGCACGTACAGCTGAATGTGCCACTGCGCCACTTCATGCACGTATTTGCTTCGAATCCTGTTGCTGGCCAACCAACAAAGATGCAGCGAAATAAATGTATGACACAACAGTGGAGCACGCAATCCAAGTTTGACGCCACAGGCACTGCATCACATCATTACCGGATGCATTGCGCTTTTGTAATCTTGCGAGTCAGTTGTGCTAAATTTGAGGTTCTAACAAAAACGTGCCAGATTCCTCGTTCTTTGGTCCCGTAAACCTGACCCCCTCACCTGGCCCAGTAAGTTAAGTTGATTCGTCCTCATCCTCCTCTCTCACCTGGGCTCTACAAAATAACAGCTTTTCTTCGCATCACAAACTGGTGCGACATGGTCTTGTTCATACATCGAACACTCAATTGCGATTGATCCCGCAACCGCTATAATTAAAAAGCTAGTAGTACTGTTTAAGTACATACTTAGGAACACAGCGCCGAACAGGACGCAACACAAGAGAAAGAAGGTAGACAGGACGGAATGTTGAACTGACAACTTTTATTTTCGAAAGAAGGTGACCCGTATTTAAGCCGTGCCTATCAGAACACGTGGTCAAGGCACGGAGCAAAACATTGCTGAAAAACCTTTCTTGAAGAAAAAAATGGCCAAAGACAACAAAAATGTTATGAGGGATAAGCTCTGATAAATATTTTCTGCTGCATGTAAGTTATCTCCGGTGCCGATAACCAAACAGCCAAAGCGAAGAAAAAGGTTTTTAAACTGACGCATGCCCAGAACTATACAGCAACGCACGCTGCCAAAGTCTAAAAAACACCAAAAAACAACAAAAACGAGAGATGAACATTTAAAAGCAAAAACCTCAACAACAATGTTTGTACAAACAAGAACGTGAACATGGCACTAACCGCAATGAAGAAAGGTAAAAATGTTCCAATGCTAGAAATAAAAGCATTGACAAGACTATGAGCATGACAATAACAGGATAAAAGTCCAAGAAAAACATGGTCAAAAAGGATCAACAAAGGTAAACGACTAAAAAACATAGCAAAAAAGAGGTGGAAGTTATCGAACTCTGTTAAAATCTATATCTAGATGGAAAGTCTACTTCATTTTGACAGTAAAATTGAAGGCATGCTTGCGCAAACCGCAAATCCCAGGTAACTAGGGCCTAGGTTTCAGAAATTCCTGTGTGCCCGTGCGAGCGAATTCAATTCAGAGCTCTTCTGAGTGGCGTGTGGTGATCTGTGATATATTTTGTTAACATAAAGTTATATAATCAGTAAGGACAAATAGGCTATTTTTTCTTATTTCCTTAGACCAAGAAATGTTAGTACAGAAGCTGTAGATCTCGAAAAACGGCTAGCTACGTAATGTTTAGCAGGTTACAATTTACACCGCCCAATTTTATGCCTTCAACAACACTGTCACGTGACCAGCTGTTACTTGAACTCATTCGCTTAATGCGTACAGCCAGGTTCATCGTAGAGAGCACGGCACCGAAAAACTGTGTTATCTCGAACGCGTCTTGATGCTATAAAGTGACGCCGCGGTCACGAGAAAGTTATTTTTATTGAGCCAGGCGCTATTTTCGGCTGGTAAAAATCTTACTCTACGTAAACGCTGGCTTGATGGGAACAACGTAGCTAGCCATTTTTTTTTTTAGATCTGCAACTACTGCAGTGACATTTTTGCTCTCACGCCAATAATTAAAAATAGCTTATTAATCTCTACTAAGTAACTTCAGTGAAAGAAAACTACTGTACGTTAGCACATGTGACTGTGAACACATCAGAATTTGTTTCACAGTACTAGGGCTAACCGTACAATTTAAAACCTTGGTCCAAATTAGCTGGGACATTTGCTGTATATATATATATATATATATATATATATATATATATATATATATATATATATATATATATATATATATATACATATATATATATACACACATAGGTATGGTTCCCGGCACTAAATGTGAACAATGGAACAATGTGCTCCAACATGTGTGTGCTTTAGGCCCATGAAACCTACTGAGAGCTGTGAGGACCGGCTATTCTAGTCCGCAGTATTTTTTCTCGGTGGGTTGCGTTAAATCCTACAACAGTACATTTTTCTAACTTTTTATCTATTGATTTCAGAGAGAGGTCAATGCAAAAGTGGCTGACCGCCTCAAAAACGACTACCTTCATTGCCTCCTTCAAGCTACCATAACCATAGATTTATTATTGGCACGCAAGGTACAGAAACACTCCCGAGATGGGGGCAGCAATTTCAGTGCTCCGAGACGACCGCTGAAGAAGCTAAATCATCTTGTCTATGTAATGCTACATCGAACGGGGTTTGACATTTTGCTTTAGTAAAGAGGTGTGCGCTAGCGACGGTCGGAAGTAAGCTGTAAGAGCGAGCGAGCAGAAGGACATGACGATGGAATGGATGAAAGTGTCCCCAAGGCCGGGTTCCTTTTTATAGCTGTGAATGTTCGAACTTCATTGGAAGGTTGAAACAAATATCTCGTAGGAATGAATTGTTGACGCTAAGTCACCCCAAAACGCAAGGCATTGCCATCGCAGATGTTTGCGCAGTGTGCCGATCGTGATGCCATACCAAAGCTGCATTCTGGAAAAAGCAAAAGCATTGGAGCTCAGGCTCTTTCCACGCCACGTAAGCAATTCCAGGCCCACTTCATGAAACGAAACTGCCGCAAAACGCCAAACCCTGTTCGGGAACGCATTGCGGGATTCCGTTAATTGATGCGTCGTCTGGAAGTGCTGATATTGCTACACTATCACGTGCTGGTTACGGCATATCGCGGGCTTGTTTTGAAAAAAGGTCAAAATAATCATAGCTTGACGGAAACAACGTATCTAGTCATTTCTTGAGCATATGTACAACTTTTGTATTGCCACTTTCTTGTTGAATTCAATACACAAAATATATAAATAGAAATTATTATAAGAGAGAAAAAAAATTTTGGAGATTAGCATAGATGACTCGCAACGCCTACCAGACGATTCGACAGAACTAGAATGTACCATTTTATTCAAAGACCTTTTTTACATTTAGCTGGGACATTTAGCGCGGGGAATGTTGAACTCCCAAATTATATATTGCGAAAGAAGGCTAGGTCGAGACAGCAAGGCCTGCAATGCCTGATCTAGCGTTTTTATTTGATCACAAACCCAGGCGCGTGCCGGAGTCGGCGCGGCGGGACGGTGACGATGGTATGTACAAATGAAAGAAGATCCACGAAAGGCTCACAATATATATATATATATATATATATAGGTATATATATATATATATATATATATATATATATATATATATATATATATATATATATATATATATATAAGAGAACTCGCTTAGAGAGCCGGACTGCCCCTCCTTCCCCCTCCGATCCCGATCTCATCTTGAGAGACAGCATCTGCACCCTGGGAGACGCGACGCCGGAGCGCGCGAGTACTGATACCAGGCCGAGGAAGACAGTTGGGTGCTCCCAATAAAGAGCTTGGCTGGCTGAAAAAGAGAGAGGGTGTTTGCCGCTTCGTGCGGGCGAGGAAAATATATATATATATATATATATATATATATATATATATATATATATATATATATATATATATATATAGTCGAAAAATGCAGACGTGGTGAAGAAAAAAATTATGTAGTTAACTTTCGACCGCGCGACCGGCCTTCGCCGGAAGAAATTAGGTTACAGGCAGTGTCCTACATGTATGCGCTACGTCCATTAGTATCAGTGCTGATGACAATTTTATAGTAAACCAAACTAAAATAGGTAACATGCGCCATGATGAAGACTACCACTGGTTTAGAATAAGAAATAAACACGTGGTGGTGCGACGTTATCGAGAATCCTGCGGAGCACACCTGTGTGCAAAAGTGGATCACCTATCATCGAAATAGTAAGCATACCAAGGCACGTGGCTAAATCGGGGACTATGAGGTGGTCACAATACGCACAAAATAAAAAAATAAGAGTGAAAAGGAACGGCGTGATAAGGATTCCACGTATCTCCCTGCTGACCTTTAGAAGTTGCCCAAATAGTTTTATTTAAAATCGGCAGCATAGGATTTCTACGCTTTGCTTATTACTTGACGACCCACTCTTAACCTTCTCAATAAAAAGGATTCTCTGACCTCACTGTCGCAATGTGGTCGAAAGCCAGATTTAAATATAGAGATCCTTAATTGAACAAATGAATGACATTGCATCCCTACATGCTTGTACACTGGTTTGGTTGGACAGACTTGTCTGTGTGCCTTGTGATTGTTAAAACGTAATCTACGAGTTGTCGTTCTTTGCCCTACGCACTACAGTTGGCAGGCAGAACGTCCAACTAGGTAAATTTCATTGCCAGTGTCAGAGGTGAAGTTGCCGTGAATGGTACTTGAAAGCCATGCTCCGAGATAGTGCTGCCGTTGTCATACGAGATCAGATTTTATAGCAACATTTTCTGTATAATGCACAACCAGTAAATTCAGGGGGGGTAATTTTCACGACGGTCAAACATCGCGGAAATTTTAGCACTTCTAAATACTGTTCGAGGTATTTCCACCTCCCGGAATATATCTTTCAGGCGGTCACTTTGCATCAGGATATTGGGATGTCTCCTTCGAATACCTGTTACTTTAGGGAGAAATGCTGAGAATACCATGCTAGTTTGGTGTTTCGAGACACGATTGCTTTTGAAGAAAGTAACTATTTGCGCCGTCAAGCGAAAGTTTATTTATTACGCGGGCATTCATTGGAGGTGTGATAGAATATGCCTACGAGGCTGTAGTTATTGCAAAAAAAAACTACTCACTTAAACACGTCTAGTTTTGCCTCTATTATCCAACTCGCACTCTTACATACAACCGCACTTTACCCCAATATAAGAAAGACCATAAGCATGAAATACTACTCCTACCTATGAACCAATTATTATTACAACTACTAGCTTTATGCAATATGGTTGCCTATTTATATTTTTTTATTGTAAGCCTTTGGCTAAAGTTAGGACACTCTGTATATATATTTGTGTGTGTGCGTGTGTATCGCAGTAAAGAGAATCTAAAGAATATCTAATGCCTGGCCAATGAAACCACAAAACACAGGTGGACCATCGTCGCAGACGACAAGGCACTTAGTCAATTCTGCCTGGCTGAGCAGCCGCCGTCTGTTGCCAACTACAACTTGGCGGATTACCCAGCAGGCATCGTTCATTCAAGCTTCTATGCACACGATAGACTACAAAACGTCGTTTCATGGTTTTGGCGCTGAGGATATTATTCTGGCCTTTGGTTATGTGTTTAACTAGAACGATTACCTGAACCACTCTTCTATGCCTGTGATAATGTGGTAGAAGTGGCGAATTAATAATAGGAAGTAACCAAGCGGCTTTCATGGAAATATTTCATTTAAAATATTTTGAATACGATCCACGAGTTTTTCCTGAACTAAAAAAAAGCAGGAAAGACTACAGTGCCACAAAGTAAAATGTTGCAATTTGCTGCTGCTCCGATATTGAGGAAAAGGTTTTCTTTTTGACCGACACACTTTGCTGTGGTGGCGTAATGTTTGAACAGTCGACTGTTGTATCCAAGTACACGGGATCGAATCCCGCCGAGGCGGCCACATTTTTGGAGGCGCAAAGCAAGGCTATTCTTTGCTGTGTGCTTTATTCAAAACGGTAGGGGCCCTATCCTAAGGCGTCTCTAATAGCCTGAGTAGCTTTTTGGACGTTAAACCCTTATAACCCGAATCAAACCTATCCTTCTTCGCTTACAGCTTCCGAGATTTCAGCCTTCGCCCGTGGGGAGTAGTGGCCTACAAAAAAAGGCTTGCGTAAAACCTACTGAAGGAATTATGTAGGTTAGGTGATGTAAAAGCTGCTAATTACACTAATAACATATTATACTATACGTTAACCTCTGTATATCTGTTCCGCTGAAGGAATATTGTCCCCATGTGCTCTTAATCGTCCCATTTGTATATGCCACAAAGCTACTTGATTTGGTTGTGATATAGGCCAGAATAAAAGTACACGTTTCTTTTGCGGCTTAAACATTTGGATGCAATAAGAGTAGTAATGCAATACTTAAGACATTTGTGCTCATGTTCCTAGAAGTTGTGGCTTCAACAATGCCACCGTCATTCAAAGTACCCTCGCCATTCAGCAGATGTGCAGGAAGGTTTAATAGGTACATCCTAATCAACTCATTCCATTGCCCAAAAACAGAGATAATATTTAGCAACTAAGACCACGATTTATCCAATAAAAAGAAGCCTTAATACTCAGGCCATGGACACTTTCGTCATACTGTAAACCTTGTACCAGCGTCCATGAATTTTAAAATACATTTCTTATTCCTATCAGCAGAGCTTCGCTGTGAACTTCATGCTTGGGAGACTGCCCTTACGGATATTGAATCAACTTCTTGTGTGGCCAAATATAGAGAAATTTGCCAAGGACAAACGGAATATAAGGTTTACTCGGCTGACTGCCTGAGTTCCTTGTGATATACATGGCATGCTTTGTGACCTGCTACGGCAGCTGGTTATGTGTTTTGAAATAAACGCCTTCGCATGGCATATTCAGTTTGTCGACTCCAACTTATTGTTGTTTTTCTAAAGAAAACTTCAGAACATTCGTTTTTTATTCCGGTTTATCGATTATGGTAATGTATTGTGACGTGATAGAGGTAAATCAAGCAAGAAGACTCAAGTTGCACCAAAGCTAAACTTTTAAAGGGTTGTCTCGCGCCCAAAACGAATAAATTTGGTGGCGGCGGTGGCAGCATGTTTGCCCGGAGGTCATCTAACGAGGGATAACCACTAAATAACCAGTTGCACTTTTTTTTTTCAGAAAATAAACTTATCGAATGATCCTGCTCTGACTCTAAACGAAGCTCAGGTGCTCAGTGTTTCCGAAGAGGTCTCTTTGGTTCTCAATAGCGCTTTCAAAAAGGTTTTTACCCAAGAAAAGATTTAATTATTTCCTACTACAAAAAATATTTCTGGTGTCGCAATCTTGTAAATGTATGTTTTTCAGGACAATATAGCGTCGTTATGAAAGAAACCTAAAATATGAGATTCTTATGACCTTCATTTTAGAGAAAAATAATCGGGCCTTCGTCTAAAGGTGTCCCTTCCACTTTCTTCCTTAAGTTTATTGTTCTGCATCTTGTTTAGTTTCACAAGACTGAATAATATTAAGCTTCTACCAACTTTAGAGTATGGCGATCTCAGAGAAAAATAATTTCAAAACGCACACAATAATATTTTGGTAACAACAGGGCTACCGTAAATGCGGCGCATGTGAAGTGTTACTTTTTCGAGTTGTCTCAGACCTCCTTTTAACATTTGATAAAATTTGATAGCACACCTCACAGCCGGCCGATATTGAAATTAGGGCAGCTTAATAAAGTGTTACTTTCTCGAGTTGTCTATGACCTCCTTCTAACATTTGATAGTACACCTCAAAGCTGGCCAATATTGAAATTAGCGCCGCTCAATATCACCCTCTTTTTAATGCAAGTAATAAATATTTTATCTCCTAAAGTCTCACTTTACCATTGTCAGTACAGTACCCATAATTTGTCTTCAAGCCGAGAGCACTCTGGAGTTCAATGCGAAAGCGTGCTTGTCCCCTCAAAATTTCTGATTATTCTTCTCAAGTTCTTGTGATTATGGCAAAGAGAGCGAACTCAGAGATGGATGTTGCACTTAACTATTTACTGAAAAACTAGTGGCCTTAAACAAGTCAAGAACACGGCGATACAGCAATAAGCGTGCTTGTTCTTCGTTGAACTACGAATACCCCCTGCGCTCTGCAGCAGTCAGTTTTAAGTTGCGAGAAAACATCTTGATACAACTGCCAACGTAACTCGAACAACCCGGCATATTATATAAGTTAGACGCGTGTTGCTACAATCATTATTGATAGAACTCTGCGCACGTTGCATAACAAAGATAACGATAAAGAAGCCTCTGGCGGCACGGAGCGTGTAAAAAAATATCACACAATCATACCGTGCCCCACTACTACTGTGATAAGGTCGTGATAAGTCTATGATAAGAACTGTGCTTCTCTGCCTAAGGCCGGAACTGGCGAAAGTAAATTCACAGGACAGTTTTCACTAACTGGATCCACATTGTCATCTCCACTATGATCATCATCGTCACTATCACCGATAATATTATAATAAAATAAATTCACCATCATTGTCACTGCTATAACCATCGTCATATCACTGACGTCGGCGTCGTTAGCATCCCAATGCCATTTTTTTATTATACTGAGCTGTATCATCATTGTCATTCTCAACATGCTGTCATAATTATCACTATAATGTATCGTCATTGTAATCACTAGTATCACGTTCACGCTAGACAAAGGGAATTTGGACCGGCGTTTTATGAGCCTGGCGTGGCGAAGTGGTTAGCGCGCTGGGATGGGGACGGGAAAAATAGTTCGATTCCATGTGAATTACAGATAGTGTCAGTTCGGGCGATCATTTCCTGCCAACAACTCCGCAGCCCACGAGCAAAGAAAGGTTTAATGCATGCAGTAACCAATAGAGTCTTCAACTCCCGGAATCATTACTCGGCATATAAGAACTCATAGCCTAGATGTATAAGTAACCCAGAAAAAAAAAACACAATTCATATTTCATGTGCCTTTCATGCCCGTAAGAATACTTAAGACGAACTACATGTACTGGACTATGTGTGCGCGGCAATGCTAGATTGACATCGCGCCTTCGTGTAGTGCAGTTGACCCACCCGGTGAAAGAATTTTATAGACCGAAGTGCCGCCGTAAGTGTGTTTCCCCCAGTCTGTTACGTGGAATGGACATCTACAACTAGACTAGCTCTGCCGGACTGTAGTCAACGCCACGTCATCATAGGCTGTAGCATCGGGGTTCAGTTCACTGCTGGTGTTTAATAAGCAGCCGAGCAATTCGTCGGCTTCCCCCTTCATGGTGGAGGTAGGCGGCCATGTTTACATTGTCCTCATCTGTTACTTGCGACAGCATCCGGTCAAGAGCTGGCTCGGAACGTGAAGGCAGTCATATCTGCGAAGATCTTGTTCAGACGTTGTCTAAATATTTGTTTCTAGATGATATAGACAGTTGCCCCCAGGCGGCTGTCTTGGCTGTCGTTGAAGGTGAATTGCTTGATCTCTGCCGTAAATGATGCTCCTGTGTGCATTATGAGCGTTTCAGGAGCGCCATGTCGGAACAAAATATATTTGACAAAAGCATAGTGATCTTTGCTTCGGTACCGCTAGGCAGCGGCTTTTTTTCGGCGTAGAGAGTCACGTATTCGGTGGCCACAGTGATCTACGTGTCTGGTTATAAAGTTGGGAAGCAGCTGAAGAGTTTCATCCCTATTTGCTGAAAGTGTTCAGGTTTGGTGGTATAAGTATTCGTGCTGCTGATGAGGCGAACACTAAAAATGTGAAGCTGAACATCCAGGTGACCCACACGCACCCAAGCTATACATATACGCACCCGCTTTCAGGGCGCGCCGCGAAACGAAATTTTGTTCGTTCGTGGGCTCCGTTTTATTCTGGGGGCACTACATGGCATGAACTCTAGCGTCCTCCTTGAAGGAGGTTTGATCTAGGACGCAAAAGGCGGGGTGAACTTTATCATAGAAAAGGGAGAATATTCGGGCGGCAGGAGTTTATTTGAGATGAATTTTCAGTTAAAAAGCGCTAAGCAGTCACGGTTGATACAGAGAGCAGATGTGCGCTTAAAAAAAACGTTCATTTCCGGTTGATATCAGTCGCTTTTACCGCGTTCTTTAGTAATGCTATTAAGTTCGAATCAATTTTCCAATTACTGAGTGCGCATCACCGTCAGGTGTAACTCTTTAATTTCTGCCGGGGTTACACGCTGCGTAGGATAGCGGCCTCATGTATGTATATGCTACCATTATGTCGCCATGCGTATGTTCTGAAAGAGGTAAAAGCAGCATCCAATGCACTTCACTTTTAGCGTTCGCGGCTTGTTCGTGGAATATAAGTGTGCTATTTGGTGACGCTGTGAATGCAAGAGGACCTAGAAGGTGTGATATTTAAATTTTGAATATTATACCAACACTTTTAAAAATAAAACTATTTTTCGGCACATATAATTATCTACCAATTTACCATGTTTCTATCATCAGCCCAAGCCCAGATGGAATCGCCAAAATTATTGAGAATTTGAAACCCTAATCAGCTGCCGGCACGATTGCATGTAATCGAAATGTTTAAAAAACACAAAATGATATTCCTCAACTTTTATCTAAAGCATTTCAACACTATTTTGAAACTTGTGCTATGCCGGCAGACTGAAAGATAGGGAAAGTAATTACAGCCCATAAATCTATTAACACGCATTGATCTCATAACTATCGCCACATTTTAATCACTAGTATCCCTTGTAAAATACTTGAACATGTTCTTTTTACACGCATTGTGACATTGCTAGAATTAAACTCTTTTCCATCATTCACAAAACTGTTTTGGTAAGTGCTATTCTTGGAAATAACGTTTCCTTTGGAATTACAGGTTGCATAAAATTCTTGGTTATCATTACTGCAGATGGCATCTTTTCAGATTTCTATAATGCGTTTGATAAGGCTTGCAACCGGCTTTTTCTACTAAAATTGCCAATGACAGGAATTAATGCTGATGTACTGTAATGGCTTGAATGCTTTCTAACAGACCGTCAGTAGTTCGTAGCAGCAAATTTCACTAACTCACTTTTACACCATATTCCTGTCGACGTTCTGCTAGGTAGCCTGCTTGCGACCTTACTGTTCCTAGTATTCAATAATGACCTGTATGATTCCGTTACCTCAATAATTCATCTATTTGCAGACCATTCTGTATTTTTCCTCAAAATAATTCCTATGACGTACGCGCAATACAAACTAATAATAATATTTCTTCCTGGTTTACATGCCTGGGATATGACACAAAACTTTAAAAAGGTAAGTTTTGGCAAGTTTCAAGGTAATCTCGCAACTTGCATACGTACCCCCCTAAAAACGCTACTCTCGAATCAGTGACTGCATACAGGTATCTAAGCATTCATATCACGCCTAACTTTACCTGGAAAAATCACGTCGAATTCATTCTACGCAAAAGCTAAATGCTTGTTAGGTAACTTAAACGAAGTTTTAACTCAGTCCATGCTAACACGAAGCTGCTCTTCTGCAACCACTGTTATTTCGCAGATTAAATAATCATTGTCAGTTTGGGAATCATGCACTTATGAGCTGATTATCCAGCACCAAATGATTCAAAGCAATGCAGCTCGATTCATCTTCTCTCTCGCCGCACTGCCAGCGTATCCACAATGAAATATATTAAAAACCTGTTAAATCTCGCAACTTGTCATAAAGCACGAAAGTAAATCCTCATCCTCATCGTCATCAGCCTGACTATACCCACTGCAGGGCGAAGGCCTCTATCATATTTCCCCACTCAACCCGGTTCTGTGCTAGCTTCATCCACTTGACCCCTGCGAACTTCTTAACCTCATCCGCCCACCTAACTTTCTGCCGCCCATTGCTACGCTTTCCTTCCCTTGGAATCCAGTTTGTTACCCTAAGCGACCATCGGTCATTCTCTCTTCGCCCTACATGTCCTGCCCATGCCCATTTCCACTAGAATGTCGATAACTTGAGCTATTTCTCTGACTCACTCTGCACGCTTTCTATCTCTTAATGTTACCCCTACCATTTTTCCTTCCATAGCCCTCTGGGTTGTCCTCAACTTAAGTAGAACCCTCTTGGTTTCAGCCCCATAGGTGAGTAAAAGTAAGATGCAACTGTTGTATATTTTCCTCTTGAGCGATACCGGTAGGCTGCTAGTCATAATCTGCCTCATAAATGACTCGTTCATAATATATTTTATCATGATGACTTTCAAATAAATTGCTCACCTCGCCTTATATCACCGCTCATAGACTACATTGCCAAAGTTAGCGTAACCCCATGCAATAGTTGAGATTTTTATGAGTTATTCATACCCCGCACACCGAAAGACTTAAATGGCATCCCCTGTACCATTACAACTATCAATAATTTTTCATTATTCCAGTCAGACGTGCGCAATCTAAGTCAAGCAAATGTTCATTAGTACTAAATAAACTTTGCTTGAACTTTTGTGCATTCACTTCACATTAGCATGTATTCAAAACCTTGTCGCAAAATTAGTGATTACATACTGTTTACTTATTTTATTATTTTTCCACCTGAAAAAATGCCGGAGCAATACTGCGCATTTAAAACTATTTTCACCTCAATTATAACTTATATATTGCGTGTTTGCGGCTTATTGAAAAACTCTTCGGGCCATACAAAGTCTGTCGACGCGTCGCACAGCTTGACTACGATGTCATCCCCAAAGGTGCGACCACAACCAAGCAACGCTGGGCGCGCCCAGAAGTTGTCCATTATGTGCGCCTCTAATTTATTACGAGTGCTAATTTATTTTAAAATCTTGCATTTTTTTACTGCTTTGTGTTTTTTGCCGGCATCGGTTCGATACCTTTTTAAGGGGGTAGTAATGCCGTAAACCATTGAAATATTTTTTGTTGTTTTTTCGACAGCCACCCGAAAGCGACCTTATCATTCTGATCTTGGCACGTTGATGAATTCTGTATTTTTGGTTTGTTCATGCTCGTTGTCGCGAGACGTAACCTCATCAGTTTCTTCAACGTGCAAGATGCGCCCAGATATGTCTCGAAGATTCCTGACACGCGCGTATATTTCTTCAATGTTCCATGTTGTTTTCAAACGTTATCGGCTTTATCTTAATGTCTCTGCGCCGCTTTTTAATTTGGCGTTGACGGGTGCGACGGGCATTCTTTGTTCGAAGACCGCCGACCAAAATTGTTGCTATCGCTACTGAATGCCTAATACATTTTCGGGCGCAAATCAACCCTTTAAAAATTTCATTTAGGTGAAATTCAAGCTTCCTTCTTTGTTGTCAACGCATTTTCACCTCTACGTGAAATTTTCCATTTGCAAAACTGTATTTATTACTAATAACGTAACCAGTCTCTTACTTCTACTATTATCTGGCTATTCAGCCATCTATGACAAATATTCCAATGTTCCTTGGTCTATACCCCTTTGTCGCACCAAATACGGTATGCAATCATTGTGTTCGATTCTGCCAAATTACATGAACATTATTGAACTCAACATATTGCTGAGAGATATGGCAGGAGAGAGGCTGAAGACTATCTTTTACTTTTTTGAAGACGCTTATATGGATTTTGCTCTCAGCTATGCCTAAAACTGTAAAATAACTTTTGCTTATGTAAAAAACGGGATGATCTGATACTATTGCTTAATTTATTGTCGCAAATTTTGTTGTGATCACTAAGCGTTTGTAGCTGTCTTCTGAATAGCTAAGGCAAACGTTGCCTCAGCAAGAGGGCAGGAGCAGCTTCTCAAGTTGCATTCAAGCAGGTTTTTTTCCCTGCGTCCTCTTTCTCCGTGATACCTTGCACAGCTAAAAGAAAAAAAAAGACCTTCAAACCTAAAAAAAATGAGATGATCGTGATAGTACACCAAGCTTCTTTCGCGTTTGATATAGATTCACAATTTGTCGATGCCTAACCACTCTCTTGCTGATTTGAGTCAATTACGTCTGGTTTGGTACCAACATCCTGGTAGCTAGCCAAGGTGCTGTTTCTATTAAAAACCGGCACCCAACAACATTTGCCTAATTGCCAACATATTTTAATATCGTAGCCATGTGAGATGTTTAAGCCCATTTGGCGCAAGAAATTAGGATTCCTGCTTTGTTAAAAAGTTCTATATCTTTTTAAGCACATATTTGTAAAGGCTTCAGCACCACGGTACAGTAATACATCTGCGCGAGACATTTGCATCTCTATCGATATCAAATTAAATATCTAATATTTTTTTGTAGAGTTCTCAGATTTTTTTATATATTACGGCCGTCTAATATTATATTCAAACTGAACGTCCTATTAGATATCCACGCTCTGAATATTTTTTGTTTTCTTCTGCGACCGGTATCATCATTTTTTATGAATCAGTTAACTTATGTCCTCACTATGTATAATTTGTAGTGTTTGTGAGAGTTGCGAGCTTTATCATCGTCATCTTTGAGGTTATACTCACTACAGGATGAAAGCATCTCAGATTTCTCCCTTAGTCATGTGCTTTGCAAGCTGCGTCTACTTTTCCCCTGCGAACGTCTTACTCTCATCCAACCAAGTTACTTTCTGCGACCCCGTGCTATGGTTTTCTTCACTTGGCATCACATTTATTACACTTTTCTACCATCGCGTATTCTTTCTTCGCACTACATACTCTCCCTATGGACGTTTATAGTTTCATAGGGGCCTGTGTTTTTCTGAACATAAGTAGAACACTTTTCGCTAGCCTTTAAGTTACAACCCCATAGGTTTCTAAAGGTAATATACTAATGTTATATACATTCCTCTTGATCGAGACCGGTATTCTTCAAGTAATAATCAGCGAGGACTTGCCAAATGCCTTCCATTACAAACTTTTCCTGCTGGTTATTTGTTTCTTATGGTTCGGATCTTCGGTTGGTACCTGTCCTAAATAGATATATTGTGTTTCACATCAACTGCTTTGCTAAATATTGTAAACTGCCCTTTCTCTAGGAGGCTGCTTAAATTACGTTAGTCTTCCACATACTAATTCAAGGACTATCTGTCTGCTTTTCCTATCTAGGTCACCTATCTTTCTTCGCAGTCCGTACCCAGAGTTACTTAACAAGGCAACGCCATCAGCGAAACGCAAATTACTGGGTTATTCTTCCTTAACAGTTATCCATAACTGCTCTCAATTTAATTATCTGAATATTCTCTCTAATTAAGCTGCGAATAGTACGAGGAAAGTTACGCCTCCATACCTAAAAGCTTTCTTTAGTGGAACTTTATTACTTTCTTTTTGTAGAAATATGGCTGCTGTAAAGCCGCTATGGATATATTCTAATACTTACAAATACGCATCATCCGAAGCTTTATTATTTAATATATGTTTTAAACAATTTTGTAGAAAGATGACTTCAAAATTAGGCCTCTCGTGAACGAATTTATATTATAACAGGTTTGTAAGGTATCTACAATCACTTCTAATTTTCTATTTTCCCCCTTGTTTTCTAGAAAAAGTATATTTTTCTAAATGTAGAGACTACTTTGACTACCAACCGATTACTTCACTATTTATAGGCTTTCGGAGTTTCACGACTTCTCAGGACTTTGATATAAATTTAACCTCGTCATGTTTAGTACTCAAAATTCATGGCCCAATTATATGTCTACAAACAGTTGTAATCTAAATTTGTTATGATCAGCATTCATAGGCACACCACTTAATTTGTTCTCGCTGGGATCTGGTGCATTTTTATCGTTCATGCTTGGTGTGGCCAAGATTGGCATTTAACAGTAATATGACTAGACATTGTATGCAGAAACTCATGTGTGCTTCCACAATGTTCCCGATTCTTCTAGGCATCTTCTGTTGCTTTAAAATAACGGCTTGAGAGGCTAGTTGGTGCATCATCGTATTCAGATATGTGGCGCAAACAAAGACAAACACAGGAGAAGGTCCACAACACACGCGCACACTACCAACTGTAAGAAGAACCGGAAAACACTTCCTCTTCTACACTCAGGCACGTCTCAACTTCTTCTTCTCATCTCCCTCTTCTTTGCCAAGGGGAAAATGTCACACTCTTCCTCGCACACCATAACCTTGTCCAAACATGGCGGTGACCAATCTCTTCTTTCTTTTCTTCTATTCTTTCTCTTCTTTAACAAGGGGAAAGTGACACTTTCTTCCTCTCAGCCCAAAAAATATCGACCAAACATGACAGTCACAAATTCTATACTGTCTTGTAAATCCACACCACTGCATTGCCCAGTAACTCCTACCACACTGGACAGGTAAATATCACCACATAGTCACAAATCATACACTAAAAACACCACCTACACACCATAACTTAAGTAGTCCCTATCTATTGAGAAACTATATCTTGCCAACATCTAAGAAGCCACGAGGCCCATGTACTTAAGGGGGAAAAAATTCTGCAAACTCCCATGGCCCCAAAAACGTAAGATGAGTCCAAGAATAACAACTTTAGGCCAAGAATAACAGCTTGAGGCCCGATAATAATCTCATTCTTTGCATAACTCAAGAGAATTGCTCAATAAAATTAAATTCTTTTCTACGTAAACTCAACGAAGCTTCACTAATGCATCTTTCATTCTTCTTCTGTATCCAATACGCCTCTAAAATTTCGCGTTGCTTTATCGGTACATTTCCATAATGACATTAAGCAATAAATCTAGTGGTGATATTTCACTGTTAGCATTCATAGTTTCATTACCGACTAGAACTTTTGCTGCTTTCATCACTGAATTCATTTATTCTTTTGCGGTCTATGGTAAGCCCGAAAAATTAGAGCTCAACCTCAATATCTTCGCTTGTGGCTGCTGGTATTGCCACTAGCACTAGAGATTTGGTGGAAATCCTGTATTTGATGCTCCAGACTATCTACAAGCCCAGAGAGCAGCCTTATCCCTGCCATCTCTGGGGACCAGCCCAGAAACCAGCGACCCAGCCGTTGACTTCTACGGCTCTCACATGAAAAGAGTCTAATATAGGGATCAACTTGCATAAGATTATGGAAGCTTCCTTACGCTTATCAGCGGAGCTAAGTGCGCAAGTTAAACTTCCATCTGCTTCTTGGATAGCAAACCGGTTCCATCTTGCGGTTAACCTCCATGCGTTTCCTCTTCCTCCTCTCCTCTTCTCCTCTCCTGGTAGGGCATTTCTGTTCTTAGCCAACTGACTAAGATATCCGGTGTAACAAGTGGTGTTATTCTCAGGTTTTTTATTCTTGCTATTGATTCTTCCTATTTATTCGAGCTTGTGTCTTGCACTGTCAGTTGCAGTTGCAGTTGAGCTGCAGTCATGAGTTTGCAATCGTCCAAGTTTTTCTCGCTTGTCCTTGTGTCTACGTGCAAAGTTTTCACTATGAAAGTAATCATCACTTGGTGTTTCCCTATGATCCGCACCTTGTAGTGTCCTTATTAGGCTCATGGGGCGATTCATCGGTAGATTTACAGTAAATAGAGACAGTTGTCTTACTAGCTTTGTGTTGCTGCACTAACGCTCTCGCAAAATGATGTTGGGCGGGTACATTATAAAGGAATATCGAGAAAATATTGACCCTGCGATCGAAGAACACTAGAAAGGCAAAATCATTCAAATTCCAACAACTTCGACGTATCAAGTTTCTCTAAATGTCCTTGACGGAGAGTTGAGGGAACCGCCGCAGTCAAGCATCATCATCTGGGCGGGTAATGGAGACATAAAAACAAAGCAAGGCATCGTCGAAGAAAATATCCAGTTCTTCCTCGGTTTAGGACAGGCATTGCTAGAAGTTCAACTCATTTTTGAAATAGAATACTTCAGGTGCTTGTAGCGAACTTCGCAAAGGAATACCAGCATTTAAATTAATGTATGATGATTGCTTTCTTCGACTAGCTCACCAAGAGAGACATGCATACATACGAGACTTATTTGCCCTCTATGATCAATCCGCTGATGAAGCACTACACCAACGCCATGAGGCTACATATAAGCATATCAAATTATTACCCTAGACTGACCCAGACTAAATGTGCAGTCTTCTTCAAAACTGCGCCAAACGCTTTTTGTCAGCATCGAAGGTGCGACGCAACCCATGTTCCATCCATAGCACTGTCACTGACGAACAAGCCCTCCCTATATACCAAATGCACTACTGTGTATCATCGAGAGTACATCATACCGTCCTCAAGCAAACTGACGATATGCTTCATGATAATGTCATCCCGACATCTAAGAACGTCTTTGCTGCCTCAGTACTTGTTTTGAAGAAGGCGCGCTGCACACTTCGCTTCTTCATGTACTGCCGTCTCTTGAATAAACTTAACATAGAAGGGTGTTTAACAAGATCAACACGTTAAAAGGTAATGATGCATGAATAACAAAGAATGACATCATCGTCACTAAAGCCAGTGGACTGTACCGCGTGCGAACGCTTTGTCTCTGAACATAGGACAGTTTTATAAGAATACCAGTGGTTAACTTTTCCCTGATCACGGCACTCCGTCACTGAGAGTACAGTTGAGCTTTTCTCCTCGACGTACAACCAATTGGATGTATTTCAGACCAAAACTTCGCTTAGAGATAACAGAAGCAAGTTACTGGATTAAATATTAACGCGTATGATGAGGACAAAGCCGTTCAAGTATTCAGAAAGCGTTGCGAAAGGAACCAGTACGCGCTATTGGAATCTGGTCTTAACGCCTCAGCTTAATATCCTGGCAATTATTTTTTATGTGTAATCTAATTATTTGTAACTTTACAAATGAAGAAAACATGAACGAGAAGATCTATCGAATGATAATATTACTGCAAAATTGAGGATAAAAATTATTTGTAACCGCTGAAGGCTAAAAGATCAAAATAAGAAGTGGAGTCAAGTATTGGGTATAATGAAAACGGCGAGAAAAGTAAAATATCGCTTTGATTGCCTCATGAATAAACTCTATCAAATATTGAAACGAACAAAAATGTTTAGTACACAATGGTAATTATTGTTCTAAGTATTTTCTGAAAAGCAGTATCCAGGCTCTAGTCCAAAATCACATTAGAAATCGCTCTGTCGTCATTAGTGGAAACTTTGTACATTTACAGAAAGCCTAGACTGCTAAATCTCCACCATCAATCATAATTAGAGAAAACACTAATGTACTGTCAAGTGTTCTGCACTGTTGTCATCAGAGCCTGTAACTTAAAGTGTACCTACAAGACTCTGAAGTCGAGGAAATAATACATATTTACACATGACGCGAAGGCTTGGTGGCAGCAAATCAAAATGCACGAATAGGCTGTTAAGGCAATAATTGTTTTTGTAATTATTTCGCAGGCACTGGAAGTAGGGAAATGTTTCTACGTCAGTTTAACACACATTCTTAATTCTAAAGGCGAGTCTTGCAATATTTTATATTTTGACTCACGAAGGCACCCGCAAAGGTGAGCACTAGCTCGGAAGAGAAACAATTTGTCGAGAAACAATTTTGTAGAGAAGACGCTTCCGCAAATGTCAGCATTTGTTTGAATGTGACTTTCGAATTAGAGGAACAATGATAACTTGACAATGCTATTCCGTCTGTAGTCATCATGTGTTTTATGCTCATGTCCAGAAAGGTTATTGTATCATAACCAAATGTGACGCGGTATGGGAACTCATATATTGGAAATAAGCCTTATGAGGAGGGATGGACGTCCAGTGCCAATCGCGAGACAGATGAATTCAATAAAATGAATAATACCTGTTTTATGAAAAAGTTAACACACTAACAATTTTTGAATATTTAAGACAGCATAAGCGCGATATTTCGACATCGCAATAAGACCTACCTCGAAATGGTGCGCATTGTGAAGTACGAAAATTATCTTGCCGAAAGGCAACATGCGCAATAAAGTCATTGGGACTGAATTAATAGTATTCACTGCTCATTATACTCAATGGAGAAATTTTATGGAAATAAATTGCCTCGATCTCACTAGAGGAGGTTGTCATATTTTTGGTTTACGCTGTGACAATTGTTAATGATTTAGAATCTTTCACATAGAATGCCAGAAAGCGAGCTTCTGACGCAGGACTAGGGCCCAATGTGTGAGAAAGCTCAATGTGGAAGCTGAATTTATTTCATTTCTGGCTACCTATGAAATCTTTTTGGTATCGAGTATGAAGATATCTACACCCAATCCACTGCTATGCTGTTATATCATAGCTATCTTACGGGAGCCGATCATGTGCGATCTGGCAATGCAACTGCAATCTCCCCAAAATACATCCATTCGTGAAGACGTACACACCAGTCACTAATGAATACTTCACCACATGTCCGATGCCACACTACCTGTTTACTCCGAAACTACCAGCGGCCTCGTGGCATTCTCCCTCTGCAGACATCTAAGCGCTCGTCATTATGACAAACCTAGTGCGGTCTTCGCCTTCTAACGCATGCTTTTCAAAGAGTATCTGCTACTCTTCGCGTCTCATGGGCTCTTTTTTAGGACAACATTGAGGAACTGAAGCCGACAGGATATATGAAGAATTGCGATATTGTATGCTGCACATATATGCCTAATACGATAGTTGCTGCCATTATGCTCTGAGTCCCTGAAGCTACTCTGCAGACGTCAAAATCTATCGCGCACCAGGTGACAGCCGCGTAATGAAAAAAACAAAAACAAAGCATGAATAGCACGCGGTTGTGAACGTGATTCTACTCCTCGGCGAATCACTTAGGTGAAGCTGTCTGGCAGCTGAGTTAAACAATTCTAAGCCTACAGCTCAGCCTTACATCGCATGTGCTAAGCGATTCTCGTGCGGTGGTCATATCAGGTTTCCATTGGTGCGCAGATCTCTAAGAAAGCAAGACGAAAACGTAACCTGCATGTGCAAATCAAAATTTTTATGCATGGCCGCTTTATACAATGAGCCTAGTCCCTATTATCAAAACGTTTGAAGGAATCTCTCAAGGTGGACACGAATTTTAATAAAGAAGTGCCTACTTATTGCCACGCACTTGATTGCACCAATGCGGCTACTAGGAAAAGTATTCAGCTTGCTCAAATGTTAAGCTTCTAATAATGTTTTATAGGTTTTCTACGTACTGTTTTTTTGTCCTCGAGCGAATGATAATCAGTAGTTACTGCATGCTTCGAATGCCTTGCACATCAGATGAGAGGTTAGGCAGTTTGATTCACCGGGGCTTCCATCGGTTTAGAACTCCGCCGTATTCAATTGTGTATTCATTTTCGTTTATTTGCTGCATAATACTAGCCTCAGTTGATGCTGCGGCAGATTTGGGCATTTGCATCGCACAAAACGAACAAACTTAAGTGTGAGAAAGGGAGAAACTTTACGACTCCACAAGCATTGAGAGTTGTCAGGGTTGGGCCTCATTGGTAGATAACAAAGGGAGATAACAAATCATATTTCACAGCAGAAGTACAGTTGCTTCAGAATCAAAGAGACCACATATCCGAGCGTACACAAGCTCAAAGAAGAACGGAGCACATAAACAATAGTATAGATAGGAAAACCGATCAAAATAAACATTAATTACAGCAAATAATAATTTTTTGCCTTAATGCGCAACATGCTGAAAAATATTCCCAAAGCATTGAGGACATATGTAAAAACTATTTACAACGAAAACATAAACAGTGCTTAGTCATCAGACAATTTTAACAGCATGTAGTCCTGTTTCGCGTCATGGGTTTCTCCATAGGATTATCCTGTCATAGAGCTATCTCTGGTGGATAGCTCTATAACTCTCGAAAACAAAAACATCTTGCAGGTACAATATCAAGGTAAAAGGATCATAACCGGAACTACATGTGTACAAAAATTGAGGCTATTCATCCAAACAAAATTGACGAATCCAAAGTCATTCGTCTGTATAAGCCTGATTATCTTTCAAAAACGGCATACGAGCTGCTCAGCAGACACATCTTTTATGATGCTTAAGCTAAAATGGATGAGAGCGCGGTTTTTACACCATATGAATTAAGCTGCTTTCTAAGAATCATTGAGAGAGAGAGAGAGAGAGAGAGAGAGAGAGAGAGAGAGAGAGAGAGAGAGAGAGAGAGAGAGAGAGAGAGATATCAACTATTATGCCCTTAAAGAGCTTGGCGAGGATCCGAGGCGCAGCTCTGCCCCAGCCATGTCCTCCCCCTCAGCGGTCGACCTGGATCGTTTGAATCTGAGCAGCGGCAAGAGCGAGACAGATGACTTCACGTTGCCCGTTTTTGTCCTGTTTGAGAAGTAATGCCACCCAGGACTTATCTGTTCTGTCAGGTTCTATATATCTAGGACATTTCTGTATCATGTGGAACATGTCCGCTATGATATCGCAACATTAGCACCTGGAGCTAAACATTTCCGGGTGGCACTTGCTGTAAACCTGGGGGTTCGGGAATACTCTAGTTTGTAGCTTACGCCACATAACCTCCTCGCTTTTGGTGAGTTGCTTACACGCTATTGGAAATATTGATCTTCCTAATTTGCTATGATTAAGGATATTTTTGTAGGTATTAAGGTCAGCATCGAACTGTAGGGGATCCTTATCGCGCAAGGGGTACGGGGTTCCGCATAAGACGTCACTGGTATCCCAGTATGTTGCTACTCCTCGGGCCAGTCCGTGCGCTTTCTCGTTCCCCCTCAACCCCTGGCGCGCCGCTGTCCAAATGACTGTAACCTGCTCTGTCGGTGGTGGACCACTGGCCAAGACTATTGCTGCTATGGCTGAAATGCGGCCCGCTTCGAAGTCTCTAATCGTTGATTTGGAGTCTGTAACTCTAATTTTGACCTGTTGTTGGGTTAGCGCCAACACAATGGCCACCTCTTCCGCCTCCATTGCGGTCGAGTGTCGGGTGCTGCAGCAAACTACCGAGCCCACGTTTTCTTTAGCTGCTACTGAAACACGTCCCATACTGTTCGCGCATTGTGCGGCATCTGTATATAAGCCGTCCTGTCTACCCTCCAACGGGCTTGCAGCGCTGTTTCTCTATCACTCCTCCGGCTCTCATGGTATACGGGGTGCAGGTTTTTGGGTAGCAGAGGTATTTTTAATTTGTCCGTAACCTGTCTAGAAACCTTGTCTGTACGTCTAGAGAATGCTTGCGGCTCATAGCCCAGTTTCTCCAAAATGCTGCGACCAATACGAGTGCGCAGCAGTCTCTGGTATCGGGAGGTCGTTGCAGCCTCAATGAGCTCTTCGAGGGTATTGAAACTCCTAGTCTCAAAATATAGTTTGTCGACGTATTGGGTGGTAAACAATGTGCAGTTTTGATCCTTTGAAGCCATAAATACGGCGCCACATAGACTATCGTAGTAATTATAAAAGACTGGACTAGCCTGAGGAGGTTAGTTCTTTCATGATCGTATGTTTGTTTGCGATCCGCTTCAAGAGTCTACACGATTTCTGGTGCTAGTGTCTAGCCTCTGTATTGTTTCCGAGTTCTGCCGTTAGCCTGAATTTTAATCCCAGAACTCTAATGCTGGCCGTATTATTTTCTGGTTATCCTGCTTTATACGCCGATGATGGGGCGATCGGATTGGCGTGCGAACGAGCGCTTCAGATTTCTTGGCCGAATATCTGATCCTGATTGTTTCTAAGTATCTTTCTATAACATCGATTGCTCGCTGAAGTGTCTGTTCAATTTCACCGTCACTTCCCCTGCACATCCACAGATTCAGGTCATCTGCGTATAAGTATGTTTAGCCCCTTGATTTCCTCTAGATTTGCGGGGAGGCACAGTAAATATTTACTTATGCTACACTTCAGCATGCACTGCGCTTTGAACAAAACAGATCAATTGACAACAATTTGGCCAGCCTTAAATTCCCATCTGACCTAATAATGTGGTCAATACACGGTATCACTTTGTGCTTGACATTACTTGAATTTCGGCACACCAAACATTCTATTGAAGCTCGAAACGCGGTGGGGGCATCGTCCTTCTATTGAAAGAAAGCTTTTCAGGCCTAGTTTCATTCTGTATGAGTGACCGGAATGTATTTTTCTCACGCTGTCTAAGCGACCAGTATTTTGAGATGCTTAATGGTTCACTGTAGCCATCAGTCCTTTACTGCCCTTGACCACCCTCCACAGGGTAACTTGAACGAAGTCCTTTCTGTGTTTTGAAAAAAAAAAGGAAATTAAATTGTTGCAGATAATATGTTATATTTTGCAGTATGTGACTTTAACATAGGCATAAGCGATAACTGTGTGCGCAAAAAGAAATGACCAATATAGCGACAAGCCGTTAGAATCCAGAACATCAAAAATAGCCCAACGCACATAACGACTTCATCTTCTGCATTATTGACCTTTTTCTCAACACTTGTAATTTTCCTCTCGCCGTGGAGCGTTTCGCCTTAAGCATCAGAGACCACCTGCAAGTTTTCTGCGCATAGACATAAAATCTAGTTTAGCATATACGTTTAATCGCCATCTGTAGCGTATTTAAAAGAAAAAACATTGAAATATTTATTAGTATAGAGACAGGATTCTGGGAGCCTGTTCTCTTAAGCACCGGCTCGGATGTTGCATATGCAACTGTCTTGTGGATTGTTACTAATCTATCATACTTGTTTTCTTACTACTGAAGCAAATATGACGAAAAAGCGTTGGCCAGCTTTTGGGGCCCCGCAACGTATTCTACTTATGAACATAAACCGCAGAATATTCGCGAAATGTATTAGGACTAAGGATATTCCAATACTGATCTTCATTAAAGCGTTTCGGAACTTTTTCGGCAGAGAAATCAGGACAGCAAGGACGACTTACGACAACATCCACTTTCACAAGGAAATCTCTAATAGTCCAAATTACAGCACATTTTATGCCGACGTCAAAGATGCCAGGGTGGCAGTAATCAGCAAAAATGGCGACTAAAATCGTATAACTACTGACCAACATTTGGTTTACCTTCTCTGGATGCAAAAAAACGCAAAATCCATTAAGGAGCCTACAATTTGCTTCTAAAACGCTCTATTATAAATGACTGCGAATATGAGTTTCGACAGAACAAGTTCATGCCGCATGCATTACCTGACCAGAAATATTATATATTATGCAACACAGAATCCCAGAAGCTTAGAAGCTTGCATTTGGAATCTATGTTTTAGTAAGTTTTTTTGACACATTTAATCACAATACCATTTTTGCTAAACGGGAACATTACGGAACATGTGGTCATGCCCTCGCAGTTCTCAAGTCATATATGTGCTTTTGTGCTATATGTGCTATATGTGATAATTTATACCTTAGAAGTATATCATATCCTTAATATGCAGGCATTGTGAGATAAAGGTGTAGGTGAGCAATCATCATCATCATCAGCCTGGTTATACCCCCTGCATTGCGAAGGCCTCTCTAATATTTCTCCACTTAACCCGGTTCTTTGCTAGCTGCACCCACTTGACCCCTGCCAACTTATTCTCATCCGCCCACCTAACTTTCTGCCGCCCCCTGCTACGCTTTCCTTCCCTTGGAATCCAGTTTGTTACCCTAAGCGACCATCGGTTGTCCTCTCTTCGCACTACATGTCCTACCCATGTCCATTCATTTTTCTTAATTTCCACTCGAATGTCGGTAACTTGAGTTATCTCTCTGACCCACTCTGCACGCTTCCTATCTCTTAATGTTACCCCTACCATTTTTCGTTCCATAGCCCTCTGGGTTGCCCTCAACTTAAGTAGAACTCTCTTGGTTAGCCTCCACGTTTCAGCCCCATAGGTGAGTACAGGCAAGATGCAACTGTTGTATACTTTCCTCTTCAGCGATACCGGTAAGCTGCTAGTCATAATCTGCCAGTGCTTGCCAAATGCGCTCCATCCCAATCTTATTCTTCTTGTTATTTCCTTTTCATGGTCCGGATCTGCTGTTACTACCTGTCCTAAGTAGACATATTCGCCTACTACTTTCAGTATTTCGCTACCTAATGTAAACTGCTGTTCCTTCCCGAGGCTCTTGAACATTACCTTAATCTTCTGCATATTGATTTTCAAGCCTACCTTTCTACTTTTTCTGTCTAGGTCATCAATGATTAATTGCAGTTCATCCCCCGAGTTGCTTAGCAAGACAATGTTGTCAGCAAATCGCAGATTACTGAGGTATTCTCCATCTACCCTTATCTCGAACTGCTCCCATTCCAAGTCTCTGAATACTTTCTCTAAGCAAGCTATCAATAGTACTGGGAAGATCGTGTCTTCTTGCCTAACACCATTCTTTATGAGAATTTTGTTACTTTCTTTATGCAGAACTATGGTTGCTGTTCAGCCACTATATATATCTTCCAGCACTTTCTCGTACGGCTCGTCTACCCCTTGATTTCGCAATGCCTGCATCACTGCCGAGGTTGCAACGGAGTCAAATGCTTTTTCGTAATCAATCAATGCTATGTATTAGGGCTAGCTATATTCCGAGCATTTTACTATCACCTGATTGATGGTACGGATATGATCGATAGTAGAGTACAGTTTCAGAAACCCTGCTTGATCCTTTGCTTGATTGCAGTCTAAGGTTGTCTTGATTCTATTAGCGATTACCTTAGTAAATACGTTATACGTACCAGACAGTACGCTGATTAGTCTGTAATTTTTAAGGTCCTTAGTGTCCCCTTTCTTGTGAATGAGGACAATGTTTGCATTCTTTCGTGGTTCCGGTACCGTCGATGACACCAGGCACTGCGTATACAGGGTGGCCAGTTTTTCTAGCACGATATCCCCCCCGTCCTTCAGCAAATCTGTAGTAATCTGATCCCTCCAGCTGATTTCCCCCTTTTCATAGTTTCTAGTGCTTTCTTGACCTCGTCCTTCGTCACTGGTGGTGAGCATATGTGAGCGTAATGTAAGATATCCGTAGTGACCATACAGCATCCATATTTCTGCATAAAGTCAATGATAAAATTCCAATTAAGAAAGGTGTTACACAAGGAGACACCTTCTACCAAGAGATATATACAGATTGCTATAGAGTGTATTGAAAAGCACGGAGTGGAAGCAGTTAGGCTTGAGGTTCGATGGAGAATATCTCAGCATTCTGCAGTCCCCAGATGAGGTTTCCTTGTTAAGTAACTAAGGCAGCAACTGCAACAAATGATAAATGATATAATATAATGCTGAACAGCCTTGCAAACGAACAGGACATAGGTGGCGAAGTGTTGGAACTGGTAGGCGATAATGTTTACGTAGGGCAGGTAGTTAACGCAGATCGGGACTACGAAAGGTAAATAACTAGAAGAATAAAATTGGGATGGAACGCATTTGAAAGATACTCAAACATTATGCCTAGCAGCTTACCGGTATCATTCATGAGAAAATGTATATAACAGTTGCATCGGTCAAAACGTTTGGGGCAGAAATAGGAAGATTAACAAAAAGGGTTCGACTTAAGTTGAGAACAAGTCAAAGGGCCATGGAACAGTTAACGGCAGGCGTAATGTTAAGAGGTAAGAAGCGTGCAGGATGAGTCAGAGAAATAACTAAAGTTACTGATATTCTATTCTAAATAAAGAAGAAATGTGCATGGAAAGGACATGTAGCTGAAAAAGAAGATAACCGGTGCTCTGTAAGAGTTACCAAATGGGTTCCAAGCGAAGGTACGCGTAGGAGGGGGCGGCAGCCCATTAGGTGGGTAGATGAGATTACGAAATTCGCAGGGGTCAAGTAGATGCAGCTGGCACAAGGCCGTGTTTTTTGAGGAACATGGGAGAGGCCTTCACCCTACAGTGGATAGAGTCCGGCTGATGATGATGATGAATAGAAACAGTGGGATAAGATTTATTATTTACGCGAACGCTGAAGCTCATCCTGCTTCTGCACTGATAATAGTCAACTAAGAGGCTCTGGAAGCAATGATTCACTTCACTGAAGGAGGAGTGGTCCTTATATTCCTTTACAATAAAAAAAGAAAATACGAAGGCAATAATGTTCCATCCTAAGTGCAAGCTAAAAGGGTATGCCCCATCTATACATTTCAGTGGCACAAGAGTGAAATGTGCCCATTCAATCGCATCACGTGACATATATTTTACACCTACAGTGTCAAGGGATACTTAAATGATCAACATTCCACTACGCTGGGTAACTTCAGAAGTATAGAGTGTTGTAATAAATACATTCTTGCAATGAAACAAAATTTGAACTTTACTATCCACACTTTTCCGAATATTCAAGGTATTTTTATTCAGTATGAGGAAAATTCAGGGTCTGCAGTTTCCAGCACCCTTTTTTTATCCAAAGAAAACGCTATGCGTGATACAGATTCTTCAGGTGACGCACTATTACGTCTCACACCAATAAAATAAAAGTACTTCAAGTCCTTAACCTTTTCAAGTAGAAGTTTCTTTGGTTCTTTAAATAGCAGATGTCACAGAATGACCCTTTTTGTCAAAAATTGTACACCTCTTTCCACACAACAGGGCCAATATTACATAAAACCCTAAAATGTTAGATGTATCCAGGTGAAACACAAACTATGGTTTTGCTATATAAAAGTATATACTGTCAAAATGTGTATACTGTTAAGAGGAAGAAGTAGGTGGAGAGTTCAGTCAGTAGAACTGCTATCGCTGGGCGTGTTCAAACTGACTTTCTATGGGCTCAGCTCGCCTCTGCTTTTCCCAGTCTCAGTACCTTTCGACAAACTCATATTCAGAGATTTGGTGTAGTCGCTGGCTAAGAACATTGATCCTGGAGCTACGAAGCCACAATCTCCTGACACCCACAATGCCTGAGGACGGTAGACACGAAGCCGTGCATGCGGGCCCGGCTGTCATCTTGCCGGCCCTCTTCGCAAGCGGGGCCCAGCTATCTTCACTAGGACCAATGGCATTGATGTAGAAGATTGGCTCAGCTCCTTCTAGCGGGTAAGCCGCTACAATATATGGGACGAAGGCACAAAGTTCAACGTCATATTTTATCTTACCGGCATAGCTAAACTTTGGTACCGGAACCAAAAGGGAGACGTGCAATATGTGATCACTGTCAAGACGAGGTTCGCAGAACTGTTTGATCACCCGAATATCAGGGAACTCCGAGCTGAACAGAGCTTGCGGGAAGGTTTGCTACAGATGGATGGAAATATTTACAAGCTACAAGAAGATTTCGTCAACATATGAAAGTGGGTGAAATCCATGTCGAAAGCTGGCAAGATAATCTCCATCTTGAAAAGCATAGATGATTACCCTTGTTAGCCAGTGACTTGAGCACCGTTGCCAGCGTCGTCACGCTCACCCAGGCCTTCGAGGAACTGTGGAAACAAAGGGCGCTGACTCGTCAGCACCCAACTCAGATGGAACCGCTTGCCTCATTGATGCCTCAAGCCGTCAGCTCCTCCTTGCTGCAACAGATAAGATTTCGTTCGTGAAGATGTGGTGGGTCAGATTTCACTTCTCCCTAATCCTTGTGAATAGCTACCCTATCTGGCCTCTGCTCTCCTCCATTCAAGCGCAGGTTGCTGAGGGAGTCCCGTCCCGTCATCCGCCATCACATGTAGCCTCTCCGCTCACTTATGTCGACATTCAACGGCATGTTACCGCTTCCGTGACTTACACCAACATTGCAAATTACGAGCGCTGCGACGGAGAACAACAACGAGAGGGTAATGACAAGTAATGATGTTGTTGTTTTCCGTCGCAGCGCTCGTAATTTTCAATCATGTACCAACTAGCTCAACTTTCCGTATTATACCAACATTGCGCCAAGTCCTATCGCCGTTCCACTAAATTACGCCGGAATCGTTGCAAGGCCTCGACTACCTGCCTACCGTGACGTCACTGCCTGTGCAGGTGCTGGCATTGTCATACCATCGACCGACTCCAGGAGCCAGAAACCCACGGCGTACAAATGATAACCATGCTATTTGCAAATTTTGTTGATTCCATAACCATATTGTTAGGCCATACTACCTGCTATGGATGTTGCTTTCTCTGTACCAGCACCGCCTGACCAACCTTCCATATACTGGCAACATACCTGCCCGCAGATGGGCAGGTATGTTGCTGCCTCTTCCTGGCCTAAAAAGACGCTTCTTCGCGTTCAGTAAAGTTTTTAGGGCAATGGTGAACCATGGCGAGCGCTCTTTGGCTGGTTTTATCTGTAGTGGTGTACATTTGATTGTTAGAATGAGCTATTTCACTACGGAATAAACTCGCTTTCTTCCACTGAGCGCTGAAAGACCCCATGCATGAAAACATAAACAATTCACTCAAGTTCTTTGCTTTTTGGAAAATAATCTGTCTAGCGTAGTATGTGATAATTTTAGGCGGAGTTGATATGCGTCCTGTGCTGCTTTGAACGATAATTTGTAAAAAGTGATCAATTGAACCAGGAAAAGGGGTTAAGGAATGTAAACGAGAAGGTTTATTATCCAGAACAAAGTGTAGCTTGTCAGTTCAATATGTAAGCATAAATTATTAAAAGCAAAGTTTTCACTTGCCGCTCATTGAGAGCAGGGCCGGAAAAGGATGGGATTATTTTTGAAAAATTGAAATCATCTGAAAGAAATAATTATTTGGATGGATATCTCTAGACTGCGCTATTCAAAACGTCGTGTAGCTGACTGCAATAACCAGAAGGTTCGATTGGTGGACAGTAACATGCGCACAAAAGTACTCTTTGGAGTCCAATTGGATTGGATTGGTAAAACGTTTATTCGGGGCCTGCAGTAGAACGCGCGCTCGCGCGCGCGCGCTCCTGACGTGGCTTACGTCGTCCTCTGGGCACCGGCCGCGCTGCCTGGGTCCCGGCTCGCCGTGGCCGGCTCACTGGTTCCCTGCCGGGCCAGCGCCTTGATGACCTGCTGGACGGCCCCAGCTTGACACAGACACAATTAAGTTGAAGCGCAAAGGTTACATGAATAGTATTTAATATCAGATTGTTTGCAGCAGCTATCAGGACACCACTCCAGTTTTTTATATTGCGATCACAACTATACATATTGCAGTTTTTGTCGCAGTCAAACAGTTCACAAACTGCAGTCTTGACCAGCAGCCACGTTTCCTTCATTACAAGAATATCAACCGCACTATCGTCACAAACAGAAGATGAAGCATCGAATTATTACTACATACTTCTGACATTTGGAAATAAAAACTATATACTGCATTGGCCTGAATTTCGCTTAGCTCTAGGTCTTAGGATGAGGCCATACCAGCGCCAGCGAGCATGGAACGATAATAATAACCTTCTGGGTATCGCTTGGGGCTGTACTCAAGTTATAATACACAGTCAGCTACTGGGCAATAAAGATAATAATTCTTAATTATGTATAACTTATAGCGCACTGAAAATGTTTGGCCACTTGAGTTTCCAAAATCGCAAGGTTTTTTCTGCGCAATGACTGTGTTGCCTTAGAGAAATGTTCATTTGCAGTCATTTTTGAGTCCTTCAATTTATTTAAGATGTTCGTATGGCGTCGCAGAACTTAGATTCTGAAAACGTCATGATAATAAGTTTGAACTTTCAAGCCAAAATTTTGCTAGCCTGTGGGCACGAGCTGCACGATCAAAACTACTACACAAGTTAAGATTCAAAGCTGTCTTAAGAGCTGTGCAAACCTTTTCTTCAGATTCAGATTATGTTTAGAGGAGCTATCGTCAGGAACTCGATTAAAAATTAAGTTTTCTAGGCGAGAGTGGTATACGAGTTCGCTCAGCCATTTTAAAACTGCTATCACTTCTAAGCGTTCGTTATCGCCAGCTTATATAGCTTTCCGACAGGCAAACAACAACACAGTATTGAAATTCTTTCATTCATGTAGTGACCATATGTTGACTGAAAAAGCGCCTCTGTCGGCTAAAAACATTGAATTGGCCGGCGGCATAGACTAGTAATGTTCTGTTGTGTCAGGTATTGGAGCGATGGTGCTTTTGGAAACCAAAACATCGGGATTTTACTGCTCCGTTAGGGTAAGCTGCGTACTATGCTGTTCAGCGTCGTTCCGGTTAAGGGAAAAGAGCAGCATTAAATGAGTAATATTCTGTGACTGAAGGAATCAAGAAACAAGCGTGACGAACAAGCCCACCTTGTGAGCCAAAACCGCTACCGTTTATCATCGAGAGAACATCACGTCATGGGCGAGAAAACTGAGGATATGCTTCGTGATGACACCATCGAGACATCCAAAAGCTCCTTTACGGCTCCAGTCCTTAGAAGAGGTACCTTCCCACCTTCGTTTCTTCATTTATTGCCGTCTCTTGAAAACCTAACGTCGATGGTTGTTTACTAGCTCCCAATCAGAGACTGCAAACTTACCTGCAATGCGACGTTAGCTACTTCTCATCGATGAACTTGAAGAGGGGCCCTTGGCATGTTAAAGAAGAAAAAAGAGATCTCAAGAATATCGCGCACTTCCCGCCAGCCGGCTCATTGAAGTCCAAAATGGGGCTATTTGGCCTCTGCTCCGCACAAGTGACATTCCAATGACTAATGAGTAACAATATCTTTAAAATAAACTGTAAGCATTCAGCCGGCGTTTCTGGCAGGCGTAACATAAAAAAAATGTGCCTAGTTTGCATCGTTTTCTTTATTCAAGTACTTAAAACATACATTGTCTTCAAACATTGAAGACAAGCTGCAAAGGTTTTGAACAATGGTGATAACAGTAAAGGCATGAGCACCTGCTTTAAAGCCGGAATAATGCCACTTCGTCTTCAAGGTGCTGGTATTATTTGCCCTTCGACTACAAAGATTGCAAGAAAAGAGCTGCCATCACTCAAGTTCGAAAAGCCATTAACAAAAAAGCGAGGCGCAGTTTCCTTGGACATATTTAGAAACATTTCGTGCCTTGCCGAACACTTTACAAAGTGTGACGAGTTTCAACTGTAAGCATGGCAAGCAAACTTTTAAAGGAATATAAGAACTGCTTACTGTCCCCTCCCGTCCTAAGGAACTTCGCTGAAAACGCAGAGACAGAAATGCTTTCTGGTAGAAGCAGCATGAAGATAGAAGCGTGCCACTTACATACGAATAGCGCAAAAGAGAGAGTTGTGGCTTACGCTAGTGTTTTCCTGTCGAAAGCCGAAACCAACTATTCGAAATTTAAGAGACATTGTCTTTCAATCATTTTCGCCGCGTACAGATTTCGCCCCTACTTGTATAGACCAGCATTCAATGCTGTGAGATACCACCATGCCTGTTTTGGTCCACGATTTTAAACTTACCTCCAGCCTTTTGCGTGATGTAGCCTCTGTCTTCAAGAATTCAGCATCACCATCACCTATAAATATAGCTGCAACCAATCCTACAGAAACTGCTTTTCACGCGTCCCACTCGAATCGTCCCCAACAGAAGATAAACATAATTTCAGCAGCAGTAGGTTGCAGCTGTATCGCACTGCAGCACGTCGAAATTCACTTCATTGCCTTGTACGTACCATTGACTGCGCTTTTTACCCGCTCTCCTAAGTAACTTAAAGAGGGATAGTAGAATGTGTAGAAAATAAAATGGGAAGGAGGTATAAATCGGCCTTCTATATTCGGTAGAAGTGCTGCCGAAAAGCAAATGCGGGACTGTCCTTACACAGGTTGCAGTAAGGCAGCTTTTGCGCGTCATGCTCTTCTATTTGCTGAGACAATAAATATTCATTCTAATAATGTATATAAGCAACTAGGTCAAAACGTTATAAGGTAAATATGCATCCGAGAGCTAGGAATGATATAACCTTTTTAAGTACCGTCACTAAAACCAGCAGATCGCACCGCATGCACCCGTCACTGAGCATACAGCTACGATTTTCTCCTCTACGTGCAGCTTACTAGATGCAGTTGAGACCAAAACGTCACTGAAAGATAAGAACCGCCAGTCACTCAGCAAAATATGACGCGCGTACGGTGAGGAGTAAACCGTTTCACGCTTGAGCAAACGATTTGAAAGGAATCAGTATGCACTGCTGGGGTCTGGTCTTAATGCCAAGCTTAATCTACTGCCAATTATTTTTTCATGGTAATCTAATTTTTATGTAACATTAGCAATAGAAGAAAATGAACGAGCAGTTCTGTCAACCTATAATATGACTGTAATATTAAAGCTAAAACAAATATTCATAACCGTTCGATATAAGGATCAAAATAACAAGTGGAAATACTATTGGATATAGTGAAAACGGTGAGAAGAGTAAAATATTGCTTTCACTGCCTAACGAATGAACTCTATCAAATAATGAAGCGAAGTGCAATGGTTAGCATACAGAGGTAATTTTTGTTCCAATTATTTTCTCAAAAGCAACATCCAGGCACTAGATCAATATCACATTAGAAGCCTGATGACCTTCATAAGTGGTGAATCGTTCTACATTTACAGGAGGCTGAGAATGCTCCACCACCAACCATAATTAGAGAAAACACTATTGTGCTTTCAAGTGGACTTCGCTGTTACCTGTGTCTGTCAATCGATGGGTTTCTATTGCCTAGAGGACTCAGAAGGCGGAAAGTGATACATATGAATGCATAATGTGAAGGTTTCACGTCAATAAATCAAAATGTACAAACACGTCGTCGCGGCAACGCTCTGCTTTGAAATTTTGTCACGAGCACTGGAAGTAGTGAGATATTTCTGGGTCATTTTAACACTATAACCCTAATTCGAGATTCGAATCTGGCAGCATTTTATATTTCGACGCAAAACGGCCCCGCCAAATTAAGTACTAGCTTGAAAAACAATTTGTGCCATTTTGTCGTGAAGACGCTTCCGCCAATGTCAACATTTGAAGGTGCCTTTCGAATTAGAGAAAATGCGACAACTTGCCAATGCTATTGCGCCTGTAGACGTCATGTGTCTGATGCAAATTTCCAAAGCGGGTATTGTATCTTAACCAAGTGTAAAGTGGTATGGGAACTTGTTCAGGGGTAAAAAGACGGATGGACACTCAGTGCCAGACGGCAGACAGATCAATGAAATAAAACACCTAAGGCACTAGCACTTTTTAAATATTGAAGACAGCATAGGCGTGGTATTTGGGCATGGCAGTGAGACCTTCCTCAAAGTGGAGCACATTGTGATGTTCAAAATTTACCTTGTCTAAGTACAACGCCCGCAATAAATTCGTAGTGGCAAAGTTAATGGCACATAGAGCCGCTGATACAGAATGGAGAACGTTTTGGGAAATGAAGTGCCTTGGCCTCAGTAGCGGAGTTTGGCATGTTTTTGTTTTACGCTACGAGAATTAGTACTGATTAAAAACCTTTCACAAAAAAACAAGAAACCGAGGTTCCGACGGAGGACTTGTGCCAAATATGCTAGAAAACACTATTTTTAAGGTGAATTTATTTCATTTGTTTCTATAAATGAAACCTTTTTGGTATCAAGTAACAAGGTATCTGATAGCTAATCCACGCGTTTGCTGCGATATCATAGTCTATCTTATGGGATCAGAGCATGCGCAAACTCGCAAGGAAACTGAAAACTGACCAAATTCCTCTTTTCGGGAAGTCATATACACCAGTGACTAATGAACACTTGACCACATGCCAGATGCCGGAGCACTTGTTTCCTTCGCAATGACTAGTGGTCTGGTCACATTCAATCTCTGTGGACCTCTTAATCGCTTGTCAGTTCGACACACAGTCCGCCTTCTAACGGACGCTTTTGCAAGAGTGGCTGCACCTCTTCGAGTCTAATGAGCCACTCCTGAGGAAACCATTGATGTCCTGAAGCCGACATGACATGCGCAAATGTGCGATATTGAAGTCTGCTCATGCATGCGCAGAACGATAGTTGCTGACCTAATACTTTGAGTTCCTTAGGCTACTCTGCAGCCGTCTCAATGTATTTCCTAGCACCATGTGGCGGCTTCTTCTCACAAGCTTCTCACAAGCTTTTCACAATGTTGTATAGGTTTTCTATGTTGCCGTATCTTTGTCCTCGGGCGAATGAATATCAGTATTTACTCCCTTCAGAAGAAGGGAGTAAATACTGATGCCTTGCGGATCCGATGAGAGGGGAGGCAATTTCTTTCATCGGGGCTTCCCTTGGTCGCTAACTCAATCGTAATAATTTATTTCTTTTTGAGGACACACTGATGGTTTTCGTTGGGCAGCGCGTCGCATAGTGCAGAAAATTCCACTTCAGCTGGGGCGAAATCGATCACGGCGTTATTTTTAGTCCCATCCGAGGATCACGTCGTGAGAACAAGACGACAAAACTATGAACTCGACATTGTACAAAAGACCTTCAATGACGACACACACTGTACATGCTGCTAAAGGTGCAATCCTATCTTCACTGTCAGTGCGGAGCGACAAACCGTTAAATGACGTCGTAACTGCAGCACCCGTATCGACCAGCACTTATAAAGACAGACCATCGATAGAGATCACTATAACGTCCGTGAGCAAAATATGAGGCTTTGTGCTTTTCGCAGAGCACGCAGTTCTCGCCTCAGGAACCGCGGAACTTAGTTTCCCTCGTCAAATGGGGGTGGTCGCCGGCGCATTGGTGACAGTGACCTGCGACGTGGAGAAGGAGACCCATAGGTCGTATAAGAATATTTTGGCTGCGTATGCAGGCGAAGAGAAAGCAGAACAAAGCAGCGGTGGGGAGTAGTGCGGAGACGCAGGCTTGGAAGGCGCAGCCATGCAACGACGGCACCGATGGGCCACATGTCCAGGGAAACCACATTAGTAACAAATTCGTCGATTGTCCGAAGTGCGCCACGGGTTGTAATAGAGCGGAGTCGCAGGATGAAGGGGAGCCATTTGAGGAAGCAGTGCGGGGCGTAGGACAGGCTGCATGGGTGGTAACGGCTCAGGCGGAGGCCACGCAGGCACTGCCGCGTAGGTCAAAGGGGCCGGCACAGAAGGTTGCCTATACTGTACTGGTGCTCCTACGTATGTCAAGGGAGAGACAGCAGGAGCTTCAGGAAGCGTGGGAAGTGCTTCTGCGACTTGTTCGCGGATGACTTGCTGCAACTCTGGCACAAAAAGAGAGGAAGCGTCTGGATGATGGGGAACGAGGGACAGTTGACGGGCAACTTCTCGAACGAACTGCTTTATTTGTGGCTACAAGCAGGACTGTTCTGCGTTAGGTGTTAAAGCTCCAAGAGGCTCTTGGTGTGAGAGAAAAGAACGAGTCATTTTAAGGCGCTTGCGTAATTCCTCAAATTTTTGGCATGGATTGATTACTTCGACGACGGTTACTGGATTTCTAACCAGAAGCCTCTGGAACACGTCCTTCTCAGTGCGTTGTAAAATGTGACCAATCTTGGCATGTTCTGTCACTGAAGCGTCCACGCTCTTGCACAGGGCTACAACAGCTTTAATATAACTTGTAAAATTATCGCCAGGTAGCTGTGTTCGGTCGCGCAAGCATTGCTTAGCACGCAGCTTGCGCACTGCTGGCCGGCCGAAGATATCGGAAAAGCTAGTCTTGAATGCATACTGTGGTATCCGGACGGAAGGAATGAACAGGCGCAGACCGCAGCTCAGGGTAGACTGTTTATTTACGTCAGTGTGTGAGCGTGTGAGCTGGAGAGAAGAGAGAGAGAAAATGTTCTGATGATGATAGCACTGGTGTATAGAAACGAAACCGAAACTTGTGCGGGATACATCACCTCCCGCTTAAAAAAAACACGAAACACACGTAAAAGCACAGCATGCACAAAGGCAGAAACTGTAAAGTCAGTATTGAAGTTTGTCAGGTGGGCGACGGTCTCTTGCACTTCGACGCAGCGTTTGTCCTGTGTCGTTGCTTTGCGGAGCAGTTGAACTTGCTTCAACCACTGGAGACTGCGGTTCAGATGTCGTTTCAGCTGGTGCTGGTTCCGCGCGATCTTCAGAAGTAGTTGGATCGTTGTTTGGAAGCAGTGCCCAGGATGGTGTAGAGTCAGAGCTGGTTTCTGGTACGCGAGATAATTTAGATGCATTCCAGATGCGGCCGTCATTTAAGAGAAATGAATTCCGGCCTCTTTTTATGACTACTTTAAAGGGACCCATGTATGAAAGCGATGCCTTGCCTCCAGCTTTGGGAATCCTTACTCGAACGATGTCACCATTTCGAAATGTTGGGGGCCTAGCACCGCGTCTCCTATCCGTATACTGTTGGGTGTACGACTGCTTAGCTTGCACCCTCTCGCGAACGGGCTTCAATACAGCATTAGAGTGTACGTCGCTCCCAGAGGGTATTCCAGCAATACTGAGCCGTGTTCTGGGTTGACGACCATGTAGGAGCTTCACAGGTGACAAGCCAGTCGTCGTCTGCGGAGTTGATCTATATGTACCGAGGTAGTCAATCAAGGAAGTTTTCAACGAGCGTTTTTCCAATCTCGCCATTTGTACCCAATCTTTGAGCACCCTGTAGAATCTTTCTATTGCACCGTTTCCCTGAGGGTAGTACACTGAAGAGCAACGATGTATATTGTTCCTCTCGCGCAAAAATTCCTCGAACATTTGACCCTTGAACTGCGGTCCGTTGTCAGTTACAACTTCGTCCGGGAAACCCTCGAGATTGAATACTCCCTGCAGGAACTAAACAACAATATGCGACGTTACTGTCGGTGCAAATGCAAGTTCAGGCCACTTCGAGTGGTAATCAATCAGGGTTATTATGTATCGACAGTTGGAAGGTACCCATTCAAGAGGACCTACAATGTCCATCGCGAGCTTTTGCCATGGCTTGTCTGGTAATGCCACAGGTTGCAAAAGCGCGAAAGATGGTTTAGCAGACTTGTCGAGTGTCTGACAAATGTGACAGTGACTTATAGCTTCCTCAACTTGTTTGTCCATTCGAGGCCACCAATAGAGGTCACGCAGCCTTTGTTTAGTTCTTACTATGCCAGGGTGGTGTTCGTGTGCGAAGCTGACAAGCGTAGCCTTCAGCACATCGGGGATTACAATTTTTCCCCTCGGAGTAACATGCCATCCACCTGAGACAGTTCCTGTCGCACGTCAAAGTAAGGAAACACATCAGGTGTCACGGACTTTTTCGGCGGCCACCCTTTTGTGACATACCCAACAACCTTTTGCAATAGCTCGTCTGCAGCGGTAGCAAACTGCAGCTGCTCTTTTGTCACGAATGATGACACGACCGAGTCTATTTCTTTGTCTACGGTTTGATTGGAAGCGCTTTCAATAGGCTGGCGTGAAAGTGCATCTGCAATGACGATTTGAGACCCTTTCTGATACTCGATCAAAAAGTTGTATTACAGTAAGCGAGAAACCATCTGGATAATCGAAGAGGCCGACGTCCTGCGCCAGCTGACGAAAGCAAAGTTACCAAAGCCTGATGGTCTGTGCGCAACACAAATCTTCTTCCCCAAAGATAGACATGCCAATGCTCGCATGCAAACAGACATGCCAAAGCCTCTCGTTCACCCACGGAATATCTTCGTTCCGCCGCGGTCAAGGTTCTCGATGCAAATGCAACGGTGCGCCTTTCTTCACCATTGCGTTGCTGAAGCACAGCACCCAAGCCCTTTTCCGAAGCATCTGTGGTGACGATTACATCTAACTCTGGGTTGAACATCTGTATGACGGGACTAGCTGATAAGGAGCTTTTGACGAGATCAAAACAGCACTGAGCTTCCTCATTCCAATCAAACTTTTGATTTGACCTCAAAAGCTTTCTTAACGGTTCGACCAAATCAGCAAATCGGGGAATAAAACGTTGAGTAGTACCCTACAAGTCCCAAGAAAGAACGCAATGTTGAGAGATCATGAGGAGCAGGCGCTTTCACAACAGCGTCTACTTTGGAAGTTAATGGGCACAAACCTTTCCCACTAACGACATGTCCCAAAAAGTACAGCTCAGGAACAGCGAAAAGACATTTATCATTTAGGTTCAATCTTGAAGCGCTTATACGTTCAAGTACCTGCTTCAAATGTTTGTTATGCTCCTGGCGTGTCCTTCCCCACACGATTATGTGATCAGTGTAACAGAGCACACCCTTGCAGTCCTTCAACAACAGTTGCATCATTCTCTGAAAAGCCACAGGAGCAGAAGCCAGACCAAAACATACTCTTTTGAATCGAAACAACCCATCATGCGTGATAAAAGTTGTTAGGTCGCGACTCTCCGGTGTAAGTTCAACTTGGTGGTACGCAGACGCCAAGTCAAGCCTCGAAAAACACGTCCCATCTGCTAGTTGATGCAGGAGTTCTTCCGTGTGCGGGAGAGGAAATGCGTCGGCGATGACAGCTTTGTTAGCCTCGCGGAGGTCCACGCACAAGCGAAGCGAGCCATCTTTCTTTCGCACGATGACTATGGGGTAGACCCATTCCGACGCAGACACGGGTTCTATTACCCCCTGCGACTGCAGACGGCGTAGCTCCTCAGAAACTTGCTCTCGCAGAGTCAAGGGCAGGCGCCGCAGTTTTTCAGAAACGGGCGGCACGGACGAGCGACGCTGGATGTGGTGCACGAAGTTCTTTACGAGCCCGAGGCCCGTCGAGAAGAGGTGCGAAAACTGATCCTGTAGCTCGGCGGGGAGCGAGGGGGGAGAGTCTGCGTGCGCGACGCTGCGGCAGGTTAAAGTTGAACCGACGATGTTTATGCCCCCGACGGCGTATGGCGTCGAGTCCCAGCAAAGACGTGCCTTTGGTTGTGATGTGGAACAGCACACCGGCGGTGGGTTCGCCATGAAGCACGTCGTCCAGAAAGCATCCGACGATGTTTATCTTTTCTCCGGAGTAGTTGTGGAGGTTGACAGCAGGCGAGAACAACGCATAGATATCCGCGAAGAATCTGCGGTAATGTTCTTCGCTCAGCAGAGGGACTGTAGCCCCAGTGTCAACAATGAGAGAAAAAGGACGTTGCCCTATCGTAACTGTGGCACGAATTTCTTTCGGTTGCCCATCTTTATCGTTGACGTTTAAGATTGTAATGGCGTTGGCTGTCTCTGCTTTCGGGCATGGTGCTCTTCTTTTAGCAGTTTTATTTTTGGACGCTTGCAAAATGTCCAATCTTTCCACAGTTGCGGCAGTGTCTGGCTTTTGCTGGGCATGCAGAGAAATTTGCTAGATGGGAAGCCGAACCACAGCGGTAGCACGTGCCATGCTAGGGGTCGAATACCGTTTTTCTTTCTCGCACGCGGTTCACAGGAGCGCTGACGTTGAATTCTTCTAATTGCCTTTCTGCCTGCTCGATCTGCTTTCAAATATCAACTGCGCGTTGAAGAGTGAGAGACGATCCCTCGTAAAGTAAGCGCTCTCGTATCTTTTGCGAAGTTATTCTCTCAAGTAATTGTTCACGGATCATGCTTTCAGTTGCAGTTCCGAAATTGCACGTTGCGAAAAGTTCTCGTAGACCGTTTATGTAGGCTTGAAAATTCTCACCGGGTAGTTGCTTGCGTTGACGGAACCGGTGACGTTCCACCAGGTCGTTGGTTGCTGTTGCGAAGCGAACATCCAGCGTTGCGACAGCAGCATTGAAGGGGTCTTCGTGAGCATTTGCCGTGACACTTGCCCAAGGATCTGCGGTGCTCCTTGTTGCGTCGAGGCTGTGGTACACACGTTGGCCTTCTATTCCGAGGGAGTTCAGAAGTATTGCCTTGCAACGTGCCGATGGTGGGGACCACGGTCCCCACCGTCGGCACGTTGTTTTTTCTTCTACTTTGTGTTTAATTATCTTTCCCCTAAGCAGATTACATTACTCATTTCTGTGATTATCCAAGTAAAAATAAAAAAAGACATAAAACATAATCCCCAATGCTTTCCTTGGCATCGCCGACTGTTGGCTTCTTTCCTTCACAAAATGAACAAGCTTAATAGAGCTGTAATAAAGCTGTAACAGTTGAGTCCTCATTCCAGGACACCCGCTTTATTTAGCAACAAAATGAAAGAAAATCCGAAATAAATCAGGTGTAACGTAAAATCTATCGACAAGAAAAACAGGAACAGTCCTCAGTTCTCAGATAATTTTAACATTTAGTCTTGTTTCGTTGTGACTGCATGCCGATGGTATACGTCATATAGCCCTATTGAATAATATAGCAGAAAACCAGATTGCTCGAAAACACGTCTCCACTCTATTATAAATTAAACGCGCCAAAACACCACGCGCACACACAAGAACGGGATAGAGCACAACACGCGCGCACACATGAACGGAACTGAGCGCCACTCAGTGAGTGGGGCTCTGTCCCGTTCTTTTTTTCTTGTGTGTGCGCGTGTTGTTTTGGCGCCTTTAATTTATATTGAATAGACACCAACTAGCCAACAAGACGTTCTCTTACGCCATTCTCTTTAGTCGCTGCACATCTGTATGTCCAGGTTAAAGCAGTGTAACTTATCTGCATCTAGTATGGCTTGGTTTGGTTTGCGGGGTGTAACGTCCCAAAGCGACTGAGGCAATGACAGACCACCTGGGGTTCTTCAACGTGCACAATCATCGCAGAGTACATGGTAGGCTTGTTTTCCGCTGCGAAGAAAAAGCGGCCGCCGAGGCCAATATACGGTCCCGCATCCTTGGGAACAGTAGTCGAGCGCCATAACCACTGCGCCACCCCGGCGGGGCCTAGTGCTATTACATGTAATCTGGTGGTTTATCCCTGCATGTTGACAGTATACCCAGTATGACGGTATTAAAAAATACAGCAGAAAACCAGCCTGTCGTAAAATGGTACCTTGTCATCTGTAGTACTCTCACTGAAGTTCTGACATCTTTCCTGCCATTGTTGGCAGAAGTGGTGCCATATCTGTCGCCTGTAGTCGCGCAGCATTGCCACATCATTGTACGTTATAAGTTTCTAAATGGGTTTAGTGTGCCTTAGCGTTATTTGTGGTGGATCTTTGGCAGTAAACGGAAAAAAGGTGTGAATAAATGCTTTTTTGT
The DNA here is from genome assembly GCF_055883805.1 of Amblyomma maculatum. Classification (NCBI taxonomy): domain Eukaryota; kingdom Metazoa; phylum Arthropoda; class Arachnida; order Ixodida; family Ixodidae; genus Amblyomma; species Amblyomma maculatum. Next base: position 73,870,715 of record NC_139351.1, read on the forward strand.
TCAGATAAAGATTTGAAAATAAAATGGAATTTGGGAAATATCATATAGAACTGGACACTACACGCTTAGAACTATGGTAAGGGCAAAACCTTCAAATGAACTCTGATTGAACTCAAGGTTTTTATCGCATTGTAATTTTATCTGAATTGCATGGCAGCAAATATTAGTTGAAGTTCCCTATTTATGCTGCAACTTGAAGTGAGCGCTCGGCATTATCCTTAGGGGCAATTCAAGTGGCTACCATAAGGACTAGATAGATAGTCCCTGCATGATCACAGTGATCGACTCGAACGCAGGAACGTTTGCTCGTGCTCTTGATGACTTGCGCTTGAAAGTGGTAATAGGCAGAACGGTAAAAAATGCTGAACTGTGACGTCATTTACTCTGTCCCTTTCTGCATTCAATGAGAAGACATCAGCAGTCACGCCCTCGCTGTTATTTTAGTTAATCTAGATACCCTCAGGAAAGCGGTTCAGGCTCTCCTCATGGCCCTTTGTTGAGTGACCTTTTTCAATAACTTCAATATTGTCACCGACAAACGGGGCTAGCAGCATACCCACCCAGCTTGTCTTTTGGAGGGGACGATCGGCCACATGCCAAGATATGGTTCTTCCACATGGCGGCATCTAAATAGGAGCAGCAGTGCGGGCAATGCCTCTGCAGCCGTGGCCCCGAGGTAGAGTGCCCATCTTGGCCTCGGAAGGTGGCGGGTTCTACTCCCACTACCGGCAGATCACTCATCGGCTTTCTGAAATGAGTACAAGCTAGGGCCCGGCCTTGTGCTTCGGCATACCAGGGCCCCTGGGTTGGTGAAAGAGCCCGATTCTTTTAAGTCAACTCCGTGAATCGTTAGAGGGACAGTAGTGTGGGAATATTGCGCCAGCCGCGCATAGAGTTTTGAGCAGAGAGTGGCGAAAGGAGCAGTAGCGGCATAGTAAATGCCACATTTTGACTGACACGATGCTGATACGGCGAATGGCATGGGAAGAACTGTATTTACTGCGAAACGTTCTCGGACACCCTGTGGGTCTGACAGCAATGGCCAAATTACGCGCTGTAACAGGCTACATTTAGATTCGTTCTCAAAACAATGTTTTTTTTTTTTTTTTAATGTGGCAAGAAGTTTCAGGATGGCTTTTCTGTGCGCCGATTTCGATGAAAAAGGCAAAAAGAGAAGAGAAACATAAGGTAATCGTTGGATTAAAGGAACACACTTGTAAGATGAGAAGCAAGGCATGGCTGTTTTGAGCAAGCAATCCAAGCGAAACCTATCCCCGCTCTGGCGTTCATACGTTACCAACGTAGGTTAAGCATTGCATAGTTCTCTGTCGGTATGTAATTTGCTATACTTTAAAAAGATAAGACAGAAAAAAAGAAAGCCTACCGACGTGAACATCACTTTTATTGTGAACAGAAGGAAAGAAATCAAAGTGTCATTGCGATTTTGTCAAACAATAGGGATGCAGTCAAAGAGCCGATCAGACTGGGAATGGTGAGGCTTGCCCCCGCGTTCCTACTTAAAAATCTGGGAAACCTAAAATTGTTTATAGATTCAAGTGCAAAACCATATATTATGGTATCCTGCAGCAGTAAAAAAAAGATGCGGCTGACTACAGAGAATTTTGTACTGAATGGCAAGCCTATGACATAAGCACCTATCTTATATAAACAAACAATTTCTTGGAGCTACAATAGCGAAGGAAAAGGAACTAGACTGGAAGTGCATGTGGATGAAAAATGGGGCTATTTAGGCACGCAAAACTGACGAATCCAAAGTCATTCGTCTGTATCTGCTTGATTATGTATCAAAAACAGCATAAGGCGTCTATGCTAAACCGACACATTTGTCGATCCTAGACACAAACGGAAGAAACCGTACTTTTGACATCTTGCGAATTAAGCTGATTTGTAAGAAATAATGAGCACAGTAAATATTGGCGCATGATACACTTGAACAGGCACTGTGCTTGAAGCAAAATAGTTGAATTCATGACATTTGTCGAGCCTTAAACGCCCTTGTGACGCAGTCATGTGGTTGAAACGCGGTAACACATTGAGAGTGGCGTTACTCGAATTTCTGGATACCCTACACTCTTTGATAACCGAAGATCGAAACGAGGTACGGGGGGATGCACTTGTAGTCAGAGAAAGCTATTCGGGTCAGGTCTAATTAGAACACTTTCTCAGCGTCCAGAATATTGAGATGCTTAAGGTGTATTGTAGCCATCAATCTATTACTGCACTTTACCGCCCTTACAGGATAATAAGAACGACTTCCTTTGTGTTGCTGAAACAATAAATATATATTTTTTCCGATTATTTGTTATCTTGTAGAGGATGTTACTTTATAGCGATGAGTGCGGAATGTGTGTGGAAAAAGAATAGTCAATATTGCTTCCAGCCGACAGCTTCTAGAACATCACAAACAGCCAAGCCACATAACCTCTGCATCTTCTGCACTGTTGACCTTTTTCTCAATAATTATAATTTGCCTCTCGCCATAGGGTGGTTCGTATTAGATATCGGAGACCATCTGCCAGTTTTTATGCACATGGATATGAAATCCCTCTTAACAAATAGACCTTATTACCATCTGCAGCTTATTTACCATAAAATCCTTGGAAGATTTATTAGTGCAGGGTGATTATTCTCGGAGCCTGTTCTCTTAAGCACCGACTCGGACGTTGCATATTGAACTTTCTTGGGAAATGTTTTACTAATATATCATAAATGTTTTCGTACTACTGAAGCACACGTGACGAGAAATGCTTGCCAGCCGTGAGTGCCTCACGACTTGTGCGACTTGTAAAATATGAGCAGAATATCGCGAAATTTATTAGAAATAACAATAACGCAATGTTCGTCCGCTTTTATGCGTGTCAGAGTGTTTTTCAAGAGTAGACATTAGGACACATAGGATGGCTTACGAGAGCATAAACTTTGTTAAGGAAATCTTTAATAGTCCTAATTACACCACAGTTTCCTGCTGACATAAAGCTTACCAGGGTAGCAGTTATCTAAAAAAAAGGAGGCAGAAATAGGGCAACTAATTACGGGCCAATATTTGTCTTACCTTTATTCTCCAAGACGCAAGAACGCACAATTCATTAACAAGTGCATAGTTTCCCTCTAAAGCACATTACTGTTAATGAGTGCTGATATGTGTTTACCAAGAACAAGTTCATGCAGCATTCTTTACCTGACCAAAAGAATATATATTAGGCAGCATACAATCACAGAAGCCTAAAATTGGAGTCTTTGTAGTATTACGAAAGATTTAGACATGCTTAATCACTATACCCTTTTTGCTAAACTCGAACATTATGGTACACGGTGTCATGCCATAAGCATTTCAAGTCATATATGTGCTCGCGACTACAATATATTGTTATCATATTTGCAGCTTCAACTTGATAAAACTTTAAAATTCCGTGCCAGAGGGCAGTCTTCTTGGTCGTATAAATTGTAACATACATATAGATGATAACGTATTAAAAAAATCAGATAAATTTGATATTCACCCTAACAACCCCAGCTCCGTCAGATAATGCATTGCTATTAATCAATTAACAGATTATGCAAAGTATTCACTTCTTAAATGAATGGCTGTCCTTAATGCTTTGATAGTAAAAACAGGAAAATACGAAGTCAATTATAATTCGTCCAAATAAAAGTCAAATTTGTCCAATCAATCGCATCACTTGACATAAATTGTACACCTACAATTTCATAGAATGCGCAAATAAACATGTTCTGCACTATGCTTACTAAATTCACAGGTAAACCGCGCCGTAAGGGAAGGGAGGAAGGTGGGAATGAAAGTGGAAAGAGAGAAAGAGGAGCCGTAGTGGAGGGCTACGGAGTAATTTCGACCACCTGGGGATCTTTAACGTGCGCTGACATCGCACAGCACACGAAATGAAGTGGCGTCCGTGTGCGGTGCGATGTCAGCGCACGTTAAAGATCCCCAGGTGGTCGAAATTACTCCGTAGCCCTCCACTACGGCTCCTCTTTCTCTCTTTGCACTTTCATTCCCACCTTCCTCCCTTCTCTTACGGCGCGGTTCGAGTGTCCACAGACCAAGTGTGACAGTTACTGCGCCTTTCCCTTCCTGTGAACCAATTTATTATTAGCTTTTTGTAACAAATATATTCTTGCAACAAAAAAAAAAATTAGAACTTTAAAATGCACTCTTTTTATAATATTTAAGATATGCTATTGAGTACGGGGAAAATATGCTATGAGGTGTTTGCAGCAGCGTTTTGTTCTACATAAGAACACACTATGCGTCATACAGATTTATCCTGTGACGACTTAACATGTCCCATACGAATAAAATACAAAAATAATTCTAGTCCTTGGGCTGTTAGAGTACAGGTCTGTTTAAATAAAAAGATTGCACGGAATGACCCATTTTTGTAACAAATTGTACAGCTCTTTCCATACAAAATATCCCATACCACAAAAAACCCAGAAATGTTCGAGGTACCCAGATATTTTGCTATGTTTAGGTTTTTATTATGGTTTTACTATGTTGACATGTATATTGCCCAAAATGTTTCAACTTTGAAGAGAGAAGTACGCGTGGAACATTCTAGTCAGTTGCCTTATTATCGCTGCGCGTGTTCTACTTGACTATATAAAGAATGTTTTTGCCTCTACTCCTCCCGGTATCAGTACCATTAAAGTAATCCACATCCTTCATTTGATGCAGTCGCTGGCTAAGAGCATCAATCCTGATGCACTGCAGCTCCGCTCTTCTGACATCCACAATGCCTTAATAAGTTAGACACCAAGCTGTGCATTCGGGCTCGGTTGTCATCTGTGCCGGCCTCCTTCGCCAGCGGGACCCAGCTATCTTCAGCGGGACCGACAGCACTGACATAGAAGAGTAGCTAAACTATAATTCCGGAAGCACGAGGGGGGCATCCGAAGTTGGGCGACCTTTAAGATGAGTTTCTCAGATGTGTTTGGTCGTCGGGAAGTCAGGAAGCTCCACGCTGAACAGTGCTTGCGTGAACGGTCGAAGTAGATGGGCGAAAGCTTTACAGGCTGCATAAAAGATGTCGCCTACATACGCAAGCGGGTGAAATAACATGTTAGAAGCCGGCAAAATAACGCTAAGCTTGAAAAGTATAGATGCTGACGCTTTGCAGTCATTGTCAGGCCATGACCTGAGCACCGTTAATGAAATCTTCACGCTTTTCCAGAGCTTCGAGGAGTTCGGAAGCTCGAGGAGGAGGTGGAAATGTTTACTGCACTGATATCTGCCAACGGCAGCTCTTTTTTGCTGCAACAGATGAGATATTTCGTTCGAGAATGAGATGGCGCTACAGCTATAACTTCTCCCTAGCCCCCAAGAACAGCCGCCATTTTTGGCCCCTGCTCTCCATCAAACCAGTAAAGAGCAGTTTGCCTAGGTAGGCCGGTTCCTCCGTCCGCCATCACCAGTCGCCTCACCGCTAAGGCCGACGTCCGGCGCCTGGTTATTGCTCCTTTGACTTACACTAACACCGCCCCAAGCTTTGTCGCCGTTCCACCGACTTACGCCGACGTCCTGCAAGACCTCAAACGCTTACCTACCTGCGACGTCAGCGCCTGTACAAGCGCTGGCATTATCATATCATCTACCTCCAGGAGCAAGCAACATATGGTGCACAAATGATAACCATCCTAAGTGGTAATTTGTGGATTGCGTGGCCATATTAGCCGCTATTCACGTAGCTTTCAGTTGCTGCCAGCACTACTTTCTTGTGCTTTCAGATACTGGCCACCATCGTGTGATTACTCCCATGTGATTAGATTGCATGAAGATGTTCTTCATCGCCAGAACGTTCCACCCTCTCAAGCCAACGTTTGCCTTCACTACCATGCCAGTCCATCTCTTCATTGCGACGTGGCCAGAATTTTAGGAGGGAAAATAGATGCCGCAGATTCTGTGGCAAGCACTGAGTCTCCATCAAACTTTCAAAGACCTCATTGTTCACCTGGTAACCTTACACGAGTTTCGCTCCAGGACATTTTTGTCATGGCTTTTATTCAAACTGGTGCCGCGAATTCTGTAATGTGCGCTAACCTTCGTCGCTCGTTAAGAAAGGGGAAGATGGCAGTTTCTAGATACTGTCTTCGCTTGTCCGCCGCTGACCACATTACGACTTTACCAGCATGCACCGTTCGAATGACGATCCAGGACTCATTCCACACAATCGAATTCATCCGCTGCCTTCTAAGTCGCGTCACGCTGCTATCATCGATTTTGTTCAAGCTGAAGTCCGATTCGCGACTTTGTCTGAGACCTTGTCAGACGCTGCTCCGTCGAATTTAAGCGCTAAAACTCTCGTTGCCGAAGACATCGACCTTCCTCCGTGCTCTTCTGTGCTTGTTTGTGTGGCTTTCTGGCTCTGTAACCGATGAAACTGGGCTCTTCACACCAGCCCATACGTTTCTGCACGATAAGTGTCTTTCATCACTCTACGCTGTGCTCACAATTTACGCTCGTTTTCCTTGTTACGGGTCTTTAACCGTTTAACTCCTCTACTGATTTGCATTATTGTGAATGCCTCGGCAGTATTCAGCCCATCGCATCTGTCCTGATCTCTTAGGAGCCTTAAAACAGGCCGCACTCTATCATGACTGCACTCAGCGCCTTCATCTTCGCCCGTTTCCTCCTCCACAAGACCTATTCCTGCGTTCTGTCGACGCCAATCTTACTCCGCCGCAGCATGCGCAGCTTTTTAACTTTCTGCACCAATTCCGCTCCTGCTTCTACTCTCATTAAAGTTCATTGTGCAAACCACTCACTCTTATTCATCGCACCGACACCGGTACCCACGCGCAAGTGCGACAGCTCCTATCCTGGGTCTGTAACCAAACGCCAGGCTAGTGAAGATCAATTTGTTGCTGCATAACGTTTTCACTCCGCCATGTAGCAGCCCTTGGGCATCGCCTATAGTGCTCGTAAAATAGAAGTTGCTCTAAACGCTTCTGTGTCGATTGCCGTCGCCTTAATAAGATTACGCGGAAGACGCCTGCTCTCTCTCGTGCATCGATGACACTATCCCCTGTTTACCAGAAGCCGAGTTTTTATTTTAACAAGATTTCGTCTCCGGGCACTGGAAGGTACTAATAAAGCGCCTGATCGCCCCAAAACAGCCTTCGTGACTCCCGGTGGCGTTTAAAAATTTACTGTAATACCTTTTGCTTTTGCAATGCAGGTACAAATTTTGAGCGGATGATGAATACCATTTGAGCTGATGACGGCTAACCGTGAAAACATGTCTATGCTAAATCGATGTCATCGGCGTACTTTCTCCTAACTTTGACACGCCCCTCTACCGTATTTAGCATGTCCTTACTTGCCTTTCAGACTCCAGATTGCAGATGACCAGAACTCAGCTCACCATTCTCGACCACGTTTTCTCCAAAGGTGTTGCATCTGCAGACTCTGCCAAACTTCTCACTGACAACCTTTCCCAGACGGACTACCTTCGAAGATCAACGTAGCTTCCCTGGTTTGGGTTCTTACTTTAGCCAATTTATTCAAAATTTTCCTTCCATCACTGCTCCCGAAACAGAACTTATGTCCGGCAGTTGCGTCCTTTAAAACTGGGGTCGCCAACCTGCGACAATGCCTTCAGTACTTTGTGACGTATCCTCTCGGTACCGCCTATCCTCCGTTACTTCAACCCAACAGCACCTGCCGAGATCCACATGGATGTCAGTGGTGTTGGTCTAGGCGCCTTGCTTGTACAGCGCAAGATCCAACTATGCTGAACGTGTGGCCTACAGTACTAGCCGCACTCTCACCAAGGCCTAATTTAATTATTCTGTCACTCAAGGAGAGTGTGTAGCCGTTATTTCGGCTTTTTTAAATTCGGCCGTAACATCTTTGACCACACTTTCGAGGTAGTGTTAGACAACCACGTGCCTTGCTTCATTTCCGGATTAAAAACCTTTCTGGTAGAATGCTCTTCGCCTTCGGAAATATGATGTCCACGTATACCGCTCCGACTGCAAGCATCACGACGCCGATGGCTTTTCCCGCTGCCGCCTTGCTGCTGATGTAACAATCATTTCCCCTTCTAACGATTTCGCGCCATCACTTGACATTACAAACGTTCCGTCTGCTCAGCGGTAAGACCCCTCGATCGACTTCTCGATTTGCTCTCCAACTTTGTGGCTGCTTCTCCGTCACGTGTACTCCGCCGGTATTCATCCCACTGCAATAAGGTATTTATATGTCCGGGCTACATTGTGAGAAGTTTTCAACCATCTTGTTGACAGATGGGTGTAATCAATGCTAGAGTGTATGTTTACGAAAGTCTTTCTGAATCACTCGTCGTCTGTGGTCTCGATTCTATAAATGACTACATTGTGAATCATTTGCCCTCAATGAATATATAACTAATACACCTGTAATTGGTCTCGCTGTTCTGAAGCGGTCCGAATGCAAGGCGCGCATATTGCTTGCACAATCTCCCTTTTGTCGTTCAGCAAATTAGCAGCCTGGAAGGATCAGTTAGCTAATTTTCTCAGTTGATTTATTTGTTTCAAATTCTCTTTTAGGTACGTGCTTTTTTATAGGAAGAACCACTGATTTCTCTGCACTACTGATTTTTTCACCCTCCCGGATGCTTTATTTTGTTTTAGTTTTCTTTTAGTTTTCTACTAGTTTTCTACTAATTTAGTTTTCTACTAGGCGATATTCACTATCTTTCTAGTATTGATACTGACACATTTTTATGCTTATCAGATAGATCTCTATTGTAGTTAGGCCAATTTTCTCTTCACATGGCTGATCTCCAGAGCAGTGTTCCTGAAATGGGAATCTACAGGATATCCTCGAAACTGCCACAACAAAATAAGGTGCCGCACAATACGTCTGGCTCGTAGTTTCGCAGGGTTAAAAACATAGTGGTTCGAAACCGGCGGTAGTTTCTCTAGCGAAAGAGACTCCAGAGATTGCTTTAACGACTGATCGCAACAGACGGCCATATTTAGCGTATACGGCTTTCGTTGAGGCCGGCACCGCTGAGACTCCAGCTCCGGATGCAATGCTGGACGGGGACACAAAGCCATCCTTCTCAGATGTCGATCGATGAGCGGCGAGTTCTTAGTGCAGTCGAATCCTTCCAGCTGCATGCATACCGGCTCCTACAAGTCGCCTCTTTCTCCACGTCCTCTCAGGCCCGTGGCGCGCCGCCTAATAACTGCGCCTCTTTCGAGGCCACTTGCGCCTTGCACTAATCTCCTTTCCTAGACCTAACGCCAGAACTGTGATAAAAGTCCTCATAACAAAATCGTAGGACACAATCATGACCCCTTTCCGGGTTTCAACAGGTCCCCCACTATTGCACTTTGTCAATAAGAGCTCCCGGTACATCCACGACTGCAAACCAGTGCTCTATACGATGCTCAATTACTCATAATATACTTCCTTATGCCGAGCATTTTCGCTGCTTTAATAACTTTGATATCTGCGCCAATTGTCTCTCCTATGATGGTTTGGAGGATTGATGTTTTGGATTTATTTATTCAGATCCATTGATTGTCATATAATTAGCGAGTACAAAGATAATTTACCCAGCCGCCTAATTCATAATCACTCAATACCATTTACCTTTAAAATAGAGGTAATTGCTTCTAAGCAATAAAACCCACTGCATAGCAAATACGATAGTCATGCGTAATACATTTGAGGCCGCTGTTGCTAAGGAAGAACATCTGTACTAAAACATGGCAGAACTAGCTACAAGGACATTTGAACCATTTAGGCTGAAAATTTATTAAACGCGTGTTGTCCAATTTCGTCCGCAATCGTTTTGAAATTAGCGTTTTCCACAGTTCGACATGTGTATTCCGTTTAAGCAATTAAGTTTTAAAATAACAAATTATTTTCATTTTCATGACGCTGAAATATATAACACGCAACCTGTAATGGATCTCTCCACTCTATGTAAATTAAAATCAAATGACAAATGAAGTGACAGGCAAATAGATACTCTGTTATGAGCTGTTACAATGATAAATATGATTGAACGCTGACGCGCGAAGTAAACGTATATAAGCGAGTGCTTCTTCGTTTACTGCACTAAACCAGCCATTACCGTGGCCATCTGCAATTTTCTGGTAAACATGAACGCTATTGGTGCTGCTTTTTTGCTCGTAATAGGTGTCACTGCCTGTGCTGCTTATAGCACAACTAAAGAGGATCTCCGCAGGGTGATGTATTTTCTACCTATTTATATATCGCAACCCTTATAAAGTAAATAAATCATACAGCTGTTCAAAAACATTGACTTTTCACAGGAAAGTAATTTCCAGTAAAACATTGAACATTAACGAACATGGAAGACTTTGCTAAAGTGTTGGTAGAATGTGATTTATATGCATGTGTATTTAAACTAAATATAGCGTGATTATTCTGAGTCGCTCTAGCTGCGTAAGCAAGCCGGCTTGTTGTCATTATGTGTCTGGTTCAACATTCCGATTGGATAAACCGGCTGAATGACACCGCTGTGCAGGGCTCAGGATATTTCTGTAAAGAGCCCTTCTTTAATCTGAGAATACATCGCGCACAAGAGACTGATATAGTAGTTCGATTCGATTCAAACAACGTCTACAAAACCGCAAAACCGCATGTGCGCTCATGGTACTCACATCCTCCGGCAAATGACAGAAGGACAGTGCCACTGCAATGAGTGGTATTCTTATTATGAACTGAAAACATACTTCAAAGCTGCACACCAAAAATCTACCAACGTCTCACAACCTATTTACTACTATGCTCATTATTAAGCAAGATATCCAAATAACAAGCAGGTTGTGAATTGTATTGTTAAGTGTTGTAATGCCTTTGTACAAATAAGCGTTTTATCCTTGCTTTTTTTTTTATCTTCAATACAATGAAGGGGAATTAGCGAATCTAATTTCTGCATCTGATTACATACAAGAAAATATTCTTATTTTCTTCAAATTTCGAACGGTGGCAGACATAAAGACCAATTAGCAGATTTCAAACATTTTCAGGCTGCTTCTAGTTATTTGGATGATGTAATTTCTCTTTTTTTTGTGCAAATAAATGTTAAGACCATTTAAGGTTACTAGGAATAGTCTTATTTAGTGAATGATCGAGAACTTTTCAGTCCGTGCTAGGAATCATATCTCAGCGTACGCCGAAGCCCTTTCTCACATACTATTTTAGGTTTTGGAATAATTTCACCCTCTAATATTTGCGTCCAGCGCCAATGAATTTGTTTTCTAATTATTTATAGAGCAGGATGAAATCGTTATTTTGTACAGCATGATGTGAGATATTCGCCTACAATTATTTTATTCCGTGTGAGGAGCGCGCTGCTGTGGCAGAAGTTACCGCATTGATCTGTTTGGTATTTTCGTCTGTTATAATATTTTCTTTACATGAACCTCAAGAGAAATTAGAGTTACGTTTTGCACTGAAATAGGCACATTACATTCTGCGCACATGATTAATGCTTTTCTCCCGTAAGGATGATTCGGCTAAAAATTGTCTTTTTCCGTTTCAACTAATTGTGTGCATGCTGCTGCTAAACAATAGCAACAATAAAGAAAATAAAACAGAAGTTTAAGTACAGAAGAGTGAAGAACATATTTGATCATAGGCCTCTAACGCTATTCTCCGACTCCGCAATACATGCTATTTTTATAGCTCCCTCGCTCCATCCTAGCTTCCTCTTCCCATAATCACACCCTCCATAGTGTTTCTATGACAGCCAACCTCTAATGACACCATCGTACTCAATTAACTAATAAAGTATACAATATTATCAAATAACTTCAACAGGAATGTTAAGCGTAAGATGCGTTGTCAGATCTTGAGAACCTGCCATACACTTTCAATTTGTTACAAAAATTTACCTAATGATTCAGCGCGCAAGCTTCATTTACGGGATGGCAACAGTGCCAGGCAATCAACTACTGCCCTAAATCTACTATCAAAAGTGGCGAATCGGCAAGTAGGTAAATGTTTTGCTAACAGTGGTCACTTTGGCCACAAGCCGAGCAATGATTAGGAATTTCAATAGTGAGTATTTCAAGGCGTTTCTTTAAAATTGGAACAGGTGTGCCTGATATGTGCCAGGAATTCATAAATGCCAGGTAGTTCTCCATTTGCAGTGCCGAACAATAAATATTGCAGTACCTAATAAAATATCACCTCCTGCTGCTTAACATCAATTAATGAAACTAAAACAAAAAATTATGTGGCGAAAACTCCTAAATGCTTCTCACTGCCTAACGCATCAGGTGCTCGCTCTCTTTTATGAAGCATATAAGCCAAAGAAATCATGGCTTTCTAGTTTCAAAAGCGAAGAGCCAAGAACAAATGTCTACTTTACATTACTCCTCAAAAAACGTTTTTATAAATCGATAAAGCCTGCTCTAATCAGGCGTTGTAATTTCACACACAAATTTAAAGTTGCACGCATCCAATTTTATAAAACACCACCCGAAAAATATAATGCCTCACTGCAGTCAAGACGTACGAATGTTACTTTTGGGTAACCCTCCTGCTATGACACCCTTGGGCATTGCGGGGTAATATTCGCATAAATAAATTACATTTTTAGGTCTCGGAATCCAGAGTTAACGGTTTTTTAAGCTCCAATCTAGCCGTTTCTTCCGAAATTAGTGGTACGATTTTGAAACTCCTGCCAGTCTGTCCATATAATGCACAACAATCCGACCAATTTGAGGCTAACGAGTTCAATTTTCAACTGCGCCTTGTTTATGGGGCCCAGATTTATACGTTAGAATGCCATCATCTAGATGTTTAGAAATTTGGAATATTGCCGTTATTGTGCGAACACCTGCTGTGGCTGCCCAGACACCGTACACATCTAAAGAAAAATAATAAAATCCCAAATGACGAGGGGAAACAAGCCCAGAGGCTTTTTTTTTTTTTTTTTTTTTTTTAAGTCGATATTTATTGCCTCAGGGCATCAGTAGGTTATGAGATGAAGGATGAATAAATGATTAAATGAATGGAAAAAGGTTGGCTGATTTTATGAAGTCCAGAAGTGAGCGATGATGAGGTCCCTGCGTCCAAGTGACGTATGAGGCAGGATTGGTTGCTGAAAGGCCAGCTATTCTCAGGTGCCGGAATCGTGTTGGCTTGAGTGCTGGGCAGTCCCACAGCAAGTGGTGGATGTCGGCCTCGACATCTTCGTTGTTACAGATCGGGCATCCTGGGCGAGGATATAAGTGTTGGAAGTATGACCACGTCCTAGTTACAGCTGGTGTAAGGGCAACACCGACCCGGATCCTCCTAAGCGCAACCTCCTCTGCACGGGTGAGACCGCGGGGAAGGGATATCGCACACGGAGGGATAAGTGCACGTGTGCGGCGCCGGAGGTGCTCCTTTCTTGACAAAAGGAGGGTAGCGTCGTCGACTTCGAGAAGCTGCGGGATTGATGCGTCTTGGTTCACGAGGCGGGTTGCAAAATCAGCTTGACTTTGGGAAGGCAGCAGATCCCGTGGGACCCACTCAATGCGTATTGACTGTGGGATGCGCGCCGCAAGCTGGTGGATGTCCTGGCAAATTTTAGGGCAGCGGCTGACACGTCGGAGCAGACGTACTGCTTCAAGTGCGTCAGTGCGGATTACAATGTGGGCTGTAGGGAGCATAGTTATAGAAGTCACGGAGCAGAGTGCCTCTTGAACTGCCACAAGCTCAACGCAGAAAGATGTAAGTGGTTCCGAAAGCTGAAACGTAGTTGTCTGATTCAGGCTAGGCCTCCGTGGACAGTGGATTGCCGTTTTGGCTTCACAGCCTTGCAGGCTTCCATCTACGTACACTACTACGGAATCCTGAGGCAGGTTAGCATCTTGCTCTTCAAATCTCTGGCGTAGCAACGATGCAGAGTTGGCAGACGTTGGCAGAGATCAAGCCCAGAGGCTTGATCTCTCTAGTAAGAAACATTCCGTCTTTATAAGAGGTGTGCGGAGACCTGGGTTGGCAGTGACGCGGGTAAGAATCAATAAAGAATAACTAATATCATGAGCGTTTCGCTAAATACTTTGTCTAGGTAAGTAATTCACTGGATAAATTCCACATGAACCAGGATTTTGAGCTAAAGCGACAAAATAGAACTAGATTTCAATTATATCGATCAAACAAATATTCAAGTCTCGAAAGGGAAAGAAGTTTACGACGAATAATGAGGAGTGGAATTGGATACAAATATATCTCGTGGCTAAAATACAGATCTGAGCCTCTAAAGCAAAATAATTAAAACGATATTTTGATGAGGCAATTTTTGGTATCTGCGCATTGATGATAATGTAGTTTACGAGTCCCTGTCCAAGCTCATCCTGTTAATTGAAAACCATTTTAGAATGGAGGACTTCAGCATTGCTGAACCGAATGTGAGGCGAAAGCTATGGCGGCGGGTATGTGTGTTTAACATGAAAACCAGGTCCGGCTAACAGCGTGGTGTAAAATGCCGCTAAAGAACAGATTCTCTGTAACAGTTGTCATTTCGTAAAGGTCCCCCGCTTGTAGCGCTCTGCAAACTCTCTTCCCGTTCATAAACATATAGCTAAAAGAATGAATAGGATCTGTGGTATCACCGATCGTTTTAACCTGCCGGATGCTGAGGGGTACTTGGACACCTCGCACCCCACTTTGTTTGCTAATTCAGTTATTTATTTATTATTATTTGAACATAATGCAGGATGAGCGTGCAAGCAGGAGTGACACATTTATATAAAATTAAAAAAAATATATGAAAGCACAAGGTACAAAACACACCAACACATTGAGTAGAGCAGTTGAAGCGGTTATTACTGCACATAAAAAAAATTATAAGCACAACAGTGAAAAAAAACTGACACAATAAAAAAAAGTTTAAAATTACCTAGCGTTACCAACTGTTTGATTTAGTCCCTAAACGAGCCGACTCGGAGGAATCGCACTGGAGCAAACAATAAACGTGATTTTCTTATTTTATCGACTCTTTTCTCTTCGTAACCGATTTTCACATTGCCGGGAACAAAAAACGCGATGTCATTGTAATCAAAATACCTATTGAGTCCGTAATCACGCAAGGTACGTTCAACGCGATAGCGTCAAAGGACCCTGAAAAATGGGAGCTAGCAGTTGGCATGGCCAGGCAGAGATTATTTGGTGGTTTTGCTACTAAATGAGATCACATCATATCAGAAAGTTGGGAAGAACAGCCTACGACGGTTGCTCATTTGTGTAAGAAAGTGGAATAAGTATCAACCTTAGTATATGACATGTCCACCGCACCTCGCCTAAGCTACGCAGCCACGTCCCTATGACTTCTTTAAAAAGAAGCTTTATATGTCGTGAGTTCGCCTACACTATCACGCATACCATTAAACATGTGTATCTCAATTTTTTTTTTTTACGAGACGGGTGACTACGCCTCCTTTTCGAGAACTTTCAGGTTGCTTTTTTTTTTTTGGGGGGGGGGGGGGGGGCTTGCGTATTTTCTCCCTAGATACCTATGGTTTATCGAATCTGTTTAAACTGAACATTTGTTCACGCAAACCTTTACTCTCTCTTATGATGTATCTGTCAAGCACATTAGCGATATGCGGTGAGGGGCGATTAGTAAAAATTTCGCACTCTGAAAAACAAAATGCTGCTTCAAAAGCATCGCCTTTTCTTAATAAACTGTGCCTTCAAAATTGAGAAATAGGACCATCAACAGTAACAATATATGTGTAATATTAATGGACAGGGAGAAGAAAAGTGGGTAAGGGAACGAATGCCATCATATTACTTTCGAGCTCGTATCAAGATGTAGACGTCGAGTGGCATACAATGCCATTGAAAGATTGCGGATATTCTCGTAAAATGACTGAATATTCAATTTATAGAGGCAACACGACGAGGAGACTTCAGTAAAAAATAAGGACTTCACTAGAATAAAATGATTAAAGCTCCACACAACGTTGTTAGTGGATCCAACATCAGAGGCATCTGTCCTGCTTTTGAGAGCTATAAATTTGAAGATCATGTTCATGACAGAAAACCAGAAGATACTGATTGATGTATATTTCAAATCACAGATTCTCTATCCAGTGTATTCCATCCCCATTATTCGGGGACATATTTTGTGGTAATGTGAATACTGACAAGGAGCGTACAAAGAAACCTTGGATGCAAACTTCGATCATAAATGAGGGGTGTTGCTCTATTTGTGTCTTTCCTGATAAAGTGCTAAAAGCAAAGCTTCTCTTGTCCTCTTATATGCCAAACTTAGATTTTGTGCTTGTCGTTAATCAGGATCCAAACCTAGCAGTTCAGGTAGCATATCGTATTACCTAACTAAACAATATATTATGACAGAATTCTGGCCCCATAGTTTATTGATGTTCATACATTCGATCGGTGATTGGTCGACCTCGGTGGCCGTTGACATGCTTTTACTTTATTTCAGTAAACTTAGCGGCGCCTGCTCACTATCAGTGAATGTGGCCGCCCGTTGCACAGGACACCTAATTCGGGTATTCGGGTGTTCAAAGAGCGTTCAGGAGTCATGAGTTTTGTTTGGAAGCATAAATAAAAGACATCAGCATATAGGCAGTTTATATTCGGCTTTCCTATGCGTTGGAAACATAATTACGATTTCTGCCCTGCGTATATAACATAACAATGCTTTATATAACGCATTGTTATGCCAGTTAACTCGAACTGTCTCTTTGTACGTATTAAGCACAATAATAATGGGCGGATAGTGTTGAGGGGTACACTTTAAGAAGCTGCACTTTAGAAAATAAGGAAGTCATCTTGTCTGCTGTCCGTCAGTATCTTCAAATAAAGGTAGGAATTTATACTTTGAATGTATTCTTTCTTTTGCCATAAGTTAGGTTGAGTACTTATTTCTGCAACCTATTTCTGGTGGTTAAGAAAATTTTTAAATGTTAAAGCAGCGTTTTTCGAACAGACCACGTTTTGACAGCAATGTATATCAACGGGCTCACTCGTGACTGTCTCATATTCTGCAGTGCTAATTGCGCTTTATTGTGACAATCGGTACTGCACAGCAGAGTTATTGTTGATGGTCTCTTGCACAGGCTTTGGAGACTGAGCAGAAAATATGGATCGTGAAGCGCAGTTACACGTACTCTACAGATGGAAAGGAGCACAAATGTGTTTACACCAAGAAAGACTCCCTGGAACAGGACAACTATGAATTTCACCAAGGTTATAAAGTTGGAGAACAATGGTGAGTGCAAAATATTTCCCATTGGCACAAATCAATTTTATTTGTTATACCTTTTATGCCGAGAAAGGCGCAAAACGCTGCAGGCTGTCCAATTGTTGTGCCCTCTCCTGAACGTTATACGCGTTCATTATTTTGTCCTTAGTAGTTATTAGCATCTTTAAATCAGGCGTAAAGATTAAACGTTCATTTATCGAAACTCAATTTATGGTTTGTTTGCATCCTCGCCTTATCCAAAAACTGTCTGAAACGCCTATGAATGAAACCGGGTACTCACATATGGAACGACCCCATAGATGGAGCCAGACATGTGAGAGCAGGCTGCCCGAATATTACCGATTTCAAATGACTATGGCAAGGCTGTTGAGGAGACGAAAACTGTAAATGTGTATGGCGGTTACCTGCGCATTCAGAATCACTTTAATCATAACTAAGTGAGCAAAACTATGCTTCTGACATGCATTTCATCTTGGGCAGCCGGTATTGGAGTTATATTATACACAAATTAGGACACCAGCCTTTCCTGATTACTTCATTGCTATCGATGAAGTAACTTATTCTTAAGAAACAAGAGCTTGAAAGAGACTGCAAAATGCGAGAAACAATATTGAGTTCTCTTTAGTATTCCCATTAATTCGGTTTGGCTTATTTATTAAAATATTATAATAAAATTTTGACTAACTCAACATAAAGTTTTTCAGAGTTTTGGCGGTCCTAAAAACATTGTGACTCAGAGAGTTAGGCAACAGAAGCAAAATTTCTGAGGACACCAGTGGGTAAAATAAATTTAGCAGAAAAGCGTAACGAATTGCTCAGTACTTGTTATTATACACATGTGTTAAGACATGAAAATTTAATATATAAGGAAAGCTTGTTTCACAATGATTGTTAAGCTTTGATTTTATTGGCGCACAAAGCGGACTATATGATAGAGGTAAAAGTATTTATTAGTTGACACTTATAAATTGAGCATATTTTCTAAATTCCAATATTGTGGCACGTACTTAATGCAGATTTTGAGCTAGTAGTCCAATGTTATTCAGATAAATTATTTTCGTAAATAATTACTACTCAAGACCACTTTCTCATGAGGAGGCTAAACCTCAATAAAGCCGAGACGAGATTCGACATCGCGCTGTTTTTGTCACATGCCGTAAAGAGGTACTTAGTGCATACATTTGGACATATTCGGCGGGCTCGAAGCCTGCCTGTTGCGAATTAGACCTCTTTATATGATTAAATGGAGCACGTGTTTGGTGCATAGGGCAGAAAGAAAAATTTATTGAGATGCAGTATCAAGCACAGTGAATATGTTTAGCCTGGGCGACCATGGTCACCATATTCTTCAGCTGATTTGAGGCTAGCCAAGCCCGCCACGTTGGGTGAGAGTGATGTGGCACATGGGGGTACAGCATTTCGACGGGACTGGATAAAACGCAGTATTCTAAATAAGCATAGCGCTAAAGACTACTCGGCCATGCATGAGATTGTTTGATGTGCGAAAGAAAGAATCAGTCAGGAGTGTATTTAGATGCATGCGTCAAATATTGCGTCGCTGAGTGGCATTAAGGAATTATTAAGAAAGAGGAGCGTAAAAATGATTACTTTATTGTTGTCAAAGTGCCGATTTATTATTTGTTGAGATGGAAAGTAGCGTCCTATGCGGGGCGAAAAGGCCTGAGATCCGAAGACCCCGATACTGAAGCTATATATAAGCTATGTATAACAAATGAGCGGCAAAGATGGAACTCATAATGATGGTGTTCAGTGCACAGCGTGAATGTGTCTTGCATTCAAAAATTGAAGACAACAAATTGCACTGCATGATGCCATAGTGTGTTGGCGTTTTGCACAGGAGGTGAGTACGAGCGGCGATATCATATTGTCGTGCCTGGGCATTACGATGTTTGTCGATGTTTGCTGTACAAAGCCAGAGAAAACAACATACAGTACACAAGTACGTGCCGCCATCCGTGGAATGCATGAGGTAGCAGGTGCATTAAAACGCGCTATTTGTAGCAAATCAACTTAGTAGAGCTAACGCTCTCAAACGTGGTGTAAGTAGAAATCCAATAAGCGACACCAATTAAAGTGTGACAAAAATATTTCAGTTTTTGCAAATATTTATATCCCGACGAATGGCCAATTGTTGAATGATAGTTTTTATATGCCGAATTTAACCTGCAACATTGTGCCAGTGCGATTCCAACTCAAATATCCAATTTTTAGGTATGGTGCTCCGCCACTGGTTCACATTGGCAGGTGTCCAGGCAGGCATTGTCATTACTATTTTCCTTGCGTGTAATTTAACCAGCGCGTGGTCCGCAGCATCTCCCTCTGCCATAGCGGTGAGCTAATTTTTTTGTACTATAGTCAACGTTACGCCTAACGTGTTTGAAAGGGAGAGAGCGAGCTGTGCGGGAACAGTTCCTTGCTGTCTATGACATCACTTCACTAGAAGAAGATCTCTATACTGCTGATCTTAAAAGTGTAAGGAAATGAAGGGCTCTATTTACCACTCGTGTGAAAGCTTCTTAAAGTCATATATTTATGCTTTTAAAGTTCGAAGATGCGTGAAACTCCGCTGCTTGACTGTATACAACATTTTGCCCAAAACGCCATTTTGAGCCCAAAGGAATGGTCGCGCTTTTGAAAGCGGTCACATGCAAAAATTCAAAATTATGTAATCTTTAGCGTACAATTTCAATTAAATCTCACACAATTATTTATATTTTCACTAAATTCATTTTAACATAGGAAATCGGAAAAACTATATGGCACACTTTCCGAGGACGGCAGTTTTGCGAAGCTAACAGTTAGCAAGGAAAAAGGTGAGAATATATTCATCTTCTGTTTTGTTCAATTCATAGTGTTTTATGTGCGCATTAGTGATAAACTGCGTCCGCAGACAGACATTAGTTCGGTTACAGCATTGTCAGAGCACCAACCTGTTAGCGGCCATATCTTGTGCTAGAAGGCAAGGCTCGTGTGGCACTGGTCAGCATTTAATTTCCTTTTACCACGTTACTTTTATCCTGTGAAATGAGTTGTTGCTCTTCATTTACTTCTTTCACCACATTTGCTGTTTTTCTAAATTTTAGAAAATATTTTTTGCTATCATTTGTTATGCAGGACATTTGCTCTCACCTGAAAGATGGTTACAGGCGCTTACTTATGGCTGGCTTGAAATGCTCAAGCCAGCCCTAATAATAAATTTATTTAGAGGCTAAGGATATTATAAATAGAGTCCGCCCAGACCTTTTAATATATTATAAATTCAGTGAACACCCAAAGATGCTATCTGAATGGGGATATTTTATGTCTTATAATTATTGAGATCTTACTGTATCCGCTCGACCTCCAACTTATTCTTCTAGTTTTTTGAAAATCAGTGTAAGAACCAGTTCTGCATGCTTAACCTCCTTCCCATCACTTGTGCCCCAAGCTTTGTTGGAAAACATAGAGCATGTTTTCCCAAATTCATTCATAGCTCCTCACTGTGGAATTTTAATGATATCTAGCTGATTCTATTTTGGCAGAGTATTTCTTCTAATCGTGAACACTCAGCAATGAATAAACTTTAGCAAAGGAAAGAGCAGAACACATATGACGAGAAAGACAAAATGGCACACCGATTTTCTTAGGTGCGAGAAAGTAATTCTGTGCTTTCACGCAGGAAAGCCAGGTATTCCATATACCTTGGAATCCTGGAGCCATGAGCAGAAGTGTGGGATTTTGACATTCCAAAAAGGAACAAATGGTAAGTTTGAGTTACACCACATATACGTTATATTATATAGTTTACAGAAGGTGTGTGGCGCTAGGGTCTGATGAGTTTATTTTAAACGTTTGGTTGCTGCGTTCACATTTGTCGTCCTGAATGTAATCATATTTGTGCGAAATAAATATACTGCCACCTTTGGCGGCTGGCTTGTTGGCAATTTTTGTTTGCGTGCTAAATCAACCTAAGGTGTTGCTTTCTATTAGAGGAAGGTAGATAGGCCAGATTCTATGTTCCCACGGCGTAGAGGATATCATTTCCTACCGCAACTAAGATAGTTCTAGGTATTTACCTACAAAGTTTTGTTGTTAAATCTCCCTGGGTTTACTCTCTAATGTTTTCACTAGCCCAACGCAATAAAGGGAAAAGCTGGAGTGCAGGCAAATCACTCTTGAAAAAGATCTGTCCCGCGATCGAAACGTCGGGGAATATAAAACGTTTCTTTTTGCGAAATGTAAACGTTGATGCATGCTCTGCTAATATCCAAATATGTTATTTTATCGCGATCTATATGTATTGTAAAGAGCAAGATTGGCACCCGCGTTACTCGCAACCTGAACGCATGGCGCAAGATGGAACCGTTTACTGCAGTGTTAGGGCTATCCGTATACAAGATATTCACCAGCCTGTTTTTTATGTGCAAAAACCACGTGGCTTGGTATGGGTAGCACCTTCGGCTTACGCCCTGGAGATCCGCCGACAGGCTATCACATCAACTGCGAACACTGACATCAGAAATTACTGTTCGTTCACTTTCACCTGTCCTTTGCCCAGCGTTTTCGCACAGTGCAACCTGGTCATTTTAGTGACTCCGAGCGTCACGATGTGCAGGAATCGCTGACTTACGAGCAGGTAAGCAGCCACAACAGATGGGACAACGCATAAAACTGAAAACGCTGGTGTCTTACGTAATATACTTTGCAAGAATGTGTTTGCTAAATCACTAATCAGACTTCACCACTTTGTTTTTAAAGAAGCCCAACTCCGCCCCAGCTGCGCGCCAAACAGGAATCAAGCTGTAAGAAAAATCCTTCGTCAACTACGTAAATTTCGTGTATGTGTGCACTTCCGTGGACGCATCCATGCAGGCGGCGGATTGAATCAAATACGTTTTGAAAGGCATCGAGGCTTAGGAATTTCAGATGCTTATCGGAAATGCACTACCATTGTTGGTCAGGGTATTTGCACTTTGCAGATCTACAATGAGCCCTGCATGCACGAGGTACGTTCGAAAATCTGGTACATTTAGCTGCTACACAAGGTATATATTGTGAGCCTTCTGTGGACCTTCTTTCATTTGTACATGCCATGATCTTCCTCTTTCATTTGTACATACCATCATCATCGTCCCGAGGCGCCGGCTCCGGCGCGCGCCTGGGTTCGTGATCGGATTAAAACGCTAGACAAGGCTTCGCTGTCCTTGCCGTCACTAAGTCGCCGTCTCGACCTAGCCTTATTTTACAAGTGGTGGAGGTGAAATTTGATCCCCTTGCGGCCTTTGGCCCTGCCTCTCGCTGGAGCTACGTTCCGGTCGCCGTTTAGCAACTGCCACCATCGCTATGTCTACCGACAGTACCCACGAACAGGCCGGACCCTCTACCTCGGCTGCACCACCCCCTCCGACTGCGCCCACACGACAGCGCGACCAGCCGCTGTTCGCTGGTCGTCGCGATGAAGACGTCGACGGCTGGCTTGACACCTATGAACGCTGCAAGTACCTACAACCGGTGGGACGATGCTCTGAAATTTCTCAACGTCTCTTTCTACCCCATTGAGGCCGCCAGGAATTGGTTCATCAACTGCGAGCCCCACACAACTTACTGACCCACCTTCAAACAGCAGTTCCGAAAGTGCTTCGTCGACCCGGCAGTTCGGACTGAGATCGCGAAGACCAAGCCCGCTTCACGCCTTCAAGGTCCTGATGAGTCATATGCGTCTTACATAGAGGCCATACTTGCACTCTGCCGGCGTATTAGTCCCACCATGGCGGAACCTGAACGAGTTCACCACGTCTTGAAAGGAATCAATTCTGTGGCGTATAACATCCTAGTTGCTGAAAATCCTTCAACTATTGATTCCAATATTACGACCTGCCAACGCATCGACCAGCTGCAGTCCTCCCGATTGCAGCCCGCCAACGCTACTGGCCCGACCTATGCTGATCTCGATCTGCGGGCACTTATTCTAGCCATCATCCGCGAGGAGCTCCAGGCCCTCAAGCCTGTCTGTCGACACGGGTGCGACCACTCTTCCGCAACATCTAATGACGCCGGTCTCCGCAGCATCATCAAAGAAGGCTGACAACAATCACCCAACCGACTTACGCGCACGTCGCAGCATCCCCTCCTCCTTTGATTCCCCCGCCCCGACCGGCACCAACCTACAATCACGTCAGTGCAATAGCGACGGCTCAACCTGCACCACCCTTTTACGCACCTTGGCTCCCCTCCCGACCAGTTTGCTAATACTGTGGCATTAGAGGACATATATCCCGCTTCTGTCGTCGCCGCCTCCAGAATGAGCGCCGTGGTTACGATACCTTCGAAAGTGACATGCCTTCAACGTCATATTATCAACGCCGATTTATTCCAAGCCCACCTCGAAGATCATCCCCGCCTGTAGAATCCTCGTCTGAGCCTCGTGTAACCCATGCATCCCGACGCCGGTCCCTATCCCCATACCGCCGCTCAGTTTCCCCTGTCCGACCCGCAACAACTCTCAATGTCCGCCATCCGGAAAACTAAGCGTTGCTGTTTCCGGAGGTCAAACTGCACTCTACGAACTTACCCAAAGTCCTCGAGATCGCCCGTATAATGTGATTTCTGTTTTCGCTGAAGGATTACCGGTCGAAGCATTGATACAGGAGCTGCAATTTCTGTCATTCACGCTGATTTGTGCTACCGTTTGCGAAAAGTGACGACACCATATGATGGGCCTGAACTCCGTGGAGCCAATGACGTCCCTTTGCGCCCTTTAGCAAAGTGCACCTTACGAGTAGTTATTGACGGCGTCCGCCATCATGTGCAGTTTGCTGTGCTCTCTCCATGTGCGCATTAGATGATTTTTGGTTGGGATTTTTCGTCAACCGCTTCGGCGTTAATTTCTTGTGGCGACCGTGTTATCCATATGACAGACAGCAATTTTTCATCTGAAGTTTCTGAACGACATCATCCCCTCGTTGCCGCCGCTGATACTGTTTTGCCTCCTCAGTGCGAAAAACTGCTTACCGTTGCTTCTGACCACATCAGTGACGGGGATGTACTCATCGCACCATCGTATCGTCATCTTGCACGCGGTATCGCCTTCCCGTCTAGCCTTGTGATGTTCTCCAACGGCTCAGCGACAGTAGTGGCCACTAACACTTCACGTGAATCCCTCGTGCTTCCAAAAGGAACTTCTCGATCGACGTCACCGTGGAACTGAAATTGTTCATGTTTCTCGCTTGAAACCGTTTGTGCGCCGCGGTACATCGGTTAGTTAGGAGCGGCCAGGCTGGCCGCTTCCGACCCCCCGGGCAGATTGTGTGAGCCTTCTGTGGACCTTCTTTCATTTGTACATGCCATGATCTTCTTCTTTCATTTGTACATACCATCATCATCGTCCCGCGGCGCCGGCTCCGGCGCGCGTCTGGGTTCGTGATCGGATTGAAACGCTAGACAAGGCTTCGCTGTCCTTGCCGTCACGACCTCGCCGTCTCGACCTAGCCTTCTTTTACTATATATATATATATATATATATATATATATATATATATATATATATTTATATATATATATATCCAAAGAGGTTATCCAAATATATGTTATCCAAAAAATATCCAAATAGGAACCGCTGTGTAAATCAAGTCCGTCGATCCTCAGGGCTTCCACTCCAGACATAGCCTTTTTGCCTCTCTCAAATGACTGTCAATCTCACCGCTCCCTTTCGCAGCAGTGTCATAT
Source organism: Amblyomma maculatum (assembly GCF_055883805.1). Classification (NCBI taxonomy): domain Eukaryota; kingdom Metazoa; phylum Arthropoda; class Arachnida; order Ixodida; family Ixodidae; genus Amblyomma; species Amblyomma maculatum. Next base: position 73,895,671 of record NC_139351.1, read on the forward strand.
TATGTCACGAATACTCTATCGTAGCAGTTCTTCCGGAATGGTAAACTAGAGCTCAGTTCCTGCGACAAGCGCTGAGGCTATGTCGAAATTTAATGTGTTTACGTTGTCTCCCGTAAAAGCAACTCAACTGCTATATTCATGGAGGGTGTTCTGACTTCTGTTCTCTGATATTCGTGCTGTCTTTGCCCCCCGGAAGCTTGCATTCTATGAATATGTTGTTATTCATGCAAATCAAGCCGCATGTCTTTCCAGGAAAAAATGTGAAAACAGGGCCGGCTTGCAGGATAAAGGTCGAGCTAAGTCCAGACATGAACGGTGTCTTTAGTAAGACCAGCCTTCTTTAAGACGGCTCGGGTTCCGGACGCTTCGGTTCGGCTTGTGTTCACCAGAATGGCTTCCCTGAATATCCTCAAGAGCCAATTGGGGCATTTTACCTCGTAACACAATATTAAGCCGCAAAAAGAAATGGCACGGATTTTACGCAGCGCAAGACTGACGGAATGTTTACATCTTACAGCGGTGACGGGGCCAGCGCATCACTGTATTTCCCTAATTTCTTCACTGAGGTATACCTGGCGTCCTCGTGTCTTAACTAAGACAGCACTAGAGTCGTAATCGTGCAAGCGACTTATTTAAGCCAGGACTGAAGCCCCGTCTCGACTCCAGTCTTAAGCGGTCATGCTAGCTTCCTATCCTTTAGACTAAGTTAAGTCTGCACTTAGCTAAGACAGTTTTAAGATCGTACGTGCAAGCGGGCCCAGGTGTTTAAAGATAATATAGGAAAATGAACATCAGGAGAGGGTGTTCTCACAGGGAACAAAATATTGAAGAGACAGTAATTGTTCCCCTCCCCTTTGCGGAATTTTCCCAGAGGGCTTTCCATTTTCTGCCTTCTTCAGTATTCTATTTGTGCCTCTATATTTTACTTATAGTCCTTAGCACAAAATGGAAAGATATATTCTGGGGAAAGACAATCAAAACTTGGTATGAATTTCAGCTACAACCAAGATGAAAAAATATGACCGTGGTTTAGGTACAGCTTGTCTGCCTCGGGATTACATGATACTAGAAGGCCAGATTGAGCTCTAACCCTCTCAGGTCTATAATGAATCCTCGGCTATCCCCGCCTTCAAATTCAGCCATGCCTTATGTCCTCGTGACTACACTCTGCCTAATCATTCGACTGCACAAGTGTATCACCTGTCAACTGCCTCATGCTGGTCTGGTACCATTAATGTTTCGCAAACCATACCCATGCTGAACTCACATGCGCCACATTTAGTGATTGATTGATTGAAAACATCTTTATTTATTCAGTATTTTCAGAACATGTGGGTGGGCCGCCTAGTCCGGTAGTCCATTGGCTGCTGCTGCTGCGCTGGCCCTCCCCACCAGCCAGTGCTGACGGTCAGAATCATCGCTGAACAGAATAGCCTCCCACTGCTCCTCCGAGGGGTTGGGAATGGGGTCAACTAAGGGATTAAATTGGCATGCCCACACCATATGGTAGAGGTTAGCTACCTCTCCACAGTGTGGGCACTGCGGAGAGTATAGTGTAGGGTACCACAGGTGTAATTTAGCTGGTGTTGGGGATGTGTTGGTTTGTAGTCTCCAAAGAATGTTTCTTCTAACTTATTGAGGGATTTGTGTGGTGTTGGGTACTCCTTTCTGGCTGTTCTGTATGGCGCGAGATTGTCAGCATACACTGCTAAACCTATCAGGTCACGGCACCCTTCATGGTCATCAGGGGGAGACGCCCGGTATAGAAGAGCTCGGGCATGCCTGTGAGCAGCTTCGTTTCCTCCTGGTAGTTCCAGGTGACCGGGAAACCAGATGGTTGATGCTTGGTTGGGTGGGTGCTTAGTTAGCAATGACAACCCTGACTTATGAATTAATCCGTAATTGAAGTTGCGACAGGCGATCTGGGAATCAGTGAGCACAACGGCGTTGGGGTTAGATGCTACAGCTAATGCAATAGCTGCCTCCTCTGCGTGAGTGGGGTTAGATGTTTTCACCGAGGCGCAGTTCACCATCGACCCCGCAGGCGTTGAGACTACAATAGTCATGACGCCATTCTGTGGTCCTGCTGCGTCCACGTAAAGGGTGTTAGTCTGCTTGTCCCATTTCTTCTGCAGGGCTTCCCCTCTTGCTATCCTCCTCTCGATGTTATATGCGGGAAGCATATTCCACGGAATGTGGTACACGTTGATGCGTCTTACACGTTGATGCGTCTTCTCACATCGCGTGGGACCTCTTCCCTTTGGTCAATTGTATAAGGCTGATTAACATGGATCTTCTCGAGCAGTTCTCTGCCGGGTGTTGTAAGTGCGAGCCTATTGAGTTGTGAGAGCCATTGTGCTTCCCACATCTCTTCGAGGGTATTATGTACCCCTAGAGCCATGAGCTTGGCCGTTGGCGTGGAGTTCGGTAGCCCCAGGGCCGTCTTGTAGGCTTTCCTGATGAGTGTCTCCAACTTTTCAATTTCCGACCTGGAGAGGTTAAGGAATGCCGTCCCGTAGATTATCCGCGAGATCACGAAAGCTTGCACTAAGCGGATGGTGTCCCTTTCCTTCATGCCATGGTGTTTATTTCGGATACGATGTATCATCCGGAGGATTTGCTCGTGGATGTTGTAAGCTTCTTCATTGTGGTGGTGTTCTGTCACCCCTGCGGGATATACTGCCCTAAGATCTTGATCTCCGTGGGTTTCTGTACTGGGTGGCTCTCTATATACACCGAGATGTTCTGTGCTGGGGGTGTCCTCGGGTTCTTCAGAATTAGCAACTGGGACTTTTCCGGCGCACACTGGAGGCCTCTCTCCCTGGCGTACCGGGCCACCGTGTCCGCTGCTGCTTGAAGACGCTCCTCGATCTCGGCGTCACTCCCCGAGTTGCACCAGACAGTGATATCATCCGCATACAATGTGTGTTTGATGCCGGGAATTTCGCAAAGAAGGCCTGGTAGATCGTTCATAGCTAAGTTGAACAAGAGGGGTGACAGTACCGCCCCTTGCGGAGTTCCCCTCGGGCCTAGAGTGATGAGATCTGATTTTATTCCACCGAAGTTTATAGTGGCTTGCCTGGCTGATAAGAAGTTTTTGATATAGTTGTAGGTTCTTGCGCCACAGTTGGTATCGGCGAGGCTTTGCAGGATATTTTTATGTAGAACGTTATCGAACGCTCCTTTCAAATCAAGTGCCAGGATGGCCCTTGTCTGTGACTTGGGAGGTGTCTCAAGGAGGTCTTTGTACAAGTACAACAGGGCGCCCTGTGTTGATAGGTGTGGGCGAAAGCCGAATTGAGTGTTAGGTAGGAGGTTGTTATCTTCTAAGTATCTACTCAGTCTCGTGTTGATGACCCTCTCTATGAGTTTCCCCAAACACGAGGTCAGCGATATCGGTCTTAGATTATCCATTTTAAGGGGTTTGTTCGGCTTCGGAATGAACCGAACCTCGGCTGTCTTCCAGGATATTGGTAACGTTCCTGTAGCCCAATGCTGCTCGTTGAAGCATTCCACCAGCGAGGTGATGGTGTCATCGCTGAGGTTAAATAAGAGCTTCGCTGTAATCTGATCTGGACCTGGAGCTGCATTTTTTCTCATGGCCGCGATTTCTGCTTTGATTTCTTCTTTCGTGAGTGGGATGTCCAGCTCGGGATTCGGCAGCCCAGAATACTCCGGCTGTTCCACGACTTGGTCCGTGCACAGATACCTGGTCTTGAGCTTTTCCATCAACTCTGTGTCCGTACCCGGGGTGGCGTGTACGATCTTCGTGAGCCTGTCTTTAGTGGCCGACTTGCTGCTGCTGGGGTCGATTAGGACACGTAGGAGCTTCCAAGTCTTTGACACCCCTAGCTTACCCTGAATACCATCACAGAGCAAATTCCAGTTCTGACTGGCTAAGGATATGGCATAGGATTCTGCCTTTTTGTTTATCTCCTCTATTTTTTTCTTGAGTTTGCGGTTAAGCCGCTGTCTGCGCCATCTCTTCGTCAATGAGTGCCTCGCTTCCCATAAATGTAGAAGGTGCGGATCGACCGCTGGGCAGTCCTCCGTCGTGCAGACCTCTTTTGTAAAGGCTTTCAAAGTGTGCACCTCATCTTTAACCCATTCCTCTAGGTCGGTAATAGGGTTTGCAGGAGATGTCTGGGCCTTTCTCCACCTGTCCCAGTTCGTAACTCTTGCGATACCTATTTTGCGCTTGCACGCATTTGTGCTTATCTCCAGAGAGAGTATGAAGTGATCGCTTCCCAGGTGCTGTTCGGTATTCTTCCAAATGGCGCTTTGTATGTTCTTGGTGAACGTCAGATCAGGACACGTATCTCTACTGACACTGTTTCCCAGCCTCGTAGGGTAAGGGGGATCGGTGAGGGTCGATAACCCTTCTTGCGTCACTACTTCTTCCAGTTTTCTGCCTTTTGGTGTCGCTGCCGGGTAGCCCCATGAAGGGTGTGGTGCGTTGAAGTGGCCCCCAATCATGCAGGGGGAATGGCCCACTAAGGTCAGAAATTTCTTTATGAGGGAACCCAATTTTGCGTGCCTGTCTTTAGGAGGGCTGTATACATTCAATATGTGCGTGCTTGCCGCTCTTCTTTGGAGAGGAAGAATAGTTATATAGCAGTGCGCAATGTCCGGCTCGAAAGGGCCGTGCAATATGGCAGCGTATAATTTGTGCACTAACGTGGCAGTTAACTGGTCGTGCTGGTAAGTGACATAGTCTTGGAGTTTAATAGGTATTAAGTGGGGTTCTTGAATTAGGATAGCTGCCGGTGGGTCAGACTCCTGAGATATAAGTAGATTTAGAGCAGCCTGCTTTCTCCTGTATCCCCGGCAGTTCCACTGCCAGATATTTACTCTAGGTTTGGCTGGCATGTTGAATCCGTATCGGATGGCTCGTCCACTTGCATTGTACGAGCGAATTTCGACTTTTGTCTTTTATACGCATGTTCCTTCCGAAGTGCAGAAATTGTCGTCTCCGTGTATTGTCGGTTGTTTGCAATCTGCTCTCGAATTTCTTGGAATTGGGCGTTCACGTAAATTGGAAAAGCTTGAAACTCCTCCTTGAAGGACCTCAGTTCTTGGATAATTTGTTGATAGACCTCGCCTAAGGCGGGCTGGGAGCTAGGTACTACCTGCTGTTTTTGGTTTTGAGGAGTCGGCTGAGTTACCGGGGTTATTGCGTTAGTAGTAGCTCGCTTAAGCTCTTGGTTTTGGATTGTTAAAGCACTGACTTGTTTTTTCAGACTTTCTATCTCCTTTTTGAGTGCTGCCAACTCCGTGTTATTCTGAGGGGAGGACGAAGGGAGGGGAGGCCACTCTGCAAAGCTCACCTTTGAATCTGAAAGCTGACCCGAGGACGTCTTCTGCGGCGCCCCGGCGGTCTTGATGAGGTTCTCCTTCCCTTGTTCTTTACCCGCCTCCACGTGACTGGCGTTCTGGGTGGAGCCTGTTGCCCGGCGTCTTGAGCTGGAACGGCCGCGGGAGGCGGAACGAGAGCGGGCGACTGATGACGACGCTCCTCTGTGTCGCTGTGCAGGCTGCTTCTTCTGCCTTGGCCTGCTCCTATCTTCTTCATCTTCAAGTTTCGTTGTTGATGCCGCGTTTGATGACGCGGCACTAGCGTTCTTGTTCAGCGGTCTCTGGAATTTCTCCTTGCATGCAGTCTCTTGCATAAGTCTTGTGCGGGCCCTTGCACAGCGCGCAAACGGGTGTGCACTCGTGCATCTCATCTGGACTCGGCGTTCCACAGGTTTGGCAAGCAGCCCTGTTGGGTTTCGGGCAGACATCTGCTCGGTGACCTGGCGTTCCACAGTTGATACAAGCCGCCCTTGTTTTCCGGTAGATTTAGCAGCGGCGCTCTGACCACCCGTAGTTGACCGTGAAGGGCACCTTCTGCCAGGCGAAGACGATGACTGCCGACGTAGTCTTGCCCAGTCGGCGCGCTCCCAGGATGGTATGGCTGGGTGAGGACACGTCTTGGAAGATAGAGTCATCACTCACTTCAGGCTTGATATTATGTATGACACCCCTGCAGACATCCTCTGGCAAGGCAACATAGGCGGTGACCGTTATACTCTTGCCGTCGAGGTGCAGACAGTTAAGCTTGGCGAGGCGGAACGCGTCTTCCTCACAGTGAGTACACACCATTATAATGTTCTGCTGGCTAACAACGCGCAGCGTTGGCTTTTCTTGTAGAGGGGTGTTGAGGGCTGCTTGGATCCCTAATTCGAGATCGTAGGAGCGTGGAGCCACAGATTGCAGATCCACCGTGGTTTTAGGTCGGATGATGACTTTGTATGGAAAATTCCTGAGACTCGGTAGACGCGGAGGTCTCGGTGCAGGAGGCTCTCGGTGTTCTTTGTTCTCCTGCTCTTCCTTGGGAGGCGTGGATTTAGCTTGCGCCGCTCTGTCGTTGTTGCGCCGGGACAATATGTTCCAGCCATGGCTGTTGTCTTCCTTCGGGAGATCCTGCGGGGGCATCAGCTGCTGCTGGGATGTTGGTACATGACTGAAGTCCATCTCCGTCGGGTCGTAGCCTCTTAGAGAATTCATCGTGGTCGTGGTAGTCATCAATGAAGCGGGAGCACTCACTGGCGAGCGTCGTTAGACCCGCGTTGCGCGAACGCTATGCCGCGCATCCGCGGGCTTCTGGGAAAGAAAGCCATGGTTAGCCTTGACCGCCTAGTAAAGAGCAGAGACATTAGTCTGCCAACCAAGATCCGTATAACTGGTGCTATGGTCTTTCCAGTTGTGATGCATGGATTTGAGAGTTTGACTGTGAAGAAGGCTGACCGCCGAAGAATTGACGCGTTTAAATTGTGGTGCTGGCGGAGACTCTTGAGCGATCCTTGCACTGCCAGAAGATCAAATCAGTCTATATTGTCGACCATAAACCCTGACTGCTCATTGGAGGGTCAAATTCCAAAGTTAAAGCTCAGCTACTTTGGTCATCTGATGAGAAGTGAGGAGTCGCTGCAGAAAGATTTGATGTTAGGAAAGATTGAGGGTCGCCGGAGAAGGGGTAGGCAGCGAACGCGATTGTTAGATGGCATCCTCGAGGCGCTGCAGATTAAGTTAGGTGATGTTAAGAAGATAGCGAGAGACCGAAAAGTGTGGGTTGACATGGTCCATAGGGTCACGAAGAGTCGGACACGACTTAACGACTGAACTGAACTAAAAAGTTGTTCTTGAATCTGAGTTGTCGGTGTGCAGGCTTTTTTCAAGCTACATATTGTGACGGGCCGCAAACAAGATAAAGTGTTAGCGCTATGAAAGAAGAAAATGGAAGTGGTGCTCACTCTCAGCCTGATTGACTGACTGCTGACACGTTGCCCTCCATTTTCCACAAAGGCTTTCAGCCCAACAACTTGGTGGAGGCTTGCTTGGTAAAACCGAGCTCATGAACAACTGTTCTACCATTCGAACTTTGCCGCAATCAACGCCTTGCCGGTTTGCCACTTTCCATTTTTGAGATATTCCTGGACGTAGACGCCGCGCCCAGGTCAGCATCGATCACCTTCTGGCCGCATTACCGCGAACCGCAGTCCTTCGCGGGTGCTGCCTGTGAGGATGTGGACGAATAGCTGACGCATTATAAATGCGTAAGCCGATATAACAAGTGGGACACGACAACCAAGTTACATACGTGATGTTTGCGCTTACAGATATGCCTTATAAGATGCAAGAAGCACGAGCTTTATTCATCTCTTCGACACGTTTTGTAAAAGGGCTCTGCAAGTGCTTAAGTGACTCTGCTGCAAAGAAGTGTACCGAACAGACACTCGCTCACCGAACACACATTCATCTAGAGATCTGCAACAACTACATGGAGGAGGTCCTGAAGCTTGACAAAGTCGCTTCACCTGAAATTTCCGACGAAGGCCAAGTCGGCGACTTGCTGAAAGGCTTCGTCCGGGACATTTACTCCTACCTGATCAGAAAAGAGAAGCTGGCAACGGTTTTGAACAAGATCGAGCATTGCTGCTCGTTTGAAAAACGAGCGGCTACTGTTCGTACGTTGGTAGCCATCGACTCCACATCCACCTCCTGCCTTACCGCTACTATTCACCAGATTGTGCATGATGAGCTCACCCGCTGGCAAGATCTAACCTGCCGTCCGATTGAACAGTCATCGACGTATCCGCTGCCTCACCTTGAGACCCTGTCTATTAACACAGTGGACTATAACGAGTACCAGGTAAACCAACAGTCCCGACACTGCCTGGTTGCCATATTGACGATCGCGCCACGAAGCAAGTGTGCGCTCTAACGAGCCGCCGCCAGTGAACTTCGAGGAGGACGGGGCATCTAATGCCTTTTCTATGGATCGTAATAGTGGTGATGTCTTCTTGAAGCGGACTTCGGTTCGTCCCCCTTGGTTTGCAGCCGGTGTGGTAATCCTGGCCATATCTAGCGGGTTCGTCATTGACGTCGCTCACCTCCCTACGGTATCACCACCTGTACTGAGACCTAGGCTCTCCGCAGGAGTATTTTCACCGCCGTCCACTTTTTCACTCCCCCGCAGCACCGAAACATTCCCAGACCAGCATGAGGACTCCTTCTCTGGCATAGGATCGCAGCGTCACTCCTCCTACAGCGTTTCTCACCCGCCGGCGCTCATCACTCCACTCGGAAAACTAGTCAGCGTGACAGATGAAAATCAGGTAGCTAAAAGTCTGCTGTGTATAATCGTACTTCTACCTGTGGTAATGCCCAAAACGAAAGTTAACATGTCCGTCGATGGTGTAGACACATCAGCTCTTGTGGATACCGCTGCTTGAGCTTGAGTATTGAGCTTAGAATTTAAACGGTTGTTAGTGCGCAAAGTAATATTTTATGTGCCTCTAAGCCAAAATACCGGAGAGTAAGCTGTGAAACGGTGCAGCCTTTGGAAATGTGTACTGTAGAAGTCGAACTGGGCGGATCAGTTTTTAAGCGGAATTTATTGCTATTGCCCGTTTCACCCATGCTGTGATTTTTTTGCTTGGATTTTTTGAAACTGAGTGGCGCTACCGTTGAATATCGAAGTGGGGCGGTGTATTTCAAGCCGACACTTGTGCCTAACAACTTAGGAAATTCGTGCAATGCGGAAAATATTTAAGCGTCTGCGAAGACACATTCTTACCATCGTGGACTGCAGTGTGCGTCCCAGTTCACTCATCGCCTTATAATAATGACATACTTGAAGGTCTAGTACAACCTATGAATTCAGCGTGTGTTAAAAGGAATGCGTTTGTTCCACATTGTTTGACTTCTGTTGTGAATCGTCGTGCGTGGTTGTGGGCAATCAATTGCTCCTCGGATCCCCTACACTGCCAGATGGATTGCAGCTTGCCTTCTGTGTAAATGACATTCCCTCCGCAGTGGCATCGATCGGAGTCGCTTCCACAGAACCTCTTCCGCCGTTATCATCAGAATCGACAATCACTCGCGTGGTGAACGCCCGACTCAATAGTACTGAACGCAGAGCCCTGGTGGACCTTTTACTTCAATATTCATCGGTTTATGACTTCACCCAGCCCTCTCAACCGGCTTCGATTCCTGATTGTCGCATTTGTCACATGATCGATGCCGGTTCTTCCTCCCCACTGCGCCAGAAACTTCAGAGCATCAGCATCTTAGCGCACGGTCATCAATGGACAATTCCGAGAAATGCATCACAAGGGGGTCATTCAGGAATCTTGCAGTCCCTGGGTGCCTCCTGTAATTCTGGTGCGCAATACAGATGGTACATTGCGGTGCTGCGTGCATATTCGACATCTGAACAATATCACTAAGACAGACGTGTATCCCCTCCTTCGCATGGATGAAGCCAGAGATTGCATTTCTGCTGCCTCTTAGTTTTCTTGCGTCGATTTAAGATCCGGTTACTAGTAGATTCTTGTGGACCTGATGATATGGACCAAAATGACATTTATTACGAACGACGAAAGTTTCGCATACAATGCTATGCCCTTCGGACATTGCAACGCGCGTGCAACGTTTGACAGGTTTGTGGACACTGTGCTCAGTGATTTAAAATGCGACATATGTATTTGTTGATTATAGAGCCGAACGAACGCCTAGCAGGGCAACATGTTATGTTTTTCTCCAAAAAGAAGGGTAGTCTGAAAGAAATCTCTGCAGGCCGACCATAATATTGTGCCGACCATAGGCCACTTCGGGATGGCACGAATGCTGCACCGACTCCAAGAGAAGTAGTATTAGCAGCGAGAAGCTGTAGACTTTTCATTTCACTGCAGTTCCAGTATCTTAGCTTGTTGACATCGTCATTGTAACTTCCACATCATATTCTTTTAATTGCTTTAAAGGCCAAAAATGATTACGTATTTGAGGACAACCGTAACTAATACTCCAGAAGAAATGAAGATACTTACGTACAAATCCTAATTTCACCTTGAATTGATTACGCATCTCTAGCCTTGATACCTCATAAAGAGTGGGAACCTGGCGTAATCGATATCATTAGATGATAAGATTCAGGTTTGTATATTATTAGTACCAACGCAATTTTCCCGCCTTCTGAATCGACTACATGAACCCTACCATGTGACCCGGCGCCAGCACGTTCCACACTACGTCACAAAATGACTTTATTATTTACATCTGAAGGTAATCTTACCCCATATACTTTGCGAATAGGCATACGTAATCACAAACTCAATATTGTGCCATAGTTTGGTCGTAGTGAACTTTTCAAGCACAGTTAACGCAAAATCAATGGGGCATCGAACCTAATTTTTACCATAAAGCCATCCGTTCCAGTTAAGCCATGTTTAAGAACTATCTGTCCCATGTGATGTTTTACAATGGGTTGTATTTACTGTGCCCTGCTTCATTTATTTCAATAACAATATATTGGTATATTTGGGCACTCTGTGTGCGCGCTAGTTAGATTAGGTTTATTCGTTTGCACCTTGCCGTTTAAGTAGGCTTGTAAGCCACCCTACTGCATAAGCACAAAGAGTCGCTACCACATTTATAAGCCACTTATAGGCAAAGGAGGTATAATACAGTTTCCTATATATCAGGATAAGTGCTGCGGAACTCTAAATAGGTGAATGATATTTCTGACGTCGTAGTTGGGAGTTTTAACCCGAAACCCACTTTTTTGATTGAGAAGCCAAATACATTCATTTTGAGTCATGCCAAGAAGCTAGTAGGCAAACAAGGGAAAAGGTTAAATATGCACGTTTCAGTATTTCCGACCATGCACCTGGAAAAACCGGTCGCGTCGTCCACAGAGGCCGGCGGCGTGACAAAACCTAACTGAATGGCGATGAAAAATAAAACTTTAATATCTCGCCACACATAACAGTCTAAAATAAGCTTTCTCGTGCATATCTTGAAAACCTCCTAAATGTTACTTTCGCAAAGTTTATTCAGTCTGGCTTAGCTATTCAATTTTCCCTGGGCCACGAGATATAACAGGACGCCCCTATCACAAAGGCGTGAATAAAACCCCGCTTCACTTTATCACTCACAAAACCTCTAATTTACATTATATCGACACGCTCACGGAGTTTCGGCGGCGTACAGTTCAACCTTTAAGAGTTTGCAAAGCTTTTTACGTTTGAACGGAGCAAACATTTCCTGCACTGTTTACTATTCAACATGCAATCTCAGAACCGATAAGAAAGGCATGGCGCATTCATTAAATGTGTTTGCCCAGGTCACGTCAGAGCTTTGGTTGGTTCATTTGAAGCCAGTCTGTCGTATAAATGCTCCCTGTTCGCATGCGCAAATGTGCAAATGCCCCTGAGAGAGCGGCTGCAACCACGGTCTGCTACAAGAAACCGCGTACCCTGTGCGAGAAATAGAGAGCAGGTTTAAAGGGCCGGTTTTTTTTTTTTTTGACAGGCACATTTATTACAAGCGCTTATATGTAATGATCGCAAGGGTATGAAGGATAGTGGGATATCATGGACAGCATATTAACCCGGCTAAGCAATTAGGCTTTATGGCAGGAAGTAGGAAAATGCTGACTTGCCGAATGCTCATACTAAAATGCTCCCACAATGATGCTTGAATATGGTTCTCGCACCAAGCATTGCTGATAATAATGTCGTATATAACAACTGCATTTCAACGTGCATTTTATTAGCCTCCCTATATATCAGTTAGCTCTGCAAAAGCTTTGCGATGTTGATTGTATGCGATAGGTAGTTTCTCCTATGGTAAAATTCGTAGTCTGGTATTGCACAGCATTTCTTTTACACTTTTGAATTGCATCTAATGAAGCAATCCTTCGCTGACGATAAGCGCTTTTCGCCTTTGCAGTAACAGCAGGTAATTTTGGCAATCACTACAAATATATACAGAATATAAATCATAAGGAAGACTTCATAAAATGGCATATTGTGAACTCCTCTAAAAGTTTGCTTTGTGGTCGGGAGAAGCTGTGGCTTTACCTAAATTGGTATTAGGAATACAGATCTAAATAATAGGTAAATGCACATTGGATAAATGTCTTCTATTCCACAGGTGGAGAGCACGTAGCCTTACGCGCAATGGCGTCACCCCTCTTCCACTCGGTGGCTATAGTGGCTCCCGTGGCCCTACAAGCAACCGGAACCATCTGAAGGTTCGGCGGAAGCTAAACAAGGACGACGCGTGTCTCGGCGGCAGGAGAAGAGGTCGCCAGCAGAGTTATAATTGCGTGTATGTGCGCGACTGCCCTGACGCGTAGAAACAGATAGACGCGACGCGCCCTATTTTTTGAGGTCACATCACTTGAGGCAGCCAGGCAGTGTTAGAGCCAGTGTTGATGCGAGTTAGGGAGTACTACTGCTCCGCTCCCGGGGTTAACCCGCTGCTCGGCAAACCTGCGAGATCTGCGAGGGAGCGGCGCTCCTCTACAGGACCGCCAAATGGTGGCTCTCCAGACGTCGACTTGCCACAGTGCCGTCTCAACAATTTAGTGTTTGTTTCTTTCTCTCGTGTATAGTTCAGTGTTGTAAAGCCTCTGTGTTTACTGAAGCTTCTTTAGTTTCATGCTTTACACTGCCTTTTTGTGAACCTTTTCTCGGTGTCTTTTAATTATTAGTTCCTGTGTTTAAAGTTTCTGTTGGGTGTTACTCCCTACTCTGGCTTGAACCGATGAAAGCTGGGCATCTAACGGTCACCGCCTTCGCTCACTAATGGTAGATGGCTTCTAGCTGAGCTTTCCACGCAAGTTGAGGGTATCTCCTTCGATACCGGAGCAGCTACGTCCAATCATTCTAAAGGTGTTTGGGAGTGCGTGCAACAGTAGTGGGGCGTCATTACTAACACTATAATTATTGACAGGTCACAACGGCTCGGTAGTGGGATAAGAGTTGAAGCATGAGAAGAGTTCGTGTCTGGCGACGCTCCTTAGGATCTACTGGGAATGGGACAGCCAGTGAGTGGTAGAGAGGCGATATTGTCACCATTAGGCTGATAAACAAAAGTGAAAGGAAGAACTGAAGGCATCTGAGGCAGCTTATGTGCTGTGAATGCGAAGTCTGGAACGGATCAAGTAGGAGAACAAATTGTTAAAAATGTTGAATAATTTGATATCTGGAGCACTAGGGGAAAATAATAGGAGTCAGCCGCAGCCTTTTGCATGTCGTGTATTGGCACTCTAGCCAAACAATAACAAATAAAGTAATTCCGGCAATTCAAGAAAACGGGTTTTAAAGAAATACAAGCCTTCTTCTTTCACTTGCCACCCTGGAAATGTTATCTGTTATTCTTCTCGACTACCAATAATCTTACCTCTTTCTTAGATTAGCTTTAATTTCGAATACCATTTCTTTATCCCGTTTTCTTCGGTGAACAACTCCGAAGTATTTCTATCTCTTAATTTTATTCCTACCATTTTGCTTTATAGCTCTCTGCGTTTTCATGAATTTAAACGATTGCTTTTAGTTAGGCTCAAAGTTGCTCACCCATAGATGGGCACTGGTAAAATACGGCGGTCTTAATTTGCCGCCTTGAGAAATAGTACACACAGACTGTCATTAATCGTCTGAGACTTCATACCGAATGCGCTGCATTAAGTCTGTGTCTCTTGATTTTTTTGCCCTAATAGGCAGCCACTACGCCTATCTACATTCATTTTCACCACGTCAAGCACTTCAGTGCTACCTTTAAGGGCTGCTTTCAGGAGGCAGTTGAATTTTTAATGTGTCACCACTGGATGGTAACTGTAATACTTTGTTCATGTAGCTCCTTAATCATGTTTTTGCAATTCACCCCACAATTAAGAAACCAATGCTACCAGCGAATCGCATAGTCTTTAATTGCTTTCCGCCAGCCCTTCTCTACAACGGTTCTCTAGCCAAGCCTTCTAATACTATTTCTATTGCAGTCAACAGCAATGGGCGAATTCTGTTGGATTGCCTAACATTATTCCTTGTGGAATTTTATTGCTCTGCTTTGAAATATCGCTCTTATAAACCCTGATTTTGCAACTATCTCAATGCCTGCTGCGGCTCGACTCTCATTCAAATGCTTTCTATATATATAAACCTAGGTATACCCGTTCTTTATAATCAGAGCAATCCTGTCACCTTGTTGTTAGCATGGATACAGGACTGTATTTAGAGTTTGCGTCACGTTCAGAAAGGTCAATTTCGCCTGCTTCGCCCTCGCCTGATTTTTTGGAAGCGCCGAAAACAAAAGCCTTGGTAATCCAACTCACATCCGGTTTCAGTGTGTTTAGTAGTCCGGCTGCTCGAAATTGTGTCGAGAAAGACACAAACTTGCAATGCGGCAATATTATTCTGCGGAGCAGCTTTCCCGATAGCCGGCGCAGTGCTTTGGTAGACACATAATGTATCCCTATTATATCAGTGTAGGACAGCGTTATTTCTATCTTTTACGTAACTGGCAGCAAGCAAGATCGATTTCTAATTTTTCCCCATTTTCCCATCTCACCCTAAAAGAAAGCAGAGAAAGCGTATAAATTTAGACTGCTTTGCTTAATGGTTAATTTCGATGCCGGCTTTCTGTAGAATTGATGCGGGCCATAGCAGGGCAGACATTCTTAATACTGTCTCCCACTTATTGCAATATCGCGTTTTTTCGTTCAATATCCCCTTTTAATCTTATTTCTTAACAAATCGCACTAATTGCATTATGTCATTATATTATATTTTCCTGCAAAAAAGTCTTGTTTTCAACTGTTCTCCAATCAAACAGCAGCATTCCAGCAGAATGAGCCAAAATAATGGGCATTTTCATTTTGTATTACATTTCAATCCAAATCGCGGTCGGCCTACATGAATATTGAATGTTTATTCTATCCGTCAAAAAACCCCGGTAGGGTAGCTAAGAATGGGTTCTCAAGAAATTTCGAGGAAAAAAAATACGTAGTGCAAACACACGTCTCAAAATTCAGCTCGGTCCTGCCACCGGCAAAGGTAGACATCAATCGGAATTGTTTGAATCTGCAGAGCACTATTAGGGAGTATATATTTCGCAATAAAATATTACAAAATAATTTCTGCACAGCACATTACTAGCGCTAATTAGTTCAGACTTTTGGATTTTAATCATCATGGACACCATGAACACGAAAGAAAACTGAAAACCCTGGTTCAGCAGAATGCTATATGAATAATTCAGTGTGAAGCTTCGAATTAAATGACATCCCTGAAATAAATAAACATCCACTTTGGCAACAGGGCTGCAAAAGAAAAGTTAACCTACACTTGAAATACTCGCGAAATAATAAAAACTCGAGTCTGCCATTTTATTCTGGTCGTAATACATAGAGGATTGGAACACTACTATGCGTTTCATATAAATATTTTTGTGTGTGTAAATTACAATGTTTAATGCAAAAATAAATCTCAGAGTAACTCCTGGCAGAAATATTGTGCAAAAGCAATCACCGGATACCAGCAACTTGACAACAATCAAACAGAAATGATCGTGCAGTTCCCACCTCAGGAGTGACCTTTCATTAAAATCGCCCTGCTTAACGAAGTTGAAATCCAATGGTCTCTTTAGACGCTCATCAAAATTATTTAGGATGACACACGCTCATTTGCGACCTATATTCAAATCAGAATATTGTTCTCACGCAATAGCAAAAATGTGGCAATGGCAGAACACATGTTGAATGTTTTTTTTTTTATTCATGAACAAAAATATGCTTATTAATTCAGGATAAAAGTTTTATGCAAGAAGCTAGAAACCCTCGGCTGTCTTATAGCTGTTTTGCGCGTTGGGACAGAACAAATATGTTAAAATCATGAAACGCTGCATTAAATGAATGTAATTAAAATTGTATTAAGTCCATCTGTGGTGTAGTGCAAAGAACTTCTGGCTTATCATCGCAACTAAAATTCAGGCGAGGTAGATTTTCAAGGCATGAAGTCGACAGTGTTTTTCCTGTGCGCGGTTTTGGCTTTATTGGCGAGGTCACCGTAAGTACACGCATTTCAGCAATTCGTTTCCGCCGCGCAGTTAGGAATACTCGCAAAGTTAAAGGAAGTAAAGTATCTAAAAATTCGTATTACAATCCTTTGAAGCATGTTAAGTAGGTCCGCAGTATTATCACACCACTTCACATAGCATAGATTATTGATGCACAATCTTCTTGATTAAGCCCTACCGATTTAATAAGGAACAGAGTATAAAATGACGGTGTATTGAATTACATACTACAAAAAGCATGCAACTCTCTTAAGCTTCTGATTAAGAGTTAAACACAATAACGACTTAGCTTTCTTTCTCTTCATTTTTCTTACCGTACGACCGTAGCTCATACAAATGCTACCACGTCACACAAGTCACATGTTATTCTCTATTGCCTATCGAATACCTCTTGAAAAGATAGCCTTTGTGGCCAGCGTACCGTATGCCCATTTGGCAAACAGATGGCCTGTTTTCTGCGGACAACAAAGCAAATTGCATAACTTTATTTCAAAAACGTATACACCGGCCTTGCAGAAACCACCTCACCAAGTTTAATTTTATTTGTGTCCTGCCTTGTTATGAGGTGACCTATTTTATTGTTGGCTTTCATTTCGAAATTTCGAATCAATATTTCCGGCGAATACCGGAAGACAGACGTAGCCCGATTTCTTAACCTCCGTAACGTTTGTGTTATAAGCTCAGAGAAGTTATTGCACAGCATGGATCAGTGGGCTAACGAGCATTATAGGTACAAACAACTGGATATAAAATAAAGAATCCCACGATAAATGAACGGCTTTTTGGTGAGGCCAACGATTCTCGCAAATACATTATGCTGACAAAGAATGAATCAGTTGTAATGCTTCCGGCAGAGTGTAGTTGACGCAACGCACTGAATAGGCAGAAGAAATGCAATCAGGAGGAGCAAGTTCAGTATTATTTAAGCGAAAGCTTTATTAGCCTTGTCAGTTCAAGGTGGTGGGCGCAGTAAAGTTTCCCCCACGTGCAGACTAAAGAATCGGTAACACGCTCTTCTTCTACTGGTGCTTCGCTTCTACTCCGCAGGCCTGCTTCAGCTTCAGACCGGCCGCGCCGCTCTTGCTGAGCGTAGGTTATCTGCAAGCTCATAGTAGGCGCCATTAGCTGCATATAGTAACAATAAAGGTACTACCTTCGTCAAAAGTGTAGAGCCCGGGGGGTCTGCCTTTGAGCCGTGTAGGGGCGCTGATTTAGCGTTAGTGGAGGTCCTTCCCTTTGGAGAGGGTAGGACAAAAAATCTTACCTTCAAGAGATTCGGAACACTGGACATGCATTACAAGCCGCACGAAGTGACTCAGAAGCACCCCCCCCCCTGGGATCTACAACTTTTGACAAAGACTGTACATTTCAAAAATGTTCAGGTTTTTTACGCTTACGTCCTGCTCAATTTCATTTCATAATTTGCTTGACAAAGAGAACGAGATGAAATAACACAGCGTACGGTTTAATTAGACCGCTATATTCTAACAGCCGCATTTAAAAGCAGCAACATTTATTTGCCTGCAAAATTTCTGTCGTGGTAACTCTGTACACAGACTTCAATTTCCAGATGCCAAATGACTTTTGGACCTAAACCAATATTGGCTCCTCCAGGAGTAAGAAGAGAAATTTGCCCTCCACGTGTAAATATAAATTTTGCTCACTATTTTAGTACGTCCTTGTGGGAACACCCCCAAATAATTAAAAAAATACGTTGCAAATTGCGCGAGCCACCGGCCAATCTCTGGACTAAAAGAATAGAAAGCGGCAAGTAGCGAAATATTTGTCGGGAACAGCTAAGATGTTTCCGTAAAGTTGAATAATAACCCAATATTAAGCGCAAGTTCCCCTTTTTATTCGAAAGGAACTAAATAAGTTTGACTTTTGTTTCAAATTTCTTGCTTTTGTTTGGTATTTATTGGACTGCTATAAATATTGGTCAAGTGTTAAAAATGTGAAAATTGTAAATCGAAGATGTGCGAAAATCACCAACGTCACTTTTAATATAATGATAACGTGTCCAGAATTGTAAAGGATACACGAGATAAACGTTAGCTGACAATAAAATTTTGTTTTTATCAAATAGTTCTTAGTTCATATCTATAAGTATTCTGAGAGGTGGATCGATATTCCACCTTCGCTACATAGCACCCTTCATATATCATCTTCGAAGAAGGTTGTCGGTCAAAAATTTCACAGGCCATTAATTTGTCGATGATACATACATTTAATCAGAGATGCACTCATATCTTACATACTCAGTATGATGTTTCATGTATTAAGCTAGAACTGCTGTCGAACTGTGAGGGCTTTTACCTGTCACCCCCTTTTCTCCTTGAGAGAACAAATAAAATCTTAATTGATCGATTGATTGATTGATTGATTGATTGAGTGATAGGCCCTTCGTCCCCCCCCCCCCTCCCCACACACACAATCGCCAGAGTGCCGCGGACTTGCCGCTTCAATGAAATTTTCTCTCGGACACAAGTGCTTGCAACACCAACTATACCAAAGCACAGGGAGAGATGATGTAGCTCGACACTTCGAAATGAAATATAGGATAGGATAGGATAGGAAATACGTTAATTTCTCTAGGAAGGCCTTGTGCTCGTAAAATGAAATATCTTCAGCATGCAATCAGCAGCCGGCGATCAGTTCCGAACCTCAGACCACTGTGCTGAGTAAAATCGCTCAAACGCGACCGCTGGTGGTTGCATTTCGATGGAGACGAAACGGAGAGGCTTCCGTGTTCTGTGCGATGTCAGTGGACGTTGAAGATCCTCAGGTGCTCGAAATAACGCCACTTTCACTCCCTTCTTTCTCTTTCCCCTTGAGACGATATGTCAGGTGTCCATAGACAACATTGTGACTGATAGTGGGCCTTTGTTTTAAAAGTAAATCAATTTATTTAAACCCGAAACTTGACCATTCAGCATTTTTAACTTATATGCGTTGTAAAAACCACAATTAAAAGGAGATAAAATAAACTTCATGAAAGGCCTCAGTGCTCAGCCAAACATTACGACAAAAATTCCCACTAAGAGGAGGGACGGAGGTGTGTGAAATGTTGTGGTGTAAAAGGCGTCACTTATAGTCGAGTGTTGCTTAAATATATGTCGTCCCTAAATTGCCCACTTTTGTCTGGAAGCCGCTTTCGAAAAACCTTCCAAGAGGAATAATGACGGAGGAAAGCCGCGATGATTTTCTTCTTAAATATCAATGTGGCATGGAACTCACAAGATAAACATTCAAAACATCGTAAGTTCGCTTCCGGACACAGAGTCTCCCACAGTGTCATTGAGAGCTATAAAAGAAGCCCTATATTCAAAATTATAAATAGGCTTGTCTAGAACAGTGAGATGTTCTCCTGAATAGCTGTTACCTCAGAAGACAGTTGATGCTGGTGATGAGGGGCGGTGCTCCGGCGAAGGCTTATGAGGCAATGGGCAGATGAAAGCGGACGACGGACGCTTCTTATATTTATCTTCTCCACCCTCTACTTCTCAATTCTTCTGTTCAGAAATAAGTGCTTCACTGCTACAACTATATAAGTTCGAATGTTCGAATATCTTAGTCACTGTGTAGCTTTCCAGTAGAGCTATGAGGTTAGGGTGATATTTTTTCTTATTAAAAATGATTTACGAACCAAACTGCATTCTCTATTGGTGCCAGAAATATTTATCGCTTCATAGTGCTTAACTATGAGCAAAATAAATGCCTTTTGAGACTCCGGACAATGGTTTCATGCGCTGAAGTCTTTTTATCGTACAGTTGATTGAGAGGTTTGGGAGTTATATATTCGGAGTTAATATTTCAGTCCCCTAATTAAAACTCTTCCGTGAGTCGGTACAAAAATAGCAATAATAGGTGTTTGTAAATACCTGAAAGGGAAAGGCAGAATGAGATTAAGGAGAGAGAAAGAAGAGGACAAGTAATGACACAGATTCAAAAGTGGCCAGGTGAGTCAAATATATGGCTTATATCCATAGTACCAGCTTCCGAATGCTTTTTGGACAAATTCTGAAAATTGATCATTTTAACTCTTGCATCAGGAGATAGATTAAAGACAAAAACGTGCTTTTAATCGAGGTTACAGCCTTTCATGAGAAGGACCTCGTATTGGAAGGGACATAACAGTTCCGATGTTTCACCTTCTGTTTAGTGCCCTCGAGGAAGCCGGCTCTTCGACCCGTGCGGACATGGTTGCATATGTGCCGTCAACGCTATCAGACGTCTTCGGCCAGGCCTTCAGTGCATTCTTCCCGTCCCAAGGGGATATTTCGCAGCGTGACATACATCTTTACGTCACGAAGGTGGTTAATAAAGCTCAAATATAAAGTCACAACTTTATCAAAAAGCTTTATATATGCTGAAAACGAAGCAAAATGGACATAAACCTTATGATTTAAACATCATAAAGCTTCAATTAACTCTTCAAGCGGTTTAATGCCAAAACCGTAAAAAGGGACCTTAGATTTGAGGTTTTTTTGATAATATTGAAGACCTGGCGATTTTCAATGGGCACTGTTGTCGCATATTGCGCAGCAACTTCCTTTTTTTCTCTGCTTGAAAATGATAGACTACGGCTGGGTACACCCCAGGTCTTTTAGTCTATTTGCCGAGCGCCCATAAATCTTAACACTCTGCCAATTATCTTGGCTGCGTATACAATCCACAATTCCTAGTCTATAGTTCAGTCAATAGATGTACTTTCGACTTCACTCATATAATTGCACATACAATACAAAAAGATCATTCCCCATAAGCTTTGGCCTTCAGACACATCGTCTGGATCGTTATGTACGTACTGTTGGGGACAATAGTTTCAGGAGCGCATGTCTAGCGATTTTGGACTAAAAGCGCGATGTAAACAACTTCTAGCCTTATTCGCTCTAGCACACATGAAAGAACCGAAGTCGTACTGATACGAAGATTAGGCGCTTTGGTGGCAGTTTTCATGCTCCATACACTTGTGATCCCGATAGCATGATTGTAAAGCTCCTTCCTTTAAGCAAAATATCTCTAACAGTCAGAATTTCTACAAATGATTAAGGACCTAAAACAAGACTTAGGAGGAATCTGTATAGGTAGGGTACCTCGCAATATACATATACCGTATATTAAGCCATTTATCTGTAGCTAGCCTCTACAACATGACTTTGAGAAGGCCCACAAGCAGCTGCCATTTGGAGTACTTTCTATGGTCGCATTGGTTGCGGCCAAGACCGCACTGCTATCTCGAACCCTATAAGCGTCTGCCCACAACATACCCATGTCGACGTATTAAAAAAGCTCTTCATTGATGACCTCTTCTCAGCCTCTGATGACCACTGCTCAGGCGAGCAAGTCAATTTATCCGTGTCGTTTATACTCTGGCGTCTCATTGTGTGATACGGGCCATACGCTAGGAATCGCCATCGCTTACTCACCTCCCTCTGCTCCAAAATTATGGTTAAGAAAACAGAGAAGAAATGTTGTTGCCTCTCATAATGTGAGGTGACGACCTGTCTTCTGTAATTTCTTCTGCTGTTGCGAAGAAGGTCGAAGTAAGCTGCTAGAGGCTGGCAATGATAGAATTTGAAGAATGACGTAGCATTCGATTCGTTAACTTTGGCAGAGATTGAATTCGAGGAAGCTTTCATTGAAGTTTTTTATGCCTCAAATTTTAACCTGTATGTAAATATATTCATTGAAAAAAATTGCTTACCAATACATCCATGGCTGCGCTTATGGTTCAGCATGTAGTGCACCTCATGGTGTAGCTTGATATGTTTAGGTATGAATAATGCCATGGCACACAAATGAATGACTAGTCTTTTTCGCCGTTAATAATCCCAATGAACAGAATGAACAAACTGCAGCTGAGACTTATCGCTAGTAGTGGACAGACAGTCATTTTGAGAGGCAAAGCCCAATCGTCAGACCTCTTCTAGAGCACGACGCTTTGCAAGCCGTTCTTCATGCTGCTCAGCAGTCTCTTGTGCACGTTGTCGTTTTCTGGCTTCAGCGCGACGCCGACGCTCCATCTGCCGATGAACAAACTCTGTTGTAGTCGATTCACATTCACCAACTCTTCGAGTATAGTCAGAACGTCTTTGCTCCTCTACATCTCCGGCCTGGACGATTAAACTAGCAGCAAGTATGAACCATCATCTCCTTTTCTGCAAACGTGCAACTCGTTTTTCTTCAGTCTCTTCTGCACGTTGTCTCCTGCGAGCCAGCGGTATCCTGGACTGAGGAAACCACTCACGCTATTCCGTTAAATCAATAAAGTTTACTCTTTCTCCTTTCAGACTTCTTAGCAGCAGCGCGAAGCCGCTCCATCTCAAGTCTTTTTTTCTCAAATCCGTGTCCACGTCTGTGGTCCCCCGGCAGGAGCTGCCAACTTGGGAGTCTTGCTTCACATGGGACGGTTATGTCAGAATTAGCCTGCTTGGAACCTGGCAATCACGTTAACTCTGTAAGCCACTAAGGCACGTTCTTACGGTTTACTTAAAGCGGGCTTTATATGTGGGTTGGGAGGAGCTGCCAACTTCTTTCTCTCGTTCCCAACCTGCTAGGAGCCTGACATTCACGTTACCCCTATAGGCCACTAAGGAACGTTCATACGGCTTGGTTAAAGCCGTATTCGGCTCGGCTGCGGCTCCAGGTCAAACGTAGCCCTTCCTAGGACAGCGCGACGGGCTTAAACGTGGCGCAGAATTGGTAACGCAATAAAATTATGCCTTACGAAATGCAGCAGGTGTGTATTGTATTACTGGTAAATGTTAAATGGCTGCGTTTATTCTCCCGTCATATCCGCTCCGTAATATGCGCCAAGCTATCACAATGATCCACAGTGCGCCCATGTTGAATTGCTGAAGGCTTTTACTCGCTTGCGTCATCACTACTACTGAAGAGGCATGTATCGCTTTGTTCGCCAGTACGTACGCTCTTGTATCGACTGTCAGCGCCGCAGGAAACTACCACCACATTATCCATTTCATCTGCAGCCTCTTCAGCTCGACGTTTCGGACGTGTTGGAATTGATCTTTATGGGCCTCTTCCTTGCTCTTTGGCAGGAAATCAGTAGATCATTATTGCCATCGACTACCTGACCCGATATGCAGAAGCTGCTGCTTTACCAGCTGCGACCGCTAGTGACGTTGCTAGTTTCTTACTTCAGAATGTCATAATGCGTCACGGTGCACCCTCAGGAATCGCTCAGTAATCATAATCGCGTGTTTGTACCAGATGTCGTTGAAGCCCTTCTTCACAGTGTCATGTTGTTCACCGTACCACGTTTTTCTACCCTCCACTAACTAACGGAATGGATGAGCGCTTCAACCGCATCCTTGACGACATGATGATCAAGTATGTATCTTCTGCTCACTCCTACTGGGACCATGTAGTGCCATTTATTACGAATGCTTATAACTCTGCCACGCAATCGACTACCGGATTATCCCCTTATTTTCTTTTCTATGGCCGAGAACCTTCTTGTATGATGGACACTATCCTCCGCTATGGCCTGGATGTCTCTGAAATGTCCCTTATTTCTCAAATAGCTGTCTATGCCGAAGAGTGCCGTCAGGCCACTCGTCATCTCACGACTATCCACCGGCACCACCAGAAAAACAAACGCCCCACTTCTACATGTATACCGCCTGCTTATCGTCAAGACACCTTGGTGGTGCTATGGATTCCCTCTCCCAGCTCAGGCCAGTCGACCAAGCTTCTTAGTAGATATCTGGGCCTTTATTGTGTACTTCAAAAATCTTCCCCCGTTAATCAACTTGTCGAGCCCCTCACAACTCCAAAGGATTACTGTCACAGAGGACGTGAAATCGTCCACACCAATCATCTCAAATCCTACTATGACCCCGCGATCGTGTTTTCCCCTTAATCCGCAAGGATGCCGTTTTTTCACGAGGGGGTATTGCAGGACGGATAGTTGGAGTCGCGAGAAGAGGAAAACGCGATGACAAAGACGACAAAGTGGCGAAGGCGTAAAAGCTCGCGCCCGCTCCAAGAAACGTCGGCTTGGCAGCAGAGACGTATCAGTAACACTATTGTTGAGCGAATTGCTTAATCGTCCTCATTACAATATATATATATATATATATATATATCGGGTGTCCCAGCTAACTTGAACCAAGGGTTACAAAATAATATACTTGAGGTAGGTCAGTGAAATCTGTTGCATACAACTGCCAGCCTTCTTGCGCACTACAGGCAACTTTTTGTTTTGTAATTACTTAATTAGGTAATTATTTTAATTTCTCTAATTTATTAAATATCGACTTCAGACCAAAAATGTGAATCGGAAAGTTGTAGAGCACCTTGAGAAACCCCAATTTCATTAATTGCGATAAAGAAAGTCTCACGTGTATCTTTTTTTCCGGGCTCAGAAGAAAGCCCGCGAAATACAAATAATAACACGTGAATAGTGCATTTGTGCGCCGCGATTGTGGTGCTCTCAATCGGGGTTTGTGCGAACGAAATTAGCTGCGGCCGTGTCTTCTTGGCCCCGTTAAAGCGGCAGGCCGATATGCCTGCGATGGCTTCTTCGCCCGCGTCAGACAGCCGGCCCACGTGACGGTGCAATAGCAGCGAGAGCGGCGAGCCGACACCACCGACATTCTAACAAGGCCTTTGCATCACCTTCTCTCTCATCAGCGAACGTCACGACAAACGGATGAGCAATAAGGTATCAGCCACTAAATCTGCGCATACAGGCTTGGGTAAGGGCGCGAGATGACATCATGTGACTAGACTAAAATTAGCGCTGCACCTTCATTTGCCGGTTGTTTATCGCCATCCGCCTGTCGTGATGTAGGCTGCTGCGGTGTGCAGGCCTGGCCAAAATCGCGGTGGCGACGGGCGAGCTCGAGCTCGCTCGAACCATCGGCAACATTTCTGCCTGCCGCTGCAACGGGACCATCGGGTCACGGCCGCAGCTGATTTTGTTCGCTCAAACCACGACTGAGAGCACCACAATCGCGGCGCACAAATGCGCCAGTCACGTGGTATTATTTGTATTTCGCGGGCTTTCTTCTGAGCCCGGAAAAAAAGATACACGTGAGACTTTCTTTATAGCAATTAATGAAGGGGGGGTTTCTGAAGGTGCTCTACAACTTTCCAATTCGCATTTTTGGTCTAATGTCGATATTTATTAATTAGCGAAATTAATTTAATTAGCCAATTAAGTAATTGCCAAACAAAAAATTGCCTGTAGTGCGCAAACAGGCTGGCAGTTGTATGCAATTGGTTTCACTGACCTACCTCAAATATATTATTTTGCAACCCTTGGTTCAAGTTAGCTGGGACACCCGGTATATATACATACATGGCTATCCTTGAGTTTCTCTTTGTCGCACAAGATTACTTTCGAAATGCGTGGATATTGTCTGGTGCTAGGTGTAGCTTACTGAACGGTTTGTTTATATTTGATAAGTTTTCTTATTCCGCATAATATTTTGTGTTATTAGACATTGTGTGTATGATTAATATTTCAACTTTCGCAATGCAACAAAACAGCGGGAGCGAGACCACCAGCTGACTTTGGTGGAAACAAGAGCCTGAACGGTGTCGAAAAAAAACGTTCTCACACAAAAATAGGCTTCTCACGCATCCCACCGGAGTAAATTTTCGGCGGCGCCAACCCATGGGTGACATGTATTCCCGCCAGGAACGCTCGACTGGAAATGTTTTGAATATTTAGTTACCCTAAACTTTTTAACTCTCTCTCAGCCTCACACAATACACAGGAGCTGCTCAGTTTCAGGTCCATTATAAAGCTTCTGCAATGGGAGAGATCTTTTCCAGTGATCTGTAGCCGGATACAACTCGTTTACATGCGGTTAATAGAAACACGCAAATCCTATGCAAGTATTTCTCTTTTAGACAGCCTCAATGAAAATTCCGTATCAGGCGCGATTACAATGAATCTCAAAAACATCGATGCCTCTGGCTTCTGCAGCACAGCCAGATTTCAAAAACCGATTTAGTTTACTATTTCTACGAGTAATTAGTACATATTACATCAGATACCATGACCAATATAGCTTTTCTGTCAAGTTGTTTTACACTATAGCGGCCGGTAGACAAAAGCGCGAAACCGCAAATGTTACCGGTTCGCACTGAAAACGCGTTACATCCCTCGATAACAGTCAAGCACTTTCGTACCTCAACTGGGAAGAATCATACCTAATAGCGAATATTTAGACGCAGCTTGCATGACGGCGATACCTTCACAACCGGCACATTCTTAGACAACCGAGCTTACTTGGTACCATTCCCGGGAGCAGCATCGCATACACGGCACGGCAGCGTTTATAAACTAATTGTTTGTCGTAGTTACAAGCATTAAACAAGGCCTCTAATGTCTCACGATGCGGATGCGGCTTAGCGCGACTGAAGCGCAGCCAGGGGTAGGGGGGGGGGGATACTCAAATAAAGCAATTATAAAGCTACAAATTAAACGCTATGCACAACGCCAAGAATAATAAATATATTTTATCCCAGGTGGTACAAAGTGGGCTATTAAAGGAGGAGGGGGGGGGGGGGGGCGGTTGGTCCGATGTAGACAATGCAGGACAGCCCCTGTGTGCTCGATGTGTGTGCTGCAAGGATGGCCAACGTAGGCCTTAAGGAGGCTGAAAGCCCCGATGGGTCTCACTTGAGACCGATGTAGGTAGCCCTTGGAGGGCTGCCCACATTTTTTCGGACATTGCAAAAGTGCACATCCCGCCAACTCCCCCAGATGGTCCTACTTGGAAAAGATTCGCTCAGCTGCTATGGATGAACATTTATTTTTTATTACGGTCACCCCCTCAGATTATGACACAGGACCGGTGAGGCTCTATAGCGCAAGCTCCACTTGGGCTTGCTCACATTATGCTCTTAGGTGTCCGAAGCAGATCATTTACAAGAAGCCCTAGTCAGTCAGCATCTGAGATTATGACATAGGGCCGATGCGGGTTCTGTAGCCCAAGCAGCACGTGGGCTTGACGATATTAATCTCATAGGGATCCGACGCACAATAGATCGGAAGCGCTAGTCCAAGTTCTCACCATAGATATTTACGGACATAATGAAGCATATATTTTGCACATATGCGCCCTCTCGAACAGCCACAATATTAAATTTCACAATACTTCATAACATTTATCTAGCCTAAATGACTTCATGGCCATTTTGCTCACGCTGTAGAGGTGTGTTTTGTGAACAGAAATACTGTGCTGAGGGTTTGCAGGCTATCCACGGTAACCAAATAAGTAGCAACAGTTAGCAGTCAGTATGTTTCAGTATTTTTAGGGGAATTAGAATGGTCGCGAGAACTAAAGCCCAGTAACAATACTAACAGACTACAAATGCTGTTTAGAAATATCATAATAGTAATTTATAGCAACGTATAATACAATTGAAAGATGGAAAGAATGCTTGCACATTAGTGTGTGGGAATGCCGTTGTATTCAGCCCCTACGGCCAATATAGGACCCACTGTGGCATTAATTCGGCAGCTCCATTTGGGCTAGCTCTATTTCTTGCGACAAGAGCCTGCATTTACGTTGCGTCAGCAATCACTCCTTACAAATGTTACGCTCATACGGGAGGTCTAGTTTTCATCCCCGACGAGCCAAATGTTGGCCCTGCAGTGTTTTTGTGCGGTCAGCTCCTATTATGCTGGGGGCTTTTTTAACCTTGAGCCCACTAGCTGTTGCACGTGCTTCGATTTCCCCACAATGGACCGATTGTGGTATCATGCGGACATGTCCTGCTTCCAGCCTTATTACAGCCGATGTTCGACCTAAAGAGGGTCTTCGTGGGCAGCCCCAATTGGGTTTGGTGTTGTTTTTGAAACTAGAGCTCAGTTGCTTATAGCACGTGCCTTCAGCTTATCCACAAGGGACCGATTTTGGTATCATGCAGGCACTCCCGCCTTCTAGCCCAATTATGGGCGATGTAGGACCTACAGCAGTTAGTGTGGGCAGCAGAAATTTGGGCTCGGTGTTGTTTTTAAACCTAGAGCTCACTTGCTTTTGCACGTGCCTTCAAATGCCGGGACCTATTTTGTCATTATGTGGGCCGCCCGCCTTCCAGCCTTATTACGGCCGATGTGGGACCTAAATCAGTTTTGTGTGGGAAGCCCCAGTTGGACTTGGTGAACCTAGAGCCTGCCTGCTTTTGCACTTGCCTTCAAATGGCCCACAAGGTACCGGTTTTGGTACCATGCAGGCACGCCTGCCTTCCAGCCCCATTACGGCCGATGTGAGACCTAAAGCGGTTTAGCTAAAGCAGTCACATTTGGGGTTCACGAGGGCGTGCCCAAATTCAGCTCTTGTTCCTATTCCAGCTGCCTTTGAATGACCTACAAGGGGCCACGTGGAGCACCATGTGGGTATACCCGTTGTCTTGCCCCACTACGGGCGATGTAGGTCCCACACAGATTTAATGTGGGAGGCCCCATTTCGGATATATGACGGCTTTCCCATAAAGAACCCACATTTTGGCTGCATTGCCCTGAAATTTTGACAAGGAACCCTTGTGGTCCGGATGCAGGAATGAGCTCTGCATTAACCAGAGCAACATCGCTATGGGACCCATGCAGCACGAGCAGGGGCAAGCTCAAATGAGGCTTGCCCACTTTTGCGCGATCGGGGACGGATACAGATTGTACGACAGTTGGCCCAACCCCACTCTCCTACATCGGACCTTTTCGGGCCCCTCATTCTGTGCTACCTGGGACTTTGCTTTATCCCTACTGGCTACTCACAGCAAGTTGAGGGATATCATTTCTGCAAGCGGACGCTACAAGTGTATTGACAAATTAAAAGCAAACGAAGTGTTTTTTTTTTTAACAAAAACTTGCAACTTTCATAAAACAAGGAAGAAAGAATTTGAGGAACCCTACCGTTGAAAGAACGATATTAGGTATTGGGCTGGGCATTCGACAGCAGTTTTCTTCCGTCATGCTTTTAGCCTACAGATCCTGAATCCGGTGATTGTCACCAGGTGTCGCAGGCACCGTGCGCAATGCCGTCGGATAACTTTGGGCAAATGTGATTGAATCTGTACATAATTATCATATAACAATCACTTTGCCGCCGCAATGAACTGCAGGAGCAATATTGTGTTCTCGACATAACGGAGCGCCGGCACCGAAAGCATGAAAGTTCGCGTGGCGTGTGCGCTGAAAAAGAAAACACTTTGGCCACAATGTGGGCAGTCGCCCTCAAATATACATATTTCTTCGTGCAGAACACCAGATATGCTCGAGTGGCGGCGTCAAGCCGACACTGTCTGGCAGAGGAAAAAAACAGCGTAATAACAATGGCTACTCAGAGCAAGATTAGGAATATCGTCTTTGTAAGCGCGCAGGGCCTCTTATTTACATGTAATCTTGAAGTTTAAGTGGGTGATTACTTGCAGCCGCCGAAATTATTTGTGCATGTGTAGGTGGTATGATATTGTTAGCTTTATGAAAAAAAAAAACTCAATTCAGTTAAAAAACAGATTTGTTTATTTCATGGCATCATACAGGTGTCTGCATCTCTTGAGACATTGGCCGTCGCGGAATGCACCGGCGAGCGTTTGCGACCACTCCGTGAGCTTGCGTAGAGCACTCACAGTTCACAGAGCAAGTGGTTCCTGGTAGCATTGCCATTGGACACTAAATGGGTTGAAAAGACAGGATCTCTTTTATGTCAATGCTCTTAAAAATTCTAAACGCAGCGTCCAAAAATTCTGGACATAATTCTGGACTAAAACTTTTCTCAATTTATTTCACTCTATGTAACGTTGCCAAATTCCTAAACGTTATTTTGGTGCCGTCAGGAAGCCAGACCGCACTGCTTGACATTTGGCATCGCCTAACTTACACCGGTGCCCAGTGATAATACGACTTCTCTCCAGTTGCTGCTGTCTTGCGCACGACTCATAACGCCTCAGTAAGGCGATATTTCTCGTTTTGACTCTGACGTTGACGTATTTGGTGGGCTCTGCGGTTATCGTCCCATATACGCAGACTTCGAAGCCTCCTTTGTGTTCCCTGCTTAGGGACCCCCCCCCCCCCCCTCCCCCAAGAAGAGGCGCTGTCTACGAAGCCTACGCCCCGAATCTCTCTGCCTACCTGAAAGAGCTATGACTTCTAACATGGTCATCCAGAGTACTCAACCTTGTGCAGCTGTTCCCCCGTTTGTCCCGCATGCACTTCATTCACCGCCTTCGTTCCGCAGTTGTAGGTATGAAGACGCAGCAGATTTACTGGACGTCGTCTACAGTGGGGTACGCTTCAACGTGTAGGACGCTGAGCACAAAGTAATAAAGGCTTACTTCGCACTCCAGGATTCCACCAAGATGTATTAAGGGAATTATAAAGCTTCTTTTACTACCTGGGAAGCCTTTCACTGTGAGTTGCTACCGACATTTCCTACCAACTAAAGAAAAAAGGCCCAACTCACCCTGCATTCGAGGTCTCCACGGTCAAAGGGAAGCGCAATCATATTAATCAAAGTATAGGTGTAACTTTTTAATCGTATCGATCACGTTTGGAAGAGATGTGATCCGACAGCGCCGCTAGTGCGGCCGCTTAGTGTGCTTTTTTTTGCGCCTGAAGGCGCAGCCAGTTGAAGCACAGGTGCTGGGGACTCGTCTCGTCAATCGTTTTGTTGGCACTTCTATGGGCGCGCCTGGGATAGGCGCTTGATTTTGACACATAGGGGCATTCGGTCAAAGAACCACAACCAGCCCGCATGTCGTTCTCAATAGGCAGACGCACGTAGAAAGGGCAACCAGCTTGAGCCATATATATTTTCGGCGAGCACACTCTGGCACTTAAAGTTAATCTGCAGCTGGACATTTGAAGCGTCGCCGCCGCAGTGGTACATATTCCGTCATTCGTTTGTTCTATAGCCAACTAGCTGTCTGTAACAGCTGTTATTTGTCTTTTTTTCAGCTACCCCAATAGCGTATAGAGGCGTATGCGGGCTCTCTCAAACTGCGTGAATTTTTTTTCCAACCTTCTTTGTCCACTAAGCAGTCACAACCTCACTGCACCTCATCGCAATGAAATGTAGAACGATTCCTCGATGGTGAGGTAAACATTAAGTGCAAAGCATATTTTCGGAAAAGTGCTTTTACCCCTCCAGGATTTGAATAATATGAGCCGCCGGAGGAGCAGCTGGCCTTCTCAGTGAGTTGTACAAGAGCACCTTCCGGTAGAGAAATGCACGAAAGGTAAATATCGAGCCAGAGCACGTGCGTTTCTGCAGTCGCAGTCTAAGAGACTGCCCGAAATTGTCTGGCATATCGTTGTACACACGTCAGCTGAGCTGACAATCATCCGTGGGGCCTTGCAATCGGCGACATGATGACAGGACGATGCTCTTGTTTGGCCACACGAAGCAGCCATCTGTTTGAGGCGCGTTCAAAGTGCACTCTGAGGCAGCGAAAGCAAGGAGTCTCTGATCGAGTCTACGATGTTTTTCTGTCCATTTTCGAATATTGAGTTATTTGATCAGTAAACAGTAAGAAAGCTTCTGCCTGCTAAGAACTTTACGTGTAAACAACAAGAATAGAAATGTATTGATATTATGTTTTTTTAGTTCTGATTGAAGGTAAAATTACAGCGCGGCATCCGCTACTCTACAGGGGCGCCAGCAGAAACAGCAGAGAGGATGGCATCGAGAACATTTCCTGCCCCTACCGTCTCTCCTCTCTCCAAAATACACTAAGCGGCCGTTCTCTCGCTGCAGCGCAGTAACGCAGTCGGACCACCTCTCTTTCCTACACCGTAGTACCGATCCAGCAATACTCGATACCGAGGAGGTAAGCCATGTAATGCGACGCGTGAAGGTGCAGGTTTTTGCCGGGTTTATTCACACCCTCGAAATACACATTCAACTGTAAATTTCGTTCCTTTTCTGAACGTAGTAGTGGAGATTCTGTTTTTACATTGCCTGAAAACTTCTCACTGTCTCCTCTCGCGTAATATTTATGAACTTACAAAGATTTAACTATCTGCCTCAAGAATTACCTGCCAATGTTTCACAAGCAGAACTGCAAGAGACTCAGTCAATGTATGGCGAAGCACTGCCCATTAGAGAGTTTCAACTAGTACCACAGAAATCACCTTCATCTGAAATGCCTGGAAAGCCACCAGAATTAGTGAGTGCACTTCATCATCATAATCATCATCATCATCATCAGCTTGACTATACCCACTTCAGGGCGAAGGCCTCTCCCATATTTCTCCAATTAACCCGGTTCTGTGCTGGCTGCATCCACTTCACCCCTGCGAACTTCTTAACCTCATCCGCACAACTAACTTTCTCCCGCCCACTGCTACGCTTTCCTTCCCTTGGTATCCACTTTGTTACCATAACCGACCATCGGTTATCCTCTCTTCGCCCTCATGTCCTACCCATGCCCATTTCTTCTTCGTGATTTCCACTAAAATGTCAGTCCCTTGAGTTATTTCTCGCACCCACTATGCAGACTTCTTATCTCTTATTGTTACTCCTACCATTTTTTGTTCCATAGCCCTCTGCGTTGTCCTCAACTTAAGTAGAACCCTCTTGATTAGCCTCTACGTTCAGCACTATAGGTGAGTACAGGTAAGATGCAACTGTTGTATACTTCGGTTTTGAGCGATACCGGTAAGCTGCTAGTCATAATCTGCGAGTGCTTCAAAAACGCCCTCCATCTCAAACTCATTCTTCATGTTATTTCCTTTTCATGGTCCGGATCTGCGGTTGCTACCTGTCTTAAGTAGACATATTCGCCTACTACTTCCAGTACTTTGCTACCTAATGTTAACTGCTGTTCCTTCCCGAGGCTGTTGAACATTACCTTAGTCTTCTGCATATTGATTTTCAAGCCTACCTTTCTACTTTTTTTTGTCTAGGTCATCAATCATTATTTTCACTTCATCCCCCGAGTTACTTTGCAAGGCAATGGTCATCAGCAAATCGCAGATTACTGAGGTATTCTTCATCTACCCTTATCACTAACTGCTTCCATTCGAAGTCTCTGAATACTTTCTCTAAGCAAGCTGTGAATAGTACTGGGGAGATCGTGTCTCCTTGCCTAAAACCTTTCTTTACGTGAATTTTGTTACTTTCTTTATGCAGAACTATGGTTGCTCTGCAGCCACTTTATAGATCTTCCAGCACTTTCACGTACGGCTCGTCTACCCCCAGATTTCGCAAGGTCTGCATCACCGCCGAGGTTTCTACTGAGTCAAATGCATTTTCATAATCAATGAATGCTATGTATAAGGGCTGGTAAAATTCCGAGCATTTTTCTATCACCTGGTTGATGGTATGGATATGATCGATACTAGAGTACCGTTTCCAAAAACCTACTTGACACTTTGCTTGATTGCAGTCTAGGTTGTTCTGATTTTCTTAGCGATTATCTTAGTAAATACCTTACACGTAACAGACAGTAAGCTTATTGATGTGCTTTTTAAGGTCTTTAGCGTACACTTTCTTATGAATGAGGGTAACATTTGCATTCTCCCATGGTTCCGGTGCCGCCGATGACACCAGGCACTGCGTATATTGGGTGGCCAGTATTTCTAGCACGAAATCCCTCCGCCGTTCAACAAATCTGTAGTTATCTGATCCTCTCTAGCTGCTTTCCCCCTTTTCAGAGTTTCGATTGCTTTCTTGACCTTGTCCTTCGTCACTGGTGGAACGTCTGACTGTTTTTATCTACCGCCAATCTCATTGCAGTCCTGACTACTTTGGTTACTGTAGATATCCGTATATAACTGCTCGACTACTTTGACTATCTTGTCCATATTCGTGATGACGTTGCCAGCCTTCTCCCTCAGCGCATACTTCTGGGTTTCACCTACGCCCAATTTTTTCTTCGCCGTTTTAAGGCTTGCCCCGTTCTTTACAGCATGGTCAATTTTCTCCATGATATACTTCCTTATATCGGCCACTTTGCGCTTATTGATTAGCTTTGATATCTCGGCCAATTCTATCTGGTCTGTTGGATTGGAAGCTTTCATGCTCTGGCGTTTCTTAATCAAATCTTTCGTCTCCTTAGACAGCTTACCGGTATCCTCTCTAAATGTCCTACCGCCTACTTCTACAGCGCACTCAGTAATGATATCTCTGAAATTATTGTTCATTGCTTCTAGGGTAATGTCGCCATCCTCGGTTAGACCTGAATATCTGTTTTGTAGCGAGATCCCGAATTCTAGTGCCCTCCCCCTAACCGCTAATTCGTTGCTGGGTTTCTTTCTTACTAATTTGCTGCATTCCTTCTTCAGATTTAGGCTAATTTGGGACCTCACAACCCTGTGGTCTCTACATCGCACTTTTCCGATAACCTCTACATCTTACATAAAGGCTGGGAACAAACACAATATGAACTTAACGCGCACTTAACGGATACCTTTTAAAACGGCGAAATCCAAATTTATATGAAACTTGCTTGAAGCCAAGGAAGAAAGAACGGATTATGCACCGTCATGTGTGCTGAACCCCTTAATTTATCATTTCTGCAGCACATGAATTGATGCCGCCTGCCTTGGATGTCCTACGTCAAGCCAGGAAATGGTTCTAGCAAACTAAGAACAGCTTGCACATGCCGACATTTATGGAAATGCTTGGAAGCATCACTAGAGAAAAAACTACAGTATGTAACACCTACACATAAGTGTGTTATTCACAAAATCGCTCAAGAAAGGAGCCCACTTTGAAAGTGCAGTTAGTTTTGCAAATTGAAAGAGAAGGGCATTGAAATAGCGCTACGACGGGTGAGGTGGACTTCGTGCTAAAATAGAAAGAGACAAGTGACGAATCCATCCTTGTTCTGGCAGTGTAGCGTTTACATGCAATGCAGCGTGAATGAAATAAGGCAAGGATTTCTCGCACTAGCGTGCCACCAGAGCAGAAACCAGTAATTACTGAAACAATTTAAGAACGACATCCAGTCGGAAACGGACACGATGCACTTGAGGACCGCTGCTGCCTGAAAATCGCAACGAAGACCCTCTATCAGACAGTGACGTGCCAGGAAAGCTTTCTGAGATCGAATATACAGCCGAAGTCTCTGAATCAGCGACTGCGATTGTTCATTGTATTATAGAGCCTGCTATGCCCGACGTGCAAGGTGACCAAATTTTATTCGAAGTGCAGATGAACAAAAATCTTCTACTAAAATGGTAACAGAAGATATTGAGGCAGTGGTAACACTGGAGTCTTACATCATTAGAGTTATTCTCTGTTGTGGAACGTATTTACGGTTTAGAACAGGAGCTATTTCCTGGAGCAGATGCTATGACAGAAACTCCGGTAGGCCATCGAGTGCATGCTGTCTCAGCGTATTCTATGCCGCTGTTGTTAGGCGAGACTGGGTACACGCTGGAAGCGACGCCAGCGTATTTCGTCGGCAAGTCTCCGTTCTCAAAGGAATGAAAATAGAAACAAAACCAGTTGAAGATGCTTATCTTAGATGCGATGTCGAAATGGGCTCTCGCTTCCCTCCCTTTCCGCCGAAGACAATACTCACCTTTCCCGTTCTGCTCCTGCACGACAGTTAAGTTACCTAAAATAATGGTTGAGCCGGGAAGGATGCTGGGACTTCCTCGACGGGACAAGATATCATAATTAATGCGCGTTTATGTGATATTCTGCCTGTCGCGCAGCTGCGCTTCATCTTCGTTCACTTATAAAAGCAAGGGGTTCATACCTCCCTTTCGCGGCCGTCTCGGCAGCACTTCTTCAATACATCTACGAACCAGGAGGCAGACATTGAGGTTCATCACACTTACCTCGCAAGGTTCAAGTGGATGCAGCTAGCACAGAACCGGGTTAAGTGGAGAAATATGGGAGAGGCCTTCGCCCTGCAGTGGGTATAGTCAGGCTGATGATGATGACGATGATGACACTTACCTCATAATCGAAGTCTCAAACCGAAAACGAAATGAATTTTTTTTTCACTCATAATTTGCATTTTAGACAATTGCCGAAATTGGCTGGATTTTTGCATTCAAATCAACGTTGTGCTCCCCTACACGGATTGCGTTGCCTACGTCGCAGCTTTCAGTTCATCAATTGCACGGCCTTGTTCAAATTTCTTCTCTTTAGTTCGGCTGACATGCGATTGGTAAAGTGATTAAATTGGTGAAGAAAGCGAACATTTCGTTCGGTTTCGAAGAGGTACGCATTCCCCAAACGTTAAACTGCTGTGCATACACTGCACATATCATGAAGAGACACTGCCTTTCCCGAGTTTACCCCAAAACTTCAAATACATAAATATTTGGTATATTTGGTTATATTTGGTTGCAGTCAGAGAAAACAAAACAAGTTCATTTACCCAGTTAGGAAAACATTTACGTATTACTGGTGGAGTTCGAACCTTACGTGCAGATCTGCAAGTAGAAAAAGACACCAAGCTATAGGTCTACCAAATATTACACCGGCGTACGTGTTTACTCAAGCTTGTTCTCTGTTACTCCCGTGGTCCAATTTTGCAGGAGTTAAATATGTGCTTGATTACGGATGGCACGTTTTAGATTTTTTGTACTGCAAGTAGTTTATGCTAACAATGACTAAGTGACCTTGTGTATAAACCTGCATTTGCCAAATTATCTAAAATACAAAGCAGATTGGTACGTCCTTTCACATTGCTTATCACCACAAACGGGTCCAAACCAAAAATACGTGTAATATGATCCCGTTGCGTGTCATTTCTACTGCGGCTAGAGGCACCATCTTACTTCTTCATACAGCAGACAGCCAAAGCTAAAAAAATGTAGCGCCATGGAAGAAGCACAAAATAGTACAGATGTTTTGGCAACCGGCCTGTTTGGATCACACCGGGATGATTTAGCTGTCCTGGGCATTTGTAATAAGCCGACGTAAGCCGTAAAGAGCAGCCGCGAGTCTTAACATCTAGTTTTACATTTAGTGGCTGTATTACTTTGTGCCTGCTTGAAGGTGGTTTTTCACTCTGTCAATTTAGCCCCATATGCTTATACGAGAAATTTCGAGCATGCTCTTAAGGCCACCTTCTCGAAAAGGAAGATTTTAATGTTTTATGCTGAAACTTTTGTCATACCTATACTACCCTTGTATTTTTCAAAATTACAAAGCTTTTTAATACGCACGGCATAAACAACAGTAATAATATTTCGTATTATTTCAGACATCAGATCTCAAAAATATTATTATCAAGCTTGCTGGCAAGCTTCATAGTCGATAGCTTTTAACAATTTGCAAACATGTATTTCAAAATATATGGGATCCAAGATATTCTGAAAGAAAGAAGATGGCTACACAGTATGAATGAGGCGCGCAACAAGGGTTGAAGTAGCGCTTCTGTT
Organism: Amblyomma maculatum; assembly: GCF_055883805.1. NCBI lineage: Eukaryota > Metazoa > Arthropoda > Arachnida > Ixodida > Ixodidae > Amblyomma > Amblyomma maculatum. Next base: position 73,933,406 of record NC_139351.1, read on the forward strand.
CGCAAACCTAGCCAACGTTGGCTTGACTTGCGAACTGAACCTCCAGGTCTACCTTTGTTCAAAAATATTAGAGTTGCTCCAGTGTGGATTTTACAGGTAGGCGTACTGCAGTGCAGAAATAGTGCCCGTGACAAAGCATGATGATCAGACTTGTACTTTATCTGAACTAATCATATTAATTAGTTTTGTTCTTTCGTGAAATATTATATGAAGCTTTTGGCCATAAATATCGATCGTGAGCTCTAATTCTATTGCCAATATTGGCAGCGTTGTTCAAAGTCTAAACATCAAAACAGTGCGAATCAGAGGTCGTTGACATGGCTTCTCAACATTGCTCGGGAATAAACTTCCACATCTATCATTCTCTACTAATGCTAGCACGCATCAAGATAACAGTAGTTTTTATTTATGGATATGGACTAATCTGCTTCTAAGCAGGAAACTGAAAATGTCAAACAATTTGACCCGTGCATGTTTTCTAAATTGCAAGCTGTGTTGGAAACTGAAGTTGGTTGTAATATTGTTCAATATATTGCCCATATTTTCTCAATTTATCACATGGTATTAAAAAAAATAATTTATTGTTAATCTCAGCACCCTTCACATAAACTTTTGTCTTCCTTCTTAAGAGCGAATCTACGGGCGAGTTGCGCTGGCCCAAGCCAAGGATAAAAATTACTTGAATAATGCTGTTTTGAAAGCTCGTGATTTCCATTCCAAGGCTGAGGGCAGCTTGTGGTTTGTTCTGTTTTTTCATGAAGCCTGTCATTTGACTAACCTGCGGGATGGCTATTTCTATTGCGAATTGCAATTTTCAAGCATTTGAAAAAACTTAGATACTTTTTACTAACGAACATCAATTAACTAACAGCACGTCGCTGCTTTGTACTCAACGTGCACTGCCACATACATCGTGTCTCATTTATGTGGAATATGATGATCGTTGATGATAAATACTGTCTATTACGCTGAAGATATCCCATTTAGTAATTATGATCTCACTATAATCCAATTGTAGATAGGAAATGTTAAGCTAATATACATATATTTGTTATATTTTCCCTTGGATATGAACCTGTGTAAATTAAAACCATGGGCTAGTAAATAAACCATGGAGCTCATACAACACCGTACCAATCATCGTTGTTTCTTGGCATTTCGATCAATAATTCGCCGGTGCAATAACGTCAACATCACAGCTTCTGCATGTGTTGTATAGACCTGAATGCCACCTGCATTTCTACATCATGCAGAAGATTTAGTTTTAAGCTGGCTATCTTCTCAGAGTTAGAATGCATTCCTTAAACTCTTCGTACGCAGCTTGAACAGGCCGCTAAATAATTTAAATCTTCATTGAAGCATCTTTATCCTTCTATCTTCTGATGGCTATTTTGCAGTGACGCTTTCGAATTATTGTCCGGTATATCATTTGAGAACTGATTCAAACTATATTAATTCTGCTGTATCTCAAACCAAATGTTTGTGTTGATTGTTTGCATAATATGGCTTAAATTGCCCACAGATACAGTTAGGTCGATTTTAACTTTTGCCTTTAGCATGTTCCAATTATTTGAGCGACGCACAATAACCAGTGTTCCAGATAGTAAATATCATGGTGAGTATAAGCACCAGAATAACTATCACATAGTAAAACCGACATTTTTACAAGATTACAACCCTACTTGAGTAGTGTAATGTTCTTTTTAGACACTGATACCATTTACATGGAATGCGTTATTAGTCCTCAATAAGGGAGTGCCAGAGTCCCTAGCGCATGATGCAAAATATGGGCGCTGCGCACAGAGACGATTTATTGTTGAGAACGTCAGTCAAATTGTATGCAAATAAAAGGTGAAATGCAGGAAGAGACGTTACGTTGTTGGGGAAGCCGCTCAAAGATGGTGCCCAATTTGAGCGCCACGCAAAGAGACGGAACTGCAGTTGTGCACCCTATAATCCTGATATTTTTAAGCAGCATCCATTATATGCAAAGTCGGGATGTTAACAAAAGCGTTGAAGAGGATAGGGAAACACCAGTAATGTGATGTAAAAGGGTGCACTTACCCTGTGTAAAACGACAGGACACAGAGAACGAAGAAAAAACACGCATTTGCCCGCATTTTATTGCAGTGGTGCTAGCTCGGACGACTGTATTTGAAAGACTCTGTGAGGGGACCCGGCAGTGTTTTTTACAAGTTCTTTATCAAATCACTATGTCATCTGCCTAATGACTGCAGTAGGTCACCTTATCAAATATTAATATAAAAAATTTGAATTTGTAGGAGCAGCTGTACTATTGCGGAAACACTCATTAGCTATTTGCTTTTCCTACATCACCGCACTACTGAATAAGTATGTTCAAACGTCATTATTTTGCATGCTGCTTGTCAGATATCAGATTTTGTTTTCCACATACGGGCGCCCAAGATGTGCCGCAGAGTTCTAGCGCTCATGTGTCCCTAAGAGCATTGCCGATTACGGTTGATGGATAATCTCTGTACGGGTGACAGAAAATTTACATGTGCATTTAAAGTTAGAGCATTTAATGCACGTCCTCTAAAATTGCTTGAAAATAAACGTTGCGTAGAAAATAATATCACAAAAATCAAGCCGATGCCCTCGACATGCCATAATGTCCTTTTTTTTTGCAACTTGTGTGGCGCATAATTTTGAAAAAGTTTCATGACAGCATTTTCAGCAATATTTAAATTTACCTCTACCAGATATTCAAGAAGAATAGTTATAGTTAGCAGAAAGTTTTATAATAAAGCACGGAAAAATGTATTACGCACTTTTCCAATAAATCATGATTAGCTGATTGGAAGACGCTCTTGGAAAAATGCATACCCTGGCTAGAAACCCGTATATGTATTTTTTATAGCACTCTACAATAAGTGCTACACGTTGGGCGGGTAAATTATTTGTCCTTCTGAGTTGAACTAGCACATTCTAATGGACTTGTGGTTAATTATCCCAGAGCTATTTTTGGAGCAAAGGCTAGGCTTCACAGTGCTTTAGTGGCCAGAGAAAGTTCATAGCCCTACATATGATTCGTTCCTGGGCGCAATGCCTCACCTCACTGTGCATAGACAAATACGGAAGGATAAAATTGGAGAACTTTAAAAAACCGAATAAGGCATTTTTTTTAAAGATTTGCAAACTTTGTTCGTATCATTTGCGCTGGCTGGGCTCTCGCTTGCAATTGATGGAGGAGAATGCCTTGAGTGCGCACCTGAAAATAGCATATAATGTGGTACATGCGGTCGACCAATAAAATAAAGGTGAATGCCATCCTGCTTGGAGAATCAACAATACCTTCCGGCGCTCGCTACAAATTTGCATCGAATTAAGTGTTATGGTTAATCGACTGAAAACCTCGCGCAGCCCATCAAGCTAGAGTTTGAATTAATCTCAACATATCTCTCAATATTTAGGGCATCAGGAGTGTGCGCTTCTTTGGCCTCTTCCTTTTTGTATTCCTGTGAACTCTATTTTCATAGTTTCTACAAGTGGAACGTCTGCAAAATAAAAAGTTTCCAAAATATTTTGTTTCTTTTCTGTATCTTCGCCTTCTGTAATACTGTCAGCAATGGCCATAACCCAACAAAGCGCTGAAAAGGATCCAACAGCCACCGAAAGCAAAGAAAGCATGAAGGAGTTTTTCTAATTGGTGCGGTTGATGAAGAGAAAAATAATACGATAACTAATCTTTTATTTCTGAAATAACATAAATGGAACTATGCTCCTTACCAGGGAGCCGAAGGGAAGATGGTCGTGGTCGGAGGTCGGAGGTCGTGCCATATTATTACCGAGAGCTAAGGAACGTTTGGCAGGCCATGTTACATCATTCACCTAGTCGTTATTTCTGTCCACATCAGTCTTTATTAAGAGATGTTTATGTATCTGATCTACTATATTACCGTTTGCGTTATCTTATACCAAGACCCCTTCCACTCGCTGTGGGCATCCTATGGTTTGCCGCGGAGAGATGGGCGTTTGTTTAGTCCGTTGGCACTTAGCATATCTGACGCCCTTAAGGCGAGTTAGAACATGTGGGCGCTGTAGGCCTAGTAAAGCGGCTGATGCAAGCGCCGGGCAGGAGCAGAGAGCGAAGACGCGAAGTCCGGAGTCACCAAATTTGAGGAAATGAACCACAAATACTTGTTATCGGGTCTCCAAAAATATATTTTTGGCAGGGCCCGTTGTGCCAGGCGACAACGGGACGGCAAACGGCCGGCATTCAAGCCTGTAGTCACGGAGAACAAACAGCGCGTGTCTGGCAGGCGTGCTGAGGCGGTCGTCTTCTTCTCAGCCGAGACGACGATGGCATGCCACAAACATATCAGATCGAATCAAGCGCATGCGTACTAGCTTTGTGCTGGGTTACGGTGCTAAGTAATAGCTTTATTCATCATCTAAGCAAACAGGACAAAAAATATAGCTTCCAACCAGTAACATACACATAGCCTTCCTCAGCGGATTGATAAGGCGGCAGGCCATCATTCTCCTCTGGGGGGGACATAGGCCATACGGAAGGCATAGAGGTATGGGTTTCCTGGGAAGGAGCAGTGGTGGGAAACCTTATATTTCATGTTATATCAGGAAGTTAGAGAAACTTGAAAAGCAGCAGCAACTAACTGTAGTTTAAATTGCTAAGGTCGATTCAATGCCGTTTGAAAATTGAGGCTATATTGATGACGGCTACCCCGATAGATGCTCAGATTAGAACTAAACAAAGAAAAGACTAATTGGTCAGCTCTACTGAAGCCCACGGACATCGAAGTTTTTATAGAGAAATGTTGCTCTTTTTGCAAACTTTGCCCTTCGTTTTGATGGCTGGCGTAAAGAACTCGTGAAAAGTTGTTCGTTAACACCGCGCTTTAGCTTCTGCACTTTGTTCTCCGTCACATCAAGATCGGTGCAGCGTGCGATACGCTACATATCTTCAACATCAGGCCAGATGACTCATTCGGGTGTTCACTTCTTGAGTGAAGGAGGGGCAGGGGGCATTCTATTTTGAAAACACCGGTAAAAGCCTTCAAAAGCTCTTCCTTAGAGCTACGCCATATTTGCCAACAACTGTGATAGCGCATTGGTTAGAGTGCTAGACGGCGTGCGCAAGGATGCGGAATCGGATCTCCACAGAGGCGGCCTCTTTTTGCTGGATAATAAAAAGTGGAGTGCGATGTCAGTGGATGTCAAAGAAGGCAGGCGGTCAACAATTTCAAAGCCCTCCTCCTCTACCACTTCTATTAGCCTAAGTAGACTTAGGACGGTAAACTGCAAAGCCGAACCAATTTTAGGTTGTATTGCTACCTGTTACCTATACTTGGAGTGTGTGTTGGCCAGCGCCACTTTACATCATAGGGGCGGATAGAGAGCGTCCTTTCATAATAGGAACGCTATGTAGAACGGGATCTACCGTAGAAGGCAAGAGCTGTGTGATAACATTCATATGCTCATATGACGTCTGGTCCGCCAGATTCGAAGCTCTCGTCGTATTCATCGCGTTTATCAGCAAATAACTGGAGGTGAAAGGAGGAGCTTTGTTATGAGATACATACGATAGCAGCTAAAGCCAAACGAGTGAATAAACAATCTATACTTTATGGCGGAGGTATGAAGAAATGACATGGGCAAGTTTGCTACAGACGAGCGTATTTTAGTTCGCAATTTCTCTATTAGAGCTTAAGCTTTAGAAACTTAGCGCTTATGCCGCAGTGTTACGACTTGAGAACAATGCATTTGCGTCATAGAACCTATTGCATAATGAATGTTGTTTATTTCCAGTGCCGATGCGCACGCATAGAGTACCATTCAGATGTCTGAAACAGAAAATTGTAACTGAAATTGAAGAAGGTTCTTGGGGGGGGGGGGGTGTTCGATTTGTGATTATAAGGTAATTTTGTGATTATTTAACTGCGAATGATTAGCAGAAGACATCATTGTACTTGATTTAAAGTTAAAGAATTCACAATATGTTTGCGATTATCTTCGTTTTTCTAGTTGAATGCTCAACAAGCCTTTTAATACACTTTGGGTCAGCTCTAACGTTTAGGTTTAGGAATCAATGTAACACATGGTTTTAGGCATATATCGCACTTAGTTTATTGTTTTTAAAATCCAGTGTCCTTGCTCAGCGGTGCCATGCACTGGTTTTACATTAGCTTTACAACACTTTTCACTGGAAGCCGTGTTTCTAAGGAAAAAGCTTGTCCATTGCCCTGCTGCAAACTCCGTGGCCGAGCACAGGAAAGAAAAATGGTGTGGATGACTTAGACAAGGGTAGATAGGTGCTGATTGCAGCGGCGAATTGTCTATTCTAATTTTTTCCTCTCCCCACAGTTTCGGTGGTTTTTTGACAAAGCACGAACTACCGTCTATAGTTTATAGCCACTGAACCTGTGATTGAAGCCTCCTGCCTCCCCCCTCCCCCCCCCCCCCCTTAGAAATTACCTCGACATCTTCGTGGGGTCAAGACACGACTGTGGTGCGTTTCGAATTCGCAGAAACCTATGGTGAAGCCGCGCGCTGGAACCGTTGCTTTATCTACGTTTTAACAGGACGTTCGCCGATAGTAATGAACGAGTTAAACCACTTCAAATAATATCTGACTATGCTTACTCAAGCCTCGTCACTCAGGGCAGCCTGGTTAAACTCCAATATTCTTTCTACTGAACTATCACTTGCATTTTCCTCTGTCTGGCATTGATCGTTTCATCTCACCCACTATGACACCTGTACCGTTCCTCTTGCTATAGCTAGGGAGTTGATTTCAGTCTATGTTGATTGCCCTTCATAAGTCTTCCTGTTTCTACCCACAGGAGAGTACCGGAAGAATGAAATAGTTATATACAATCAACATGTGTAAATACTTCGTATTAATCTTTCAGCAATCTTTCCTTCTATTACCCCAGCTCTGTTGTAAGCTTTGTGCCTGAGGTAATCTTTTTAAAGCATGTGAACCTACGTACCTTTATTTTATCATACTGAGAATGATGAGGTTAATCGATGTGGTTGCCTGTATCACGCGCGTATAGGGCTATTCTAGGTGAAAAGCCATAGCTGGGCGTCACAATAGCCAAGGATTAAGAACCGTAACAAAGAAAGTTGTGGGACAAAAAATACAAAATTTAATGTTAGATATTTATCGCCATTGCTTTTTAAAGCCAGGTTATCTACATGACAGGTAGACACGCATCGCACAAGCCTCCAAGGGTTGTTGATACCAAGTCTGTGTAATTGTATCGATCGGGTGTTTTCTTAAGGTGTATAAATCTCCCCTTAATTATCCTTGTAGTGCGATTGCGTAATCAATGCTTTTGCTGAATACCGAAAATTACAAGTTCTGCTCTCTAATTGTGAAGCCGTGCACGCTCACCACGCAAAAGAAGCCGTGAAATGTTTGTATAATTATCTATGTTGATAAGCATAAGTCATAGCGACACCTGATAATGGTATCTGATTTAGTGGTTTGGCAATTTTGGAAAACGAGGGATCTCTAAAGCTAAAACTAACTTCTGCAAACCCAAGGAAGGCTATACATATTCCTAATGATAATTAGGTGCCATTACTACGCATTGCCCTTAGGCGTCGAAGGTCCAAGAAGCTGACCAAAGCATCCTAAATCAGTCTTTGCTCTCTGCAGTTATCCTTCCTAAAAAATTTTCTATTCTATTTAAACAGTTGCACTTATACTTCAACGGAAATTGCATTATCGCATCATCTCAATTACGTTTTAGCCTTATGATCACGGATACCATCACGTCTGTGCTTTTATCACACGTGAAGACTTTCATTGCACGTTATTCCGGGTTATTTTATTTGTACGTTCTGTTTTGTAACGGCGCCTCGGATTTTTGAAGCGAAAAGCTTCACTACACTAGTAAACACGGCGCTTCGCGGGAGCCGACGTGTGTCGGAACACGAGTGACGTCCCGCACGGCGCAGGTGGCCGCCACCCACTCCGTCAAGGGAAAGAAAAGGGAGCAGCATGTCACACTTACTCTGTGAACACCTGAACCGCTCCTTAAGGAAAGGGAAGAAGGTGTGAGCGAAAGTTGAAAGATAGAAAGGGGAGCCGTAGTGGAGGGTTACTGAGTGATTTCGACCACCTGGGGATCTTTAATGTGCGATAACATTGTACAGCAAACGCTGAAGATCCCCAGGTGGTCTCAATTACTTCGAAGCCCTCCGCTACGACTCTCCTCTCTCTCTTTTAGCTTTCACTCCGAAGCATCCACAGTTTTGAAGCGAAAGGTTTCACTAGGCTCGTCAACAACGCACTTCGCATGAGCCGGAGCCCCAGATTTGCCACGTCTGCTCATGCGCAAAACCGAGTGACGTCATGCATGGCACAGGTGGCGCCGTCGCCGCTGCCGCCACTGACTCCGTCGCCGTGAGCTACTGCGCATGTGCGCCGCCACTTCTCCTTCTCGCTACCGTTTGACCATTCGCCGCTGCAGTGCGCAGTGCGCATTTGTACGGGGGGAGGGGTAAATAAGGCTCGCTTGCTCATAAAACAGTGTTGACTGACTGAGAACACGTTTATTCCACTTTTTTGCGGTGAAGGCGCTACGGTGGAACATAGAACAAGCGCAAACGCTCGCCATGGAAGGAGAAGAAGCAACAGTCGCACGGCGCAGAAACACCGATCCAGAAGTGGTAGCTTTAGAGTTGGCTAAAACGCAGCGAAGATATGGAATGCGCAAGGCTAGACGAGCGGCTTTTCGCTTCGAGATATCGAGGCTTAACCTTAGCTAAGCAAGAGCTATTTTGTTTTTGCCTTTGAAACGTAGGGTAAAACGGACATCTATAATAAGTGACTCTTGGCTGATAAGCATCCCTTCCCCCTATTATCCTTCTGCCTTTTTCGCACAAGAGTCACATGTTCTGCGTTGTATCCTTAAACGTCGTCTTGCAAACAGTGCCGCTGCGACATTGTTTCGTTTTTAGGCGAAAGCCTTTTAGCCTCATAATGAATAATTATGTCTCACCTCATTATGAGCAATCAATTGTTGCTACAAATAGATCAAATCTAAAGGATCTACTAACAAAAAAAAATGGACGCATTTCTGATAATAGTGTATAAAGCTTTCTGCTTTTCCCTACTGCCTATGCTGTCTACATTCGTGATGACATTGCCAGCCTTGTTCCTTAGCGCATACATCAGATTTCCACCTATGCCCAGGTCTGTTATCACTTCCCCCTTTTTTAGAGCATGTTCAATTTTCCCCATTTATACGTCCTTATGTCTACCACTTTAGGATTATTGACTGGCATTGATATATCTACCACTTCTATCTTTTTTGTTGGGTTGGAAGCTTTCAGATTTCGGCCTTACTTATTCAAATCTTTTATCTCCTTAGATAGTGGTATCCTCTCCAGCCATCGTACCGCCAAAGTTTACCTCACAGTCAGTAGTGATATCTCTGAAATTAACATGTATTACTTCTAGGATAATGTCGTCATTCTTGGTGAAAGCAGAGTATCGATTCTGTAGCGATATCCTGAATTCTTCTGCCCTACCCTCACTGTTAATTATTTGATATACTTCTTTTTTACTAATCCATTGCGTTCCCTCTTAGAATCTAGGCTAATCTGAAATTAACATTCTGCGGTCACTGTATCGTCGCCCCTTTTCGATCACCTCTACACCTGCATAATAGCGGGGTTATATTACAGTATGCAGTGAATTTAGTCTCCATGTTAAGGCTTTTGCTTCCCGACTTCCAGCACTTCCGTCAGCTTTAGAAGGTATTCATGACCGTTAAGTTATTATGCTCTCGTAGCTCAACTAGAAACTCCCACTTGCTATTCCTAGAACCGATGCCATGGTCACCCAATGCCTGGTCACCAGCCTGCTTTATCCCTACCTTGGCATTGAAGCTACAGGAGCTAGGTAGATAAAAGTTGAAATGTATTGAGGGTACATTACAGTCTAATGAACTAAAATCTGGATAACAACGTAGAAAATTTTAATCTAATGAATATTCACTGCAGATTGTGCTGTAATGCTTGGTAGGTATAGTAAAGAAAGCAAACAATAATCCCAATTCAGTATCACTAACTCAGATGGCTGATTGCTATGATACTAAAGTTAACGTTCTAACCCAGCACATTGTGAGAAAAGGGGTCCCAAACAGAGACTAAAAGCATAAAGGAAGAGGGCCAACCCAATCATTTAGAGCAGGTACTTCACTGACAATGTACTATTGGTGCATTGTTCGATACCCAGACGTATAATCATTCAAAAGACAAAAGCAAAAAACAGTATACATCTTTTATTATGCCACTTTATTCTGCAGCATCGTCAAGAGCTCTTAAACGCCGGCTCACCGCATTTAAGACGTCATACAGAAAATACTTACGATAGCATTTTCGTCCCATACGGACGCACTAAAATAAATTGACAATGACCTTCTCCACCCAGACAGACGCAAGACTGGGTTTCAAGCATATTCTTGAGGGCTGCCATATCAAGGCTGAAATACTCCGCAGGCCAGGGACTTGGCAATGCACAAACAAGAACTTATATCGCTGCCCACACAAGGACTGCAAGTCAGAGCGATGCAAAATCCAACGCATTGGCCACGACGTCCGCACAAGCGGAGAACTCGCACAGGCTTCATTTCATTCTCGGTCGCGTTGGAGGCTGACGCGATAGTACCGCCTCTCACGTGCCCATTTCAACAGTGGCCCCAGGGGATCCGGACGGTTAGCAGAGTTCGCTATTCAGGAGCAATTTCAGAAAGCTAGGCCGTCCCCTACGCACCATCCGCTTCACGCGGTGCAGCACGATCGTTAGCGTCACTGACGCAGGCCTTTCCACTCTCATTCGCACTTCGAACTTGTTGGAGGAAGAAACGAAGGCACCGTACATAACTGTTTCAACAGAGATTGCAGTCAAACCCTGCTGCCGGCGGGCTTAATTCAGCGGCGAAATTCGAAATGTTAGGCTTATATTTAAGGAGCTGTTAGCGTCCGCTTCGCTCGGCGCAACACGATGCTTTCTCATCTGGTGTGCAGTGTATCTCTAGCCGAAAATAAATTTGTCGTTTCGAAAGCGAGACGGATAATTTAAATATGCAAAGAAGAATACTTTAAACTGTCATATGCTTATTTAATAAAGAGTCACCTCGGCCTTTCTCGATTTCAATTGCTATAAGTTCTCTTTTTATACACCATTAGAATCGTGGATATAAAGCTCTGCTAAACCTCCGAAGAGCACCGTGTCACACGGAGTGGCTTCGCAGTTCATAAGGTTCTGTGATCCGTTTTAATCGGAGTTCGTTCCCATGGCACAAACCTAATTAAAAGGGGATTGCTGCCATTAGTGCTCCCACTGCGAGTAAATTGTATTTAGTGTGTTTTGCATTCCTTTTGAAACTGGACGCTCAACTCTGTCGATTCTTTTTGCGCCCTACTTTTCATCTGCGTTTCTGAAAGCTAGCATCGTCGATGTCTGAGCTGGCCGTATTTTATTAAATAGCTCTCATAAAGCTTCTAATAGAGCGAAAGGGCGAAACTTAGCTTTATCAAACTACAGTTTTTGCAACATGTATGGAGCTCGAAAAATTATTCTTTAGGTTTAGACTTTCTGATTAGCTTCATAGGCATGTTGATTTCTTGCTTCTTCGCAGCAATACCGCACTACGCACTCCATGCTGGCTGTTCAGAGCTGCCCGTGCATTGCGATCTTAGTAAGTGTTCAAGGCCTCTCGTGCCTGCATCTTTATGTCAGCTCGATATAATCATATTGTTCAACAAAAAAAGAGCAAACAATATAATCTCTTTCTATTCGGGATACCAAGGGTCACTTAGCATACTTAAAAGCATCTGCTTAGGCGTTATATTTTTGAGCCAATACGTGTTGTATGGGCCCCTATAGCTGGGGCAGGCAAATGGCGAGGATCGCAACACCACTGAAAATAGAGCGCAGCAACACTGTACCTTTTACCGTTATCAAGATAGGCATAAAAGGAGCTTAATAATCGCATTATCAAGTTCCTTATTCGGTTTTAATCAGAGATGATTTTAACTAACCATTAGTACTGAATGTTGAGCCCTGCAACTTTGTTAAAGCATGTTGCTTTGTGCCAGACGTTCATTCGATTTGATATGCTAGGAATCAGATTTTACCAATTTACAGCATGTTGAAAGAGGCTGTTATCTACATTGGTTTGTTTCCAAAACGCCGAAACCGAAGAAAGGAAATTGGAGCTCCTGGTTCATCGCCGCACTTAACAATTTTTTGTACACGTAAGGAAGATTACCTAAATGACTCTATCGCGGCTCTCACAAGCCTCTTCACTTTTCAGTCATTCCATCAGATCTGCTTTCAATTTGTACGAAAAGTCCTGAAACGTCTCGCCTTGCTTCCGTGCTGCCTCTTGAAAGCGGCGCCGGAATGCATCAACTGATAGCCGGTACTTTTTAAGGAGAGCTGCCTTAACTTTATCGTACCTTTCGGCATCCTCTTTCGACAATCTGGCAATTGCTTCAGCCGCTTCACAAGGAAGTACATTTAATATTTTCTGGCGCCAGATGTCCCGCTAAATTCCCTTCTTTTCACAGATACTTTCAAAATTTACGAGGAACAGCCCAATCTTCTATAGGTATCCGTTCGTGCGTTTCGCGGCACTTCCGTCGGCTTTGTCCTTCGCAACCAGCTCCAAAACTAAATAAACAGATTCTGCCTCCACAAGGAGTCGAACCTCCATCCCCTTGATCCCCAACCGAACTCTTGAACCAAGTGTGCCATGCCAGGGATTGTAAGACGCACATAATTCTCTTTGTATACAGTAAGACGATAGTAGCGATCGCAATGACACTCCTTTTCGTTTTGATGACAATTTGACATTAGCAGCGTTAATATTAAGGAAATAATTACTCATTGTCATTCCACCCAAGCGCAGCCACACCTGTTATTTATTTAAATAGCAGCGTTAATGGTTGTGCGTTTAGTTGAAAATGATAAGCGACCAACTCCCATGCGTCACAAAATGGACTATGAAATGGGGGGCTCCTGTGGGTTCGATGTTGGCAAAGTAGGCCAAATCCGCCGGGCTGGATGCGGGGGCTGCAACGGGGGCCAATATGGGCCTGATGTTGGTTGCCGACAAACGTCCCGGTGGGTCCCACTTGGGACCCATGCAGGCCGCTCTTATGGGTCGGCCCATATTCCTCCCGCATTCCCAAATTTGCTCGCCACGCCCACTTCTCCAGAAGGTCCTGTATCGGACAGATCAGGGCAGCCGTTCTATGTGAAGGTTTATTTTAATTTTTATTTCCGACAGCCCCTACGATAATCACGTAGGATCGATCACCTGTTGTATCCGGCGGCTCGTGTAGGTTTGCAATGATGTAGCATGATGAGGGCTCTTCTTCGAAAGGGGGTCTCGTCGCGTCACGGAGCGTCTCGGGTTCACAGAGGCAAGCGTGTGGTCGATTCAGCGCCTATCCCGGCTCTGAATTTGGTATTTTTGACCGCTGCTGAGACCACTGTTCTACAAACCGTATCTGTTCCGATGAACGCATCATCTATGATCTCGGCGATCTTATCGCTCGCGATCGCTGTCACTGAATCATCAGCTGTGGCGCCTTGTTCTTCATTTGCAATCGAGCCCAGTGCGGTTGTTTAACTCTCATTTGTTGTATTTCAGGTGTGGGCATCAGATTGCATACATGACGCAACTTTATGCTCTTATTTTACTTCGTTTACAGTGGGTTTCATTTCGGTCTCTTTCTGCCGCGCGCCTTACGGTGCAGCTGACGGAGCACTGACGCCCTCTGTAATCTGATGGTATGGATATGATCAATAGCAGTAGTATGGATAATTGATAATAAAAGGTACCATGGAATAGAGTGTCAAGGAATGGTGTGCAAGTGACAAAATGGTTTATTTGGTTTATTTTGATAATTAATATACAGGCAATTGGTTGATAATAAGCGAAACGAGCAACGTCTGTCACACCTGTTCTGTGCACACCTTAAATGCGACATAAAGGAGGGGAGGAAGATGGGAGTGAAAGCGGAAAAAAGTAAAGGGGTGCCGTTGTGAAGGGCCTCATAGTAATTTGACAACTTCGGGGATCTTTAACGGACAAAGATATCACTGACAACGCTACAAAGGAGGTGGCTGCTTCTGGCTCTAGGTGTTTGGGAATTGCAGCCCTCCGTTGTTCGCGGTGGCGGTTCGCCCGCCAACTGCGGCTTACCTGTTGTAGGAGGTCATCACGCCCACCATAGCGGCGGTGGACGACCATGGCTATTGAGATACGCGTCATTCTCTGTGCCTCTTCTCTTTCTTTCCTGCTTCTATATTTTCTTGTCGGTCTGCGCGAGGAAGCGGAGGTTCTCAGCTATAAAGCCAGTAGCATGCCCGTGCATTTTCTTTTCCTTCTTCCAAGAGTCGGAGCAACTGACATCGCACAGAACACAGACGCCTCTTCATTTTGCCTTCATCGAAACTTAATTAGATCAAGTTAAGTGGTTTATCAAAATGAAAAGGCATAGTATATCTCACTGGCAGGAAAGTAACTAGTTGGCATAGAATATGCGTGAAAAATTAAAAGTTATCTGTAATAGTTTAGAAATGTCTTGCTGGATTTCTTTGCCTCAATCTATCGAAAAGAGGAAAAAGCTGATGAGATGTGCTCAAACTTTGCATTAGAAAGTAACGTAATAGTCGGCAAATTTTTTTCATTTCAAGGAAACACTCATTTACAATGAAAAAAAGGCTTTATTTCATGACCTCATGAAACACGACCTTAATTGCCTTAGCAAAGAGCATTTCAGCGCGGAATGCACCGACGAAGGTTTTGATTCGGAACTTGTTGGGCGCACACACAGCCTGGAGCGCACTGGGCTCCTGCTTGCATTCCCATTGTACACTGCATATGTTGAAAAAGACAACATTGGCTTAGATTATTATTTTTCCGATTCACTCAAGCGGGAAGATTAGGTTTTGGACCAATTATAAAAAAGATCTTAAATTTATTTTTTAACAAATTGTGTACACTCAGTAAAGAAAACCACAATATTTACAGACTTTGGTTTGGCGGGTTTGTAGATTTTAATATATATTTTAATAACTTCACCGCTGCATCTTATGACTACATTAATAAAGCTCGAGCGCCGGGCAAACACGTCAAAGAGAATTTTTGTTCGATATCTTTATAAATATATTATGGGGTGTTCCAGTTTCATCTTAATTAAATATATAAAAGTTTTGTTGCACAGCTGAAGTAATAATTCCTCGGGACCGCAATAACAATTACCGAAGCAACCTTTTATGAGCATCGGCTCTTATGGCAAGTTTTTAAATTAGTTCCTAAAATATATGGCCGTATTTAAGAGTTCCTGCTCAAAGGTTGCAATAGGCGTCGGCTGACTATCTAGGACAGACCTTTTTACTCATTCTCCGCGAGCGACTAACTCCTGATACTTTTTTTTTTTTTTGCATTGAATATCTACACCAATTCTGTCAGGGCTGTCACATTTGTAGTTTGGTTACACATATGCCCAACGGTTTCAAGAAAACACACGATATCCGTTTTTATATGAAGAATCTGAGTATTTTTTCCAGATCAGTACTATTTGGAATGTTAAGTTTTGCTGCGTATCACATTAGTCTCCTCGTATCAACATATGCATCGACTTATAAGTTTTCACATATGATACATAACTGCTAAAATGTCCAAAAATGTTTCCTATGACAACTTAATAATTGCTTGTGAGCGCACGACAGATATTCCAAGAATGACATTGGTACGCATAAGAAGCTCAGATCGCTTTTTTTTTCATTTTTTGTAACTGAATTTCACAATATTTTATGGGTAACCTGATATTTGCCTAGTAATGCATTCGTGCACTATATTTTTGACAGCTTTAACTACTTTCCGTTTTCCTTTTTCCAGATGATTTGAAGCTACAGCGTCAATCAAATATAGCGTGAGCGTGTCTCCGCATGCTCTCGTGAGACCCTTTTCAGTGGTTCTCAAACGTTTAAGATGCAGTGGCACTCCGCATGTTCTTTCCTACGCGGAGTCATATTCCAGTTAGGGGGGGTTACCTGCCCGATCTGCCTTATGGAATACATTTTAAATGTGAGATAAAGATAGCACACCAAAAATTGTTTAGCGCGTGCTAATAGCACCAGTTTGACTACTGGTGCGTAAAAAAATGCTCGCTCGTAAAATTAGGCATGCGTTAAAAATAAGTGTTGATGTCTCACGGAAAACTAAAGTGCGGTTTGAAAAGCATTTAGTCTGTTAGAAGCGATATTAGCTTCCGATGCTTCAAGAAGCGTTTCGTTCTAAACTTCTTTCGGCGCTGAAGAAAACGAATTAAGGTTCAGATATAAAACCAGACAGGTGGGGTTTCGAAATCCAGGGGCGAGAAACATGAGCCTGCCTGTTAGTAATAGGCTTAAGAGTGTGTCGATATCATGTGCGAAAGATTCCCTTCAATACAGATTTGAAAACATTTCTGAAGATTATTCGTTATGCGGCGACATATGATAATGAATTCACCAACAGTAACTTTAAATGTTAGTGTTTTATTTAGTTGTTAAGAGCACCTAGGATAGCAGTCTGAAATTAGCCTCGTATGTACGTTGACATTGCCGAGTTGGGAAAAAAGCGCGCAAGCGGAGTGAATACTAACGAAGGAATTTCTCGTAGTATGCTAGTAAGAAACATTGCAGTTATAGCTTTAGCCGATGTTTTACCATGTTTATCTGCCAGTCCCTTTCTCTGCGGATTGCACCTCATCAAATATGCCAACTTCTATTCGTGCACAATGGGCACACAATCTGCCCTATTGCCTTCTATTTTAAAATGCGTGGAGCGGTGAAGCATTCCTAGCAAAGAAGAGCAAAAGTCTCCAGTCGCTTTTTTTTTCTTATTTTTCGCAAAACCCTCATTTAGAATCCCTCACTAGAACCATAGCCCCAATTAAACATGACGTCATTTCCTACACGCACCGCATTTTGACCACTTAGAAGTGAAATTTCGGCATTCCCCTTCAAGGATGTGGTCTCGAACAACTCTTACCCGAGTTCTTGGTGTATACAAAGTGCTGAAATTTATTCCTGTGGCTCTAGTAAACATGCACTTGAGAGTATAACAGCTCAATCGAGGTCATAACTGCTTTGTTTCACAAAAGTGGGTGCATCTTTCGGGAAAAAAGTTAGTTAATTTTGCGCAGGTCCTATTTCAAGAGACTAGTAGTCGCTTAATTTACTCATATCAATTATACGCCAGTATTTCCTGTCTTAAGCCAAAGAGAAATTCTTCGGACAAAGTTGGCGTAGAAATTGGATGATAACCTAAGCATACACAAGAAATACATTACCCAGCGACGAGTACATTCTTGTACTGGAGGTCGCGGCAGCATTTGACGGCCAGATCTGCAAATAGAAAAGGAGAGGGAAGCATAAAAATTTAAAACAACAGCAAAATACAGGTTCGTTGTGGTCCTCTTCAATTCTTCTGCACTTTGGTGAGGTGGTCGTCGATTTGGCGAGCGAAGTGTAGATCACGCATACATACACACACTGCGACGAAGGACGACGAACTTGAAGAAATAAGACGAAACATAACTTTATATAACAAAAACACGATGTACAGAAACCTTATTCACAAAAGAGAGGCGACTACACTTACAAAAGAGACTACACTAAGCGGCGCCCCGCGAGCTGGCACGCTAACTGCAATATGAACTAACAGCTCGCTTTACGACTTCTCCCAAGCCGCGGCCTGCCGCTGCCTCTATCGTAGCTTCGCTAAGCGCGTAAGTACACACCGCCGAATTCTCCGGAAGCGGAGGAGCAGAGATGCGGAAACAGCATAGTGCTGCCATAGTTTTGCTCCCCCCTCAGGCTCGCTATAGCAGTCCGGAAGATTCTGGAACCCATTAGCTGCACACGTGGTCTTCTTAAGGACACGAAGTAATGAGGACCAGGTCCGCGCGGTGGGATGTATGTGTGGGCCAGCCGGGCCGTTTCGCCCATGACGACGGGGGCGAGGGGGAGCAGCGCGGTGGCTGGGATTGCCGAATGGGCAGTAGCGCCGACTGAGGGCAGCTCGGACCTTCCATCTGCGCCGCTTTCTCCGGCGTGCGCGCCAAAACATTAGAAAATGGACCACCGCGACCTTACACGAATCACCGTAAGAGAATTGCTGGGCTTTTTTTTCAAGCCAAACCGAACCCTTACAACAGGCCGTGCGCGGCTTTTCGCTCGCTAGAGCGCAGTTACATGTACAATGCTTTTTTACAGGCACTTCGTGGCATGCAGGACACTCACAAGTCAAAGCTTTTGCGCCAGAAAGTAGGCATGTATAGCTCGTGCACTGCATCACTGCAAAATCACTGCACTGCATGCAAAACGTTCGCGACAGGTTCCATTTGCTAAAGTTCTGAACGCGTTGTTCATCACGATAGTCTTATTCTGGTGATCACATTGACGCACGTAACACTGACGCCATCTGAGCACACACGGGAAATTCTGATTCTAAGACTTCCACAGTTGGTTTGGCGTTGTTTACATTTCCGACCGGCACCGCTTTCCGCACGCCTAAGGCATCACTCGGTCCAAAGAAGATCCTGTTATCAGTGCTCGCGGTAGCGTCGGACGTCGCGACTTCGTCACCCGATACGCGGCTTTCAGGCCCTGTAAGGCGCCGCTCTCTCGCGTTCTTGTTAATTTCTCTTGGTTTTCTAGTTGTTTGGATTTGGCTTCCATGAGACGCTTGCTTTATTTCTAATAACATAGTCTCTGCTAGTACCTTTTAGATAAGGAATTATGAATTTCCAGTTCGTGCTTTCTCAATTCGAGCATTCTCATTTTTATCTCGGCTTCTATCTCCAATTTTCTAAATTCTGCTTTGATTTTTTTCTTTCGTTTTTGCATTTCTTGCCTCCGAGCCTCTCTTGCATCCTCTGTCTCTCGAAGCTTCACTTGGTCATTACTTTTCGTCTTTACTACGTAATCCTTTCGTCTCAGTGTAGCTACGGGGACTCTTGCGGACACACTGGTCCATCCGGATAAAACCTAATGGTCATGTTTACTAATCTAACTACACGTCAACACCAGGCACTTGCCGCGCCTAATGCCTGAACCACGCGCACAAACGAACGCAAGGAATGCCGCTAACATAAGCAACGCTCGCGCCTTCCTCGCCGCGTCGCTCTTCGCTGTGGGGCACTTCCGCTTGTCGCTTCTTTGACCGTCACAGCTGGGGGTCCCTGGGTCCCTGCACGCGTCGATGAAGCTACTGTTCGCACGACCAGAAGATTTCAGTGAGCGCCGATAACGTTGCGACGGCTTGAGTAACAGGCTGTGCTTGCGGAGTGCTGCAGTTGCCAAGTCGTACACTCGGCTGGGCCAGTAAAGGTCAGGTTCTTTGACTTCTTTTTTTATCTAATGAACTTTTCCTGAGTACGTTGAGTAAATGCCTCGCATTCAGAAGTCTACCGCAGGAGATATATGTCGGATTATTTAAGGGTGGGGCGTTCAAATACGTCCACAGTACTGCAAATGTGACGCTTATAGACCATCCTTCAGCATAAAAATGTTATAGTCTTTGTTTTTATCCTATTGATTTTGCAATGTTTACTAGAATGATTCATAAGAAAATGCGCGTAAGGTGAACTGAATAATAGCTTCTAAAAGTGCAAATATTACCATAGTTAAAAGAAAAATTTGCTTGTTCTCTTCGACTGCAGTTCATAGCGAGGATACCTCACAGCATTTACTAAAACTTTCTTATGTGAGACAGGTCAGTGGTGGCAGCGATCTGAATAGGAAACCAATATATATCTAACTGGTTAGCCGACCGCTTCTACATGATGGCTACTATTAAGACGTTGCTACCCCTAGCATGGTTCAATGTGCGGCTTGATAAAGTGGCGGATAAAGAATAGCGTTGTGCGTCTTATACGATATCGAACGCATGCATCGCTGGTGACGGTGCCACACACAGTGGCTGTTGAAATTCCTGATCTCAGACACTGTAAATAAAGGTAGTCGTCATTGCTAACAATGCAGGCAGAAATCAGGTTCGATTATGTGGTAGTCAGCTAAGAAACTGAACGTAACATACCCGGAAAGAAATTTACTACTTCCTGATCTTAGCAGCAACTTCATTTACTATTTTTCCACCTCTAGAACGTGTTCAATATCCATTGCTAAAAAAAAATTAGCTTCAACTCGTTTTTGCTGATTTCCGGTGTTATCATAATCAACATCATCATCAGCCTGATTATACCCTCTCCTATATTGCTCCACTTAACCCGGTTCTGTGCTAGCTGCATCCACTTGAACCCTGCGAACTTCTTTATCTCATCCGCCCACCTAACTTTCTGCCGCCCCTTGCTACGCTTTCCTTCCCTTGGAATCCAGTTAGTTACCCTCAGCGACCATCGGTTATCCTCTCTTCGCACTACATGTCCTGCCCATGTCCATTTCTTCTTCTTAATTTCCACTAGAATGTCGGTAACTTGAGGCACTACATGTCCTGCCCATGCCCATTTCTTCTTCTTAATTTCCACTAGAATGTCGGTAACTTGAGTTATTTCTCAGACCCACTTTGCACGCTTCCTATCTCTCGATGTTACCCCTATCATTTTTCGTTCCATAGCCCTCTGGGTTGTCCTCAACTTAAGTAGAACCCTCTTGGTTAGCCTCCACGTTTCAGCCCCATAGGTAAGTACAGGTAAGATGCAACTGTTGTATGCTTTCCTCTTGAGCGATACCGGTAAGCTGGTAGTCATAATCTGCGAGTGCTTGCCAAATGCGCTCCATCCCAATCTTATTCTTCTTGCTATTTCCTTTTCATGGTCCGGATCTGCGGTTACTACCTGTCCTAAGTAGACATATTCGCCCACTGCTTCCAGTATTTTCCGGTGTTATTTGAGACGTTATTCTTTCCTTGCTAAGCAATGTTAGTTGGCAGTTGTCCAAAATTTACCGAAGGAGTAGCTGCTTTCTAAATAATGCTAGAGCTCGGTTACAAGAGACATATTGAGCTGGTCTGAATTTGGCTAGTCCTAATGAGAATGAATGTTTTACAAAAGGTGTAATATGTATTAGTACAAGGGATTAACTTTTCAGCGTATCTGTAATGTCTGTCTCCAGTTTTCTAAGATGAACGAGGGCGGCGAATCTTTCCTGTTCTCTTCACTCGCTCGAGTTCCATTTCGTGGTTCATAGCAAGCTTGTCCCAGAGTCTCGAGCTATATTCTTACTTAGCTCGCACAACTGCATAGTACTCTGACATTTTAGTTCTTATAGGCTCATGTTTAAGCTTCTTCTTTATGAACCACATTTTGTTTGGCGCAGCTGCATGAATATCTGAGATATGTTTTGAGCATGCCAGCTTAATGCTAAGAGTAATACCAAAGTACTTATATTTTTCTTCTTCGATGACACTTCTGTTTTCAAGCTGGTATGGAAAAATGTCTGCAGATATTTCCCTTGTTAGGCGTAAAGGTAGAGTTCCTTCCACTTGCGCTCCATTCACGAACTCTAACACGTTAGTAATTCTTGCAAGGCACCTCAGAAATACAACTTGATAATCATGGCATAAAAGTTTCTTGAATATAACACAATAATCTGCTTACGACAAAAAGGAGACGTTATTAGGAATAGCAGCAATCAAGTCATCAACATAAATTAAAAATAACCATAGCCCTAGTATACTGCCAGGAGGGAATCGAGAGGTGACCTGACGACTGCTGGAAGTAGAATTCAGAACTTCAAAATAGTGTTCTCTGTATTTGAGCTAAGCGAAAATCCGCTGAAAGGACGTGCAATTCTTTCTTATTCATAACATGCAACTGTTGTACACATAATGCACTTCCTCAGCTATCATTTCAAAATAATAGACCGTAAAAGAAGAAAAAAGCTAGGAGCAGAAGAATACATATTTAAAATAATGAATTAGAGTTATAAACACCGATTTCGCTTGAAGTCGTACAAATTATAGAAGAAAAGGTTGTATTGCAGAGCAAACATTCCTAATTGTACTGTGCAACAAGATGCGACAAGGGACAGTATAACAGCAAAAGACAGGTGTAACAAAAAATTGTTAATGGCGCTACTAGCAGCCACATCATGGCCGATGTATATCGGCTGCAAAAAGTTTCTCGCCCAGAAAAATATCGTCCTAAAGGGAGGTCAAGTTTATGCCTGTAGATGCAAAAATTCACTTCCGAACACGACAACAAATTTGTGTGAAGGAAACGTCAAGTATGCGACACTGCCAGGATCAACTCCTCCAAGGGAATAGAGGAGAGGAAGATCATGGAGGACAAGCACTCAGGGTGCCAAGTTCTCTTACGAAGTATACGTACGAAACAAATGCTGCCATAGTGAACGAACAGACCGGAAGGAGGTCAAAGATTGGACCACGCAGGGCTGGTGTCGCTAAAACACCAGCCGAGTTATTGAAATGAACCAGACTTGCGGCATGCGGTTTATAAAAAGCAAATTGCATTACTACGCCATTGTGTGGATAAATATAATCGAGTATCACAATCCCGAAAATATTCATTGACCGCACTGAAAAGTTCCATGTATTCGATTATTTGGTAGCCCCAGCAGAATTGCAACAAAACATATTGGTAATTTCCAGGCTTGCTTTATTCACTTTTTGTTTCTGTGCCGGCATGCGTTCAGTAGAGAAGGAGATTAGGATGCCAGGTTCCATCAAACTATTTTCGACGCCACTGTCATTAGCTTAAAAACATGTACTTTGAGGAGAGCACTGACTTGTTATACTAAATAACTAGCTTTAGATACTCACTTTTCATAGGAATGTTTACGTATTCCTGGTGTCTAAGTTAGTGGGCCTCGTTTCCTAAGTAATCTAGATCACATTTTCTACTCCTTATATGTTTAACATAAGTTTCATTGAAGCTTCTATAGTTATGAACAATTTAGTCAAGCCCGCCTTAGCAAAAAACGCCTATGAGTCAATATAACCTCATACAAATTTCTCATACTAAACTCACACTAAACTCGTATAAATCTCGCATAGTCTCATACAAATGTCATTCAACGTATGAGAAATATATGAGTGTATGATATTTGTATGAGTTTAGTACGAGTTTAGTATGAGAAATCTGTATGAGGTTATTGTGACTCATACAGGTTTTTCGCTAGGGATCCATAACCTACACATCGTTCGTAGTATATTATAGGTAATAACATGCAGGGGCGAAATTAATTTTGATAGTTTAGATGGCACCTCGTTGATTATTATGCCCGCGCTTGAAAGCGGAACAGCACTACACCGATGGTCGCAAAACATTGATCTAAGATGTTGCAAAGCCTTGCCGGTGCGCTAATTCACCCTGCATGTTCGTTGTCAATGGATTGTAAGAAAAAATTTCAGAGTTCATGTAATCATACCCCCATTTCAGCAAAAGAACGCATTACGTTCTGTGTCAAAACACATTTTTAAGTGAGATATGTATAAATAGCTGTATGTAAGAACGATGGTAGAGCTGATTGTTTCTGCATGAATACTCAAACATCGACATCGTTCTAGTGAGCAAGGTGTCCTTTTCGAATCTGACAGACGTTTGAATCACGCGAGCGATCAGCCATAGCTAGTTGTGTCGCTAATAAGTGTTTTATTGTGAGATGAGCAAAGCAACAATTAAAAAGACATCATGAAAATGTACTCTACAAATGCAGAAAATGGCTTCAGGGCTCAAATGTTCTGTTTAAACCTGTTCTACTTCAATGGCGCACAATATATTGAGATAATTGCGCGAGAGAGAATAAAGAGACCCCTGTCATTTGCAGTAAATAGGAATACTAACCCTGGGTATATCAACAAGGTGAAGAGGATGAAGATGCAGCATGCATTTGCCCACATTTCAGAAAAATGACGGTCGTCAGGACGACTCTATTTTCGATAATGTATCAGTCTATCCGGTCGTCCTTTTTAAATGCTCATCATAGGAACTTGGATAATTCGCGCTGATGACGGTGTCATGGATCAGATGATCAGAACTCAATACATATAACATAATTGATCTGCACAAATCGCTACACGAATAATAATTTTATTGCTGTTTTTGTGGCTGCATATTCTCCTCCCTGCATAAATATGTTTTAAGACATCATTTGCATGTTGAATGTTGAGACCCTAGATTCGCTTCGTTTCTAACATATGGCCGCCCAAAATGTGTCGCAGGTTTTTGAGGATCTTGATTCTAAGAGCATTAACAAAATGCGGTTCTTGGAAGCTCACATGAAGGACTTATGAAAATTTCAAGCGCATATTTAAAGCAATTGTTTTTTTTTTTTGCAAAGTTTCTCAAAGTTCAAGGAAACAGGTAGTAGAGAAAATGCACACTTATTAGACGAAACCGATATTCCCGACATGCAAAAATATTTTTGTCATTCTGGTTCTAGTGTGACACATCATTTTATTGAAGTTGCATTGCCGCCTGTCTAAACCGGACTTGAAGGACAATTCGGAGCGTTATAGGTGACTTGGCGAGACGTGCTCACTCCTCTGCCGAAATTCGTCGACTTCCTGTCGTCTCTTGCAAGGTCGGGGTAGTGATGGGTCGATGGAAAAACCACGCAGGTCGATGTGCCTCTACGGACACAGGCAGTGAATCTCATGCCTGACCACAGTGGA
Organism: Amblyomma maculatum; assembly: GCF_055883805.1. Taxonomy (NCBI): domain Eukaryota; kingdom Metazoa; phylum Arthropoda; class Arachnida; order Ixodida; family Ixodidae; genus Amblyomma; species Amblyomma maculatum. The sequence continues at coordinate 73,958,071 of NC_139351.1, forward strand.
ATCAATTTGGTCGGTTGTTGGCAGTTCGTCAGGCGTCGCATTTCCTGATGCTTGGAGACCATTCGTAGGCTTGGCGGGTGGAGATCAAGGGCTGCCTTTCGAGAACAGGATGGTAGCGGCAATAGCTTGTTGTCTTAGATCGTAAGCTGATATGCATAGCGCCCCGGTGTAGCTCACTGCTGGTGTTTGCTCACGACCGGCCGCACGGGATGGTTTTGTACCAAATGACTGCTGCAATTCTTCGTGAACGATGTCCCTGAGCATCCCTTCTTATTGCTGTTGAGGTTCTTGTGGCAGCCAGAGAACTTCGTACTACATCTAGGATTCTGTCTCGCAGTTGTCGTTACTGAGAAACGTTTCATCGGCGTAGATAGGTGAAATGTGAGCTGGACGATTGTACTGCTTCGGCTCATGAGTCAACGGTCTTCGCCATGGTAGACGATTCCTGAATGGACTCGGCAGCGGTTTTCAGTGGTTCCAGAAAAGACCAGCAAAAAGTGGCTATTTGACACCTTGCATCAGAAGCTGCGCCTCCCTTAATTTTGGGCTGGTTGGGGTCCGCACGACGAAAAAGACGTTAAATTCTCTCACGAAGGTGGAGAATACCTTGCACAGTTCTTTCTTGAATTCCTCTCATGACGCTAGCTAGTAGTCCTTTTCTTCATGCCCCTTTCGGACAGGCACATTCAGTGCGAAAAGCATGTTTCGAAACTTCAAGGCGTCGTACGAAATGTGAAATGTAGTCATCTATTCGTGTTGATCCGACCAGTCTTCCGGATATCCCTGTGTTCCACTGAGACCTGGCGGCTGTCGGGGCTGCCGGAAAATTTGCGGAATAAATGCTTGGTTCTGGGCAGGGTCGGTATTGACATGTCTTTAAGAGGTAAGGACACATTCGCGCAATCGGCTGTGGATTGATGAGATGTCCATGGTTTACAATCACCGCGGTCTCATATTCTACTTTATTGGCGTGTATAAATACATTTCTACAAAAGCTTGTTCGAAAAACAAATTTCTGATTATGAGAATTATTTGCGCCACTGCCACTTCAGGTAAAGCGTGGAACAATGTAAGTAAGCCATTAATAAAGATTATCCTTTAAAACCTATGAAAATCTGTATTGACCACATTGGGAAAAATATTTTACAAGGCAATATCATTTCGGAATTGTTAATACAGATTATAGTTTTTTAAAAGATGTTTGTTGGTAACATGACCACGTAAAGCGCTGAAATACGACACTTAGCACACTACACAAGCAGTAAGAAAGGACCAAGCCATTTGTGACTATAAAATTGTTCCTGACTCATTGAAGAGCTCATAGGTGGGTGGAGGCGAAAATCTTTTTTGGTTGGTTATACTGTGCTGGTAATTTCACAGAACCCCGCCTATCACGCAGTGCAGGGCAGAGCTTCGTCCGTAATGACGAGCTTAGTGGCTGATTTCGGCGGCGATGGCTCGCGATGGTTGCGGCGCGTAGTCTCTATAGCGGGCAGCATATGGCCTGCGCCACACTCCCATATGGGAACCGAGAAAAGGAATCATTATCAACCCCTACGTTGGCACGAAGAGGGCAGGCGCACTAGACAAGGAGAATCAAGGCGAACTAAACCGAAGTCGGTTAATGCGCTCGACTGCGAATCGAATGGTTGTGAATTTGATTTCCTCTAGAGGATTATTTTTATTGCGAAAGCAATAATACGACAGCCATTGGCCTCGAGATCGAGCAGAGTCGCCACCTTGCGGCTCAGCGGCGAAACCTAGTCAGTGTGGATGCGTTTTCGCGTCGCGTGCCAGCCCGCAGTGATTTACGCGCGCGCATGCGGCGTGTACAAGAGTGTTTTTGTTTGTTTCGCGGTTCCTGTGAGCTTTTGCTTACCTATATGCCTCTTGCAAAATAAATATGGACAGTCTATAACCCCACGCTTCATTAACAAAAATATACTTGTCCGTATCGAGCATGTCATGCTTGGATAAGGACATCATCAATCGCGGTCTTCGGCGCTTGAGATCCTTTGACATTCAATGTCTCAAACGAAGTGGTACTGTCGTTACTGCCGTATCAAAGCAAAACAGGTCGTTGCCGTCAATAAAAGTTAATGCAAACGCTCAGAAATCGCATATTCCCGTTTCTGTTTGGAATACCGCGAGCAGTCTGCAGTGGCATATGTTTTAGTAGCTGCAGCTACTAAAACATATGCCATCGCAGACTGCTTCCTATAGCAGGATGCAGTTTGAACAGACCACTCTATGCCTACTATGCCGTCTGTATGCACGATAGAGTTGTGTGAGTACTTTTTTATTTTATTTTATTTTTTTTTTTGCTTTTAAACCTTTGTCGCAGTGTCTCAATGGTAAGGGCGCTCGACTGCTGATTTCGAAAACGGCGGATTCAATCACAGCTGTTTCGAAAGGCGTTCCTCTGCTGTGGGATTTGACTGCACAATAAACAATTCCACGTGGTAAATGTGGCGTTAATAATGAAAAAAAAAACGACACCAAAACCAGCTCTGCAATCATCCGTCACAGCCGATGCCGCTTTCATGCGTTAAGCCCGGGCCAATATGCATTTCGTTTTTGTTTTTTTTTTTGTTAAAGGTTTCTGTGCATCCGTAAAAGTTTTAGTGAGCACATTTTGCTTTAGAGAAATGCTCGTATGTTTGGGAAACATATTCCCTGAACCTAATAGTTACCCTATATATTACATAATACACCTAGATCAATGTACTTTACTGGTAGCCTATTATAATCATTATAATACCTTTTCGTCAAAGTGCTGTCTTCCGAGCAAACTCGTCATTTCTGACAAGGGGAGTAAAACAGCTTCATGCGGGCTTAAATATCAGTGTTTAGTTCGGGAATAAATACATTTATAGTCGCATGATAAGATGACCTCCAATTCTTTCGGAATAGTTTTATATCCGGCGTCTGTTTTGGAAGCAACCCTAATATTTTACTTCGAATAACATTAAGTCGCTGCTAAATAATCAGTGATAAAGAAATTTTCAGCCTGTAAAATTGCTTCCCAGAACATGACAGAGCCAATGCACAGTTTATAACGATGTCTTCGCAGCGAGTAATTCGTAGCTTGCACTTTAACGTTACTGAAAATTAATCGCTGATTATTGTAAATTCTGTCAAGTGTGTAAACGTTCTCTCACACGGTGAAATTTATTCGCATTGCAAAACAAAATAATTACGCTACTAATTTACCGTTATATATTAACATCACAAACATCAGAAATCCCTTATAGTTTCCTCGGTTTCAGGAAATCATTTACAGTTAGTGGCTCATGCAGTAATACGCTATCACGTTCTATGACAGTGGCCGCAAAAGCATCTTGGCAAATTCAATCCACTCAGCGCTGTACACGTGAACAATCAGCTTTCCTCTGCGGCGAGGTTTCCTGTATAGTGTCGACGTGATCTCATTTTTGGGGAATACTTGTGCGTGGTTGTCTGGGGGCCAGAGTTGATGTGCACTCAGTCTAAAGCAACTCGCCATGCAGTGCGCGGCCAATGCTACATTTAACCTGCTTAATCCTCGAGTCAAGTACGATATAATGAACCAGGCTTTCTTGATTCAATCTAAAGTACTGCAAGTCAGAGCACGAACCTTGTATCTGCGTGGGCTTGACGCTAAATTCGCCGGTCTCACTCGCATGAGACACGCGCAAACTGTTTAAAAGTCGATAAGAAAAACAAAGCTGTCATTAGGCAGGCCCAAACATTAGGCGCGGGAGCGCGGTACAGCGCAAGAAACGTGCAAAGTAAATCTAGAAGACTGGTGGTTGCGTGCTTTGTTTTCCTAAAATCCGCTCTTCTTCTGCTGCATTGGCGAAATCCTTGGATTTTTTCTGCAATATTGCAGAAATACTGCAGAAGACACGTTTTCATCGCCAACAAACCCGCCGTAAACTCGGAAGCAGACCTACACAGCGTGCGTTTCTGCGAGCGCCGCCGGCTGCCGATCCACACTACCGGAGTGACGGTGGCGCCACCTCTAGGTCGATCTCGCGGCGAATAGCAAAACCTCAGGTGGCCGCAGCTACGTCGTGAAAAGGCGCCGTGAAGAGGCGTGAAGAGGCTTAGCTACGGTCTCCTCATAAAAAAATAGTTGTTTTATCTGTGGTAATCCTAGCTGATTTGCGAAATCAACTGCGGAAGCTTCTCACCACACCAAAATGTGTGATGTACTTTTGCATTGTTAATAGTTCATAGCGATTCTATAAGCACGGAGCACGGTCTTAGAAGTCCAAAATCGCATTGAATAATTTTTATCGTATTATTAGTATGCAGCAGTTTCGGTTTCGATATGTAGTTGCCAGGATTTCACTTGACGTCACGAAACAGAAGACATAACAATGAAATATCTCACGTATGCCAACACAAACAATGTGACTCTACCATACTATCTCATGGTGCAGTCATACTGCGGAAAGAGTTGGTCACCTCTATCTAGTTGACTATAGTCAACTGCATTCTTAAACATGTTTGCACTATATGATAATCCTGTCTTGCCGCGCCAACACGAAATATTCGGAAACATGCCGTTTGTCGCCTGCGAACAGCTGTCGCCAACACGCTCTCCGACGCTCGCTTCGCTACAATAATACCAAAAATCCTATACAATACGAGCGGCTGGGAATAAATTAAAAAGCGGGAGAGGTTTTGACCATTAAGCAGCGCGCGTAAATGCTCCCTAGTATAAAGTTTGAATCGCACTGATCGAGGCACACTTTTTGGACGCCGTTTTTAGCCCCGCTTCATGAGGGCAAACCTGGTGATCGTTTAGAGAAAATTCACAAAATTTAGCGAATGAATGCAGTCATTGAGTATAGTTTTGGGAACAGTGAACTGAAAGCGACAATTGCACACATCGAGGCAGCGCTAAAATCACTACGAAGCGCTGGTGGGACTCAGGTGCGTCGACCAATGGTGCAAGTGGCCCGGAACAGTCGTCGGCGCTACTTGTGGAGATAAAATTATGCCAATTGAGGATAGGCGCCATACACAAGTTTTATAGGGTTTATTTTATCATGTGATAGGCTTTCTATATTAGAGCGGTGACGGAAGACGAACCTTTATTACAGAGTTGAGTGTCTGACGCTTCCGAGTGCAGTCCGCCAAAACCGACTAGGCCTAGAGACGAGTAGGGCAGGCAGAGAGCAGTGCAGTTCGTCGCCCGGTACGCCCGCGGAAGTCGCCGTTGCCGAAGGCTCCATACTTGTGTATTCATGCTACTTTTGCACGAGTATAGCAGCAGTCATGATAACTTTTGTCTTTACTGGTGAAAAGCCAAGGAGTGCTACAGTGCCTCACTGCTGCGCCACCGGCAGCTCCGGTCTCGGCTACGGCAACCGACAACAGCGCTGTCCGCCGACCATTTCCGCGCCCTCGGCTGCAGCCTTCGATCCTTTTAGCGAATGAATATTGCCATTAAGCATAATTTTGGCTACAGTAGGCTGTCGCGCTGTCCGTGCGTTAGAACTGTTAGAACGCTACGAGTGCACAAAAAAAAAACAAAAAAAAAAACAACAGCCGAAACGAGCTCAACAGCAGCCCCGTCTCTTACGTCAGAAAACTATGCAATGATGTCACAAATACTTGATGATGGTTTTTTCAGTGAACCTACATCACAGTCAATGCGCTAGCCACATGTCTAGAATGCATTTCCGCAAACTTTAAAAAGGAATTAAAATAGTTTCTATTTTCCCCTCAGTCTAATACTTGACTGTGATGGTCATCAAACACAAAGGAAGCTCGTGACAAGCTTTGCACAGCCTTGTGATTTGATTTCTCTACTTTGTTAAGGGTATGATGCCAGAGCGCAAGCTACAAGACCACATATAAATGTAATCGTCAACCAAGCCACATGGACGTGACTGCGTGTCGTAGGGGTAACGAGAATGCAAATGGTTCTGGCAGGCTGATTCTGATACCACCCTCCCGTGTGAAAGGAGCGACCCGGGTTAGCAGTTCTTGCCAGTTTCATAGGGGTAACGTGAGTTTATATGACATGGGCAGGTTGATTTGTTTATTTTACCCTCAGGGCCCGAGGGCATTACAGAGGGGATTGGGATACATAGATGCACGAAAGCACAGCAATGACACTTACAAAACTATACAAGTATATAGAATGTTCGAAATGCAGCGGGGATAAGTGCAATACATTTGTAGAGAGTGAAAGGCAAATATCCATATGGTTACAAGCATAAAACATTCAAAGGTTAACGCTAACATTTGAATGCTGCGGCCAACCAAGGTCTTGCTCTGGCTTTCGTAGTATTGTTTTCACAACAAAATCAACCTGCCATGAGATTAGAATTCACGTTACCCCTAAGCCACCGACCGGAAGGCCGGAGCTGCCTACTCGGGTCGCTCCTTTCATATGGGAGGTTGATATGAGAATCAGCCTGCCAGAACCGTTTGCATTCTCGTTGCCCATATGACACGCAGGCACGTCCATACGGCTTGGGTGAAGCATGACTTTATATGTGGGCTGGTAACTTACACTCTTGCGTCATGTGTCCCCAACAATGTAACACCTGACACTGATAGGGCCTGGTAGGGAAAATATACCTAGCAGGCCAAAGTAGCTTCCGCCGTTGCTTTCGAATTAAAATAAAGGTAACCAGAGCTAAACCACAACTGAGTTTTTTTAGGGTTTAGACAGAAGCCCACGGAAACTCATGCACACATGTTTCCGGCAGATCTCGTAAACGAGATAATTTATTCACAAGCCAAGTAAGGCTTTGGCATCGTAAAATGTATAGTAATCCGAAATGCATAATTTTACAGTATGACGATGCTAAATTGTTTGTAGGGATGGCAAGGGACTAATGCCCAAAAGTAGATGGTTCAGTAACATCAATTATTTAGTCTTTCAAATTATCTTTGGATTATGCTGTAATTAAAACTGTTAAGTGTCTTGCTCCTAGGAACCGATCAGGTTGTTTTTCATTACTAAATAAACATTAATCGTATTCCTCCTTTATAGACATTCGGTCATGGGATAAGTATGATAATGAAATCCAGGTTCCCGTACCACAAACGCGAGAAGTTATAAAGGAAACAAACATATTTTACTATCAACTGCTCGCATTCAGTTTTCGCTCAATAAAATGTTGAAAATAAACTACAATAATAGGAGCAACAGATTGTTCATCTATGTCATTCCTTATAAGAAGCATTTGAGCTTTTATCATAGCATCATGATGGCGCCAAAGAAGATATTCACACAAACATCATACAGAAAACCTTTATTCTTAATGCAAAATTATCTGTTCATCTACTCATCCCAAATTGCACATAAATTACTTCTCGTGGGAGATTACCAATTACTATATAGATAAACATCCACATAGTACTTTGCTTTTCACGTTCTTTTAGTATTCTTCTTTAATGTGGGTTTCTGAACAAAGTATATTCTTGACACTGTAATTGTCCAACGGGAGCTCCGGACTGCGGGTAGACGCACCAACAGCCTGGACCGCAATCATCGAACACTATTGCCCCTAATGAGCACTGCAAAAAATGCAGAACAATAGGTGTATTAGAGAGCGAAAAATATACTTTTGTTTCAATTAAAACATTTTTTTGTTCACAGTGCAGACCAGCAGTCAGCACAATACATTATTTTTTCTCGTTTCCACGAATTTGGATAATTTTTGTTATGCATTCTCCTTTTGTATTTTATAATTAGTATCACTGGGCAATTCTGCGCTGTCTATGAACTCCCCTGAAATAAGTTTTCGAGTATAGCAGAAATAAACACGACTTTTTGAACAATGGTGATTGTAGAACAACTCAAACATAAAGCTGCGGCTTCAGACTGTTCAATAGCGCGAAATCTGTAAAAAAAAAAAACCACTCGGGAGGCCAGCCGATCATGATTTTGAAATATGTCAGAGAAAATCCACGACAACATAAGCCTAACTGAAAACAACCAATGACATGCTGAACTAACACTATGGCATAAATCGCTAATTTTCTATAAATCCCGTATATTCAATATATTTTGCTCATGAATCTAACATAAAAGCCGTCGAATGCTGTCAATGTGTTCTTTTGTGAAGATAATTATCTTTCACGTACGGAAGCAGCTATCTGAAGGTGCGTGCTATCTTCTCCTTTTGAGAGCGCAGCACTGCAGATATCATGAAAGCGCAATATACTTAGGTCATATAATCAGGTCCATCTCGAAAGCATGTAGCAGTATTAGGGCTTTGTTTAGTTTTGCTTTTCTTATATGGTATTTCATTTGCTTTTTTCATTCAAAGGGTAGTAAGTCTCCAGCCAAAAAGTATGCCCGCTACATTTGGTACATATATAATCAATAAAAGACGCGCAAAACCGTCATTCGGTGGTACCAAGTCCTCTCCTTACACTACCGCAATCGTGCGTTGAGGTTCTCCGCACAGAAATAGTAAACAAAAAGTTAAAACAAGCAGCGGAATGCAGTCGAAGTGGAAAAATTAAGCAAACCACTTATAGCTGGCTGCATGTGTAAAAGATAACGCTCTCCAGCGCGATGACCTGCCGATGCGCGCTATCCTCAGAAGAAGCCATCTGTACTATTTCTGTTTCTCTAATCGTTTCCTCTCTACAAGCTTTTGCCAACTGATGGCTCTTTGTCTACTTCTCTACTACCACTCACGTCGCGAGGTAATGTGGTGTTGATAAATGAGTAAGATGTAAAGGGGACACATATCTTCGTTTCAGATCCGAACGCTAAGCAACATTCCAACATTGTCAGCAGATGAATGTTAAATGGCGAGTACAATGGTATGGCCCAAATTCAAACGGTAAACATACAAGTGTAAAGTAAAAATATTGATGAGAAAGAGGGCAAATCGAGCGCCATATAGAAGTCCGTTAGTGAAGTACGAGCCAACTAGCTGCTAGAAGAACAAGAGAGAACGACCGTGCAACGCGGATATCTGTTGAGCATGCCGTCGTCTCAATCGTCCTATCGGCGGCTGGAAAAGGTTACTGCAAAATAAATTTTCGCATTGTGTTTCTAGTGAGGCTTTAGCCTTAATAAGTCTCGGTCGCACGCAATTATTTCAATCTCATCGAAAGATTTTATGCTACTGAGCGATGAAAATTTCCCTAATTGATACTGTGTATCAGCTGAAATTTTGCATTCAAATGTGGTTTGGCTTGCCATTTATAAACATTCAATCCATGAAATACGTTGCCGTAGTTGGTGGATATAAAAAGTATATTTGAATATTATTGAACACTTATGAACACTACACTACAATTGCATGACGGGGAACGCAATTAAGGTTCTATTTTGCATGGTATATTTCGTGTATTATTATTATCTACTTTTTCAAAATTTTCTTGCAAAGAAAATGACATTTTCGGATGCAAGTGGCCCATACAGCATATAGTATTCATGTTTCCTCTTTATCTACATCCGCTATTTTGAATAACCTTACCAAAGTGGTACAACGGCCAGTTCTGTGAAGCGACCTTCGGTAACGAAAGAGTCGGCATCTGAAAATAAATATTGCTTTTATTACGTTTCCTTGCAGCGATTATACGGCATCCTGTTGGCGAATTGCCGTTGTTGCCGAAACCCCGGTTTCTCTCAAAATTTGGAAATAAGCTCTGTGCTGTATGTCTCTAGACCGTTAACTCTCACTGCACCAGAGTTCATGAATATCATCTGTCGTGCTTATATTGCTCAGTGAATGGAAATTAGAATAAATGTACAAGGTATTTTTTATACTATTGCATAACATTAATAAAATAGGAAGGTAAGCTAAGTCTATGCTCCTTTGCCATAATCAGTGGAAGACTTCACAAGCACACACAAAAATCGACATTCTCGTTAACATATTTTGTACCAAATCTTACCTATCACGAATTCTTTGAACAGGAGTGAATAAACGAAATAGCGTTATTTTTTCAAACACAAGCAGTCATGGAAGTAGTCAATGAAACTACAGATTATCCAACTTTTTAAAACCTAGTGCCTATATACAGGGAAATTATTGGATTTATGGTTATCGTCCGAAGATGTGCTTTGCGTTTTTTCATGACGACTAACAATACAATGACAGGTTATTTTTCAAAATGCACTGAAATAGCGGCACCAGTGTCAACCAATGTATCCGTTTTAACATTTTACATACACTGACCATGCTTTTAGCATGGCGATTGTGCGAGGTATTCATAAAATTGATCGATTGGGCGTCTTACCCCCATCGGTGCACCACCTAGTTTCAATAAGGTGCAGAAACAAAGTGGCGACGTAGGGATGGTGAGCGGCTTTGTTGCTGCGGCGGGGGAGTGATGCCGTCATCGGACAAATAGAATTCATTACGTGCACCGCTTTTTGGGGAAGGAGGCTGATAGAAGGTAGTGGGTGACTGCTCTCCCTGGACGTCATTCTTGTAGCGCGGGTCTCGTTTTACAGGGGGTCGAGAAATTTGGCGTCACGGGCAAAAGCCAGAGACGTGACCTCTGTACTCCCAGCCGGAACATATGGGTGACTGGCGGCTCTTTTAGCTGACTAGGATCGCTTGGAGGCCGAGACGAGTCGACAGACGCGCGATGAAGGCTATGAAGGTCATGGGGCCTTCATACGAATGGTATGGAAGCTGCTGATAAGGTCGCGCCTTCGATTGCTGGGTCCGGTCAATATCGTAGTTGTGAGATGGTTCGCTGTTATTTGGTGTGATCCATGGCGTACGCTGCTCCCATGATCGCATGGACCTCGACATCTGGTAGTAAGGTGAATACAAATTTGTACATTGACGCTGAGTATATACTCTTCGCGTACAATCCTCCTTACCACAGAAGCGGTGTCTTCAGCATTCGGGATGTCAATGCTAGCAACGGTTGTCACATTTCAAACGCGGCCGAATTTGGGCTCTATCCAGCTAGCTTTGAGCGCTTCGAATGCACGGCACTGCTTGAAGAAATTTGCAACCGTAGTAAGGCTGTCTCGCGAATAAAGGAAGTTAGATTTGTTCACAGCAATCCCCTTGAGAAGGTGCCCTACCTTGTATTCTAACGTTTACCTGCTGAAGGAAGCTATAGACGTCACCAGCAATCCGCTTGCGAACGTGCCCTACATTGTCTTCTTCTGACATCTGCTTTTCGACAAAGCTATAAAATGTCAATACTTCCTCGATGTATTGTGTGCATATCTGACCGTACAGCTCGACTTGCAGGGAATGTTGGTCAGCAGCTGTCCATAGCAGCTTTCAGCTATTGCCAACCAGCGTCATGCTAGCGATTTTTCGCTCACAACGGCAACGCTGGCGGACGACTTCCGACGCCGAATTTTCAGTGAACGGGACTATCACGCTTCTCGTTAAAACTCACGTCCTTGATGCTAGCCTACGAGGCTTCAGTGGGAGGACTTGAACTACAGCTGCCCTTGGATTTTCTATATCGGTCTCCTAAGGAAGCAAAGTGGGCAGGTGCAAATTGGTTTTCGGCCTGTGCAACCAACCTGGATGCTATGTCTATATGGAAGTGGCTAACGGAAGTAAAAAAACATATTCCGGGCTACCCACATGTGACAAAGTACGATCATCAGGGAAAATGGGCGAGATGTGCACATTTGGAACTAATGTGGGAAGCTCCAAATGGGCTTCCTCCGTTAATTCTACGTAGGACCAATTGGGACGATTTTCTACAGCCCACATCGGAGTACTTCGGCCCCCGTAACATAATCTGTATTAGGCCACTGGGACTATCCCCACTGCCCACATCGGATCACATTGACCCCTTTTCATCGTCCAATTTGCGCTACTTTGGTGGTTTTCCTCTTTTCTCTCTTTTGCAGTACGAAGTGTTAAAGCTATGATGTTAAATGTCCACGTGCTACGAAATGGCAGTGCGCAATTTGAAGTCAAGGACATGCTAATAACACGGGAGTCGTCCTTCATGAAACTTGTTGTATTACGCATGCAGGTTTTTAGATGTTAAATTTTCATTGTAATTGCAAAGGTCATAGGATGTTTCGTTGAAAAGGGCTAAAGATGAAGTTTTCATGTAATTTTTCGACTCGGCACTTAAAACAAGGCTGTAGGCCAAATACTTCTCAAAGAGCCTCTTACGAAATTTTCTGCTCGCTCTACCGCACTCTGGGGGGCCTATTTGTGGTTTGCGGAATATAGCGCTCCCATATGAAGCAGTGGCAGGGTTTGAGCATTGATTGAAAACGCATTTCTCCTGTTGTGGGCAACACAGCATAAGTTAACATATGGGTCTACATCAGTAAAGCCTTCTCGAGGCCACTCCCGTAGCTAATTTTGTTAGCTATAGCCATGATTGAGACCCGGCAATGACTTAGTTGCAAACTTTATTCACATTGCATGTTTTTCTCTTACGGTAAATAACGTACACACATGAGGCTTACACGGCCGCAAAAAGAGAGAAGATAAATTGCATTTAAACACTTCCACCTTTTTGTTGTCAAATGTCGAGGTCTGCAAGGTATAATACTTATTGGAATAGAACTAAATAATTAATCACGAAAATTGTTTCGGTGTGTAATTATAGACCTAGGAACAGTGTGATCTCTTGTTCTTAATATTTAACTTTATGAACTTGCCTATAGTTAGCTGCCTTATTAGAAAAAAGCAAGGGAAAATTGTTGGGAACAATTAAATATGCAGCCTTTAGGATATTACCTTACTATTATAGCCTCCCCCAGTTGCCTCCGCACACTTCGGACCGTTACTTCAATTTACTTATTTTTGCTGGTAGTTTGAACACTACGGTTTTACTTGAAATTCTATCGTCCCGCTAGTCATTATCCAATCCATTCTGAACACACCATACTATGTGAAAGACCGTCTGACAAAGATTTGAACGAATTCTTTAAACAAGCTTCAATATTATTCTTGCGTGACCTAGAGGCATCCTGCCTCAGGGCCACGTTATTCATGCGTTTTAGAAGCCTGGTTTCTGACCTCACTGTCCCATTTTCCCACGCCTCTCCGTCTCTTCACGTGACACACTAGCAGGACCAGTCAGTAAATGACGCTGTCACTTTGTATGCCGCTTATATTCGTGTGATGCTTCACTTGCAGAGCTGCCCACGCTATCGCAGGATTCGCAGCTGGACATGGGGGGCCTTTAAATGTATCGCAAAAAAGCTGCCTACGATAATTATCAAAAACAAAATTAAAAAGTTTCAACAATATTTTGACGACAGCGACGTATTAACACCTCCCTTTCCTCCAATACCAGAAAAGCTTTCAGAACACACGTGTCAGGTGTGTAGGCAAAGACAGATCATTTCAAGGGTTTTTTTAATTCCAATATTTGAGTATTATGCGCTTTTGTGGCATTATCACAGTGTGGAATGCACGACCATTTGTTACCACACGCATTCCCTTCCTAATTACTGGTGTCTGCTTTGTTCTAAGATAAGCCTTAGGGTCAATAATACATCTTCCCTAGCACAGCTTACAGCCGGTATGCAAGCATACATGCGTTTTGGTTGCTTCGAAAGAGTGTTCATCTTGTTGAATGCCCTTGGTAAGAGTAAATTTAAACGAAAAAAAAAATTAGCAAAAACACTTCAGATTGATTGAATCAGAAATAATTAGAATTCAGCTTCTGCTATCATCTGCATTAAGCATTTCTCTGTTCACAAAAGTTTTTTGCTCGAGTACAGTATTCAATGTGCGTATTCGTTTCGCATCCTAAATATGCTGTCATAATTTACGCAAGGTCATGAAGATTTATTCACTGAAAATTCGCATATTAAGCATTAAGGCACAGTAATACATGCACTATTTTGTTGTTTAGAACCGCTACCTCACGCTAGCCTCTTAACTGACAAGCATAACTTTGCAATACGCCACGAGAAATCATTACACCACACGAAGTTTTGCGTGACAAACTGCTGCGTAATAATGTTTAAGAGGTACAATAAATGCGAACATGGAGGCGTTGAGGTTGGCCTGTCATTGACAAACATAGAAGTATGACACATAAAGTGTGGTCTGAAGTTTCGATGGCCACGGTCGAGAATTCATTGGGATGCTTCAGGTGACGAATTGAGAGTGTTAAGCCGCTAACGTAGGTCCACAAAATGCTTGATGATATCACACTGATTTTCTCCCCATGAAAAGGATTGTTGCAGGAAATTTTCCGAATTCTCTGTTCACGTGCTGTAAATGGAGCGCAAGATGTTAAACAGCTACAAGGCGATCTCCTAGGTCGGCAGGCTAATATGATAAATGTGATCCTAATACGCCAAAGTTTCACGAGAGAGGATGCGAAAATAATGTAGTTTATGTATTCACTTTGTTACAACCAGAACAATATTGATTAATCTTACGTACAAAGTGTAACAGGACATAAAATAAATTTTACTTAATGTTAGCGAGCGTTTATGAGCATCAAATAATTCAGGTGATCGCTTCGACTTTCTATCCAACACATCGCTGAATTTTAACAACTTACCACATCATAACAACAATGCTGCACACAATACGTTTTACTTTGTGCCATGCGAAATGTTTGTGTGCTTTTTCAGATTGTATTGCAGCGTTCGAAAGTTGCAGTCAAGACTTGTTTTTTGGCAGCGGTGAATTTGGAAAATTAGGATTTTTATGTGTGCTGGAAAGTTTTATGTTACTTTCCCTTTTTTGTCTCGGAATCATATCTTGCCGTAAAATTAGGTGTTGTACTCATGGTCCACAAGAAGCAAGAACAATTTGCCAAAAACTTGCTAATGCTGGATGTCAGACAATATTTCAGTTCGATGATGTGCGCTTTGGAAAAACAATAGTTAGGATGACTGCCATGATTCTTCCCAGCAACAAGATCCCGTTAAATCATGTCTGCGAACAGTAAACATTCCCGTGTACTTATTTTTACGCTTATATAGGCCGACATCCTATTCCATTCATGAAGATGTTAGAGGCTTTTAATGGCGTTACTAACTTTCTTCGCCAACAGTCGTATACTCCTGATACACAATGATTAACAGATGTGCTTACCTTGAAGGCGAAACCGTAACTAAAAGAAAAACAACGCAAAGGAGTCTCAGCTCGATGATAAGCCCACGCATCATGGTGACCTTGTTTCCTTATAATAAATCCAACATTGCGCTGGCACGAGTTATATGCACCGCTTAGGAAATTATTGATGCATGTATGCCAGAACGAATTTCAATTTTGCTGTATTTGCGTTGGGTGGGACGGTAAGTTGTAGGAAATTATATATAGTCTAGAGCATATGGCATCAAACAAATTCAGGTACATTATGCGACAAGTTGTATGAAGGAAGTATATCTTGAGAATGTCATTCCTATGCCTACAAATAGCCTTCAAGAGACATGGATTGAACTGTATTATTGACAACAGAGAAAGCATTTAGATGCAGCTTTATGAAAATTAGGGTTGGTGGCAACACTTTATATAGGGTCTTTTAGCTGCATAGCGCCAGTCGTTTGACAAAAATGTTTTTTGGGTTAGATTCAATCATCTTCGTTCTGATATGGGTTGATTTCTCCTTAGGAATTTCAATACACTATGCTCTGTTGAACAGGTTTCTGCTCAAGAAAGTGTAGAATACAGGCGCCTTGCCTTCTATGGATATTGATGCATGTTTGTGGAGCGTTTGTGCGCTAAAGTTTAGTGTGGTTCTTAATAAAGTTGCCGCTTAAGCCACCTCTAAATGTTTTCTCTTGTTTCTTTAAACATAAGAGTTCCTTTGTTTCCGCTAATGTAAGTGGTGCTTCTTGTTTGCTTGTCATGTCCTTGTGTGTCATGGGACATTTCGCCGCATACACCTATTCCGTCAAAGATGGATCGTAGATTGTACTGAGAGCAATGGTTGATATATCGATTCGTTTGTTTAGAGGAGACCCTGTAAGCCAACGCTCAGTATGTGCAATGAACCCCCCCCCCCCCCTTAGGTCGGGTTTCTCTCTTTCGATCCAACTTTCGTTTCGCAGATTGTTTATTCAACACTAACTTGCGGTGTCTTCTTTGCTTTGCAGGCTTTGTGTGTGAACGCGTTTCAAGTTTTCTTCGTCGTTCTGGTCCTCTGTGCCTGCGACGGACATGTTTGTTTGTTGTTGTTGGACCAGTACGTGTATCATTAAAAACAATGCAGCAATTGGATCCTCATCATCATCATTCAAGCGGTCGTTGACAGCTGTCAGCTGTAATGCAGTTTGATTAGCCTGCTGTTCTCTTTTCAGAATATTCGCTTAAAGCGTGTGCTAGGAATTTACTGACACTTATAACATCCATGGATTACATAAAAATTATTCTATAACCTTAGCGAAAGCCTCCATCCCCTTCGGACTCTATAAGTACTCCTAACTTCCGGCATACACAGTGTCAATCATGCTCTTGCCCTTGCCGAAAAAACTGCTTAAAATTGTTCTCGAAGCCACAGACATAGCGATAGTGTGGCTTAGGTCTGCTGGTATAGTGAAAAGAGATTCGTTACCCCATCAGCAAACGTTTCTCCAGCCCACGTGTGATTGATCCAATAAATATGCTTTGTGTGTTATTTTTTTAACATTTCAAAAGGCTGGAACCTCTTCTGCTCTCTTGACAGAATAAACTGCATATTCCTAAATCAATAAGGAAGTTAAAGTACCAAGCGAATTAGAGTAAATGGAATACACTCAAAAGTGAATCTTATTGATTACTTTTATTTCTCTCAACTTATATACGGTTTTATAGGAGCGGCCTAATCGGTCCAGCTGTGGTGAGCCTAAAACTTTCCTGCGCTGTCTTATGGATGTAAACGTATTCAAATAACATCGTATGCTGGTGTCGTTGATGTCGGTCGGTTGGTAAAAAACCTTGTACTGGGCCGATCGCGTTCCGCGGAACGTCATTTTTCAAACAGGTCGGCGCTCAATTTGTGTGACGAGCTCTGGCCATGATAACAGGCTAACGTCTGCGCAACGCGTACGGGACCGAACATGAACCGCCCAACAGACTAGAAGCCTTGGCGGAATTGGGTCGAGCCTGGGCGTTGGGCTATGGCCGACTTCCGCCCGACATGATACATGGGCAACGTCCGAAAGCTAGCTTTTGCAGACGCATCAGCTCCGGCTTCTTTCATTCAATGCCAGAAGTATTGTGAATAAAACAGATAAGCTAGAAGATTTGCTTTTGTTTTATGATCCCCATGTCTGCGTCATTTCGGAAACTTGGTTGCATGAAGCCATTCGTGACGACGAAATATTTCCGCCGAACTATCATAAGTACAGAAAAGATAGGGTTCTCGCGGTGGCGGTATTGCAGTCCTAACAAAATCCGGCGTTCATGTAACAGTTGCAGATTAAAAGTTTGTTCTTGAATGTATCTATCTGGGTAATCTCGTTTTTTTTTGTGCTCTGTATATCGGGTTACAGGGGTTGATGACTCTTTTATGCATCAGTTGTATGATCATCTCCTGAGACTAAGAGGGAAAAACTTAATAACAGGCGACTTTATTCTGCCATGTCTAAACTGGAATTGTTTAAATTATGGTTCGTCGGTTTCTGGTGACTTGGCGATATATATTATGTTCGCAGAAGCACCAAAATGAAAGAACGGTAAAAACAATAAGAGATTCCACTAAGGCAGACGATGTTGCGATTATAGATTATTTAGATACACAATTTGATATAATCAAAAATAACGTTGAACTTTCATGGCAACGTTTTGAGGAGGCTGTAAAGTACTGTACAGAGTACGTTGTCCCTTTAAAAGTGGTTCGAAAACAGCGCCTGTATCCTTGGATAAATCGAGATATTATTCAGACCAAGCGTAAAATTAAAAGACTGAGAAAGAGGAGCAAAGCGACCACTCCGCAGATCACGGAGCTGAAACAAGACTTACTAACAAAGGTATATTTGGCCAGAGATAGGTTCTACAGCTCGGATCTGGAAGAATTTATTTCTAGCGATCCTAAAAAGTTTTGGCTGCACCTAATCCAAGGAAAACAACAGATACAACGCGTAAAAGTCAACGGAATTGAAATAGAGCATGCGCACTGCATTGCTAAATATTTCAATGTATATTTTCAAAGTGTGTTTGCAGAATGTGATCAGTGTGAACGTTTCAGTGCTAGTAGCCCGTCTGTAGATCATATTTTAATCAGTGGCGAAAGTGTCCTGGCATTGCTTTTTAATATAAATATTAGGAAGTCTGCTGGGCCTAATAACATTCCAAATGCTTTCTTGGGCGATATTCTGAACACATATCTGAATTCATTTAATATTTTTGTCAGTTATTCTTAAAATCATGCTCAGTACCATCATCATCATCATCATCATCATCATCAGCCTGATTATACCCACTGCAGGGCGAAGGCCTCTCCCATATTTCTCCATATTTCTCAGTACCATCAGTTTAGAGTAAAGGACGTGTGCCGGTACACAAGAAAGGTGATCGCCAAAATGTTTGAAATTACTGTCCTATAGCTATTACTATTACGTGTAGTAAGCTATTGGAACATGTTGCCACTGGTTTCACACAAGAGTTTTTGAAAGATTATAGCATACTATCGCTTTTTCAGCATGGTTTTAGAAAAAGATTTTCCACTGTGATTCAACTCCTAACAACCGTATATGAGCTATCCCACATACTTGAATCATCTGGACAAATAGATGAGTTCTTTCTAGACTTCAGCAAAGCTTTTGATAAAGTTTCCTATGGAAACCTATTATCTAAATTACATAAAATTGGACTTCCAGTTGGTTTCATGCTGTGGATTTGTGCTTATCTCAAAAACAGAGAACAGATTGTTGATGTTAGAAACTGTACTTTAAGTGCTCGTCAGGTCACCACAAGGAGTCCCTCAGAGCAGTGTGCTAGGGCCACTATTATATTTATTTATATTAATGACTTGATTGATGTTATTCCTGGTAATGTGTCCATTCGGTTATACGCGGATGATTGTGTTTTCTTCGCGGAAATTGTGTCCCATGATGATCATGATGTGTTGCAGACATGCCTTGCAGAAATTACGCACTGGTGTTCCAATTGAAAAATGGAGCTTGATACGGAAAAACTGTACTTTTACGCGTAACCAGAAATTTTCCCTACCTTTCTTCTGTACCAACTGGGAAATAGAACTGTTCTCAAAGTTGACAAATGCAAATACCTAGGCGCTACTCTTAACAATAAGCTCACATGGTCGACACATATCTCAAATGTTTGCTCAGCTGCGCTAAAAAAATTATGTTTCATAAAGAGAAAGCTTGAAAACGCGCCTGTAAGAACTAAAATGTTAGCTAACAATGCAATAGTGAGATCTAAGTTAGAATATGCTTCTGAACTTTGGGATCCGCTTAATATGAAGGACACTAAAGAACTCAAGCGCGTCCAGAGAAAAGCAGTGCGATTTATATACGCGAAATATGCCAGGAAGGATTCCCCGTCCTCAGTAATGTTACAGAATCAAATACAGACACTCGAAATACACAGAAAAATAATCGTCTTGTACTACTACAAAATACTCTTCCTGGAAAAAATAATATGACGCTACCAGCGTCCGTATGTCGGCCTTCCGCAAGGAGAACACGACACAGTCATTAGTATATGCTTGCACTGGTCTTCATGAAAACAAATGCTTACAAGTACAGTTTTTTCCGTCGAACGGTGAGCGAGTGGAATTCACTTCGCATTGGTGTATTTCAGTCCAACGATTTCATGGTTGCACTACAAAATTATTTTTGTCAACGTTAGCGATGTTGACGTTTCATTTGTGGTTGTTTTTGTGCATTATGTTCATTTCATGTTACATTTTATACGCTTTTCTGTGCCTTCTTTTCATTTGTGAATAGCCCCTTCTGCTTGGGCCAAAATAATGGCCTGCAGTATTAATAAATAAAATAAATATATGCCGTCATTGGGCTGAGGAACCTTGGCCGACAAGGGTGCCATCAAAGGTGCTTTCTTACGGCGCCATTGTGGTTTCAAGTAGCGAAATGGAAGACTGGGCAACGTACGCGGTAATGTTTTTGTCGCCGATTCAAAGATGCCGTCTGGATATAAGGAGGGCCCACTTGAGGCCTGCTGACGTAACTTGTACCTAGAGTGTAAAGAATTACAACTTAATTTAAGCTATTTTTAAATAAAAATTAAAACCTTATGCTTCCTGCACTGTTATTGTGGCTGCAAATGTCAGCAGCTAATATATGAAGCATATAATTCGGCTTCCGTAAGTTGTTTTCCGTTCACATTCGATAATGGACTATATATATTTTATCATCAGACCTGAAGTGGAGGACCAGAGTGTGAAACTTTGTTCTCTGTGTATTTTCTCTGTTTGATATTTTTATTTCTGTCCTTTTGACAGCATCATCATAGGCTGGCTCCACTAGCATTTTCTATTGATACTATCAACGCTTTTTGTTGAAGCTAGAGGCGAGTTTTTATCGTCGTATGAAAACGTTTTTTAATTCACCTATGAAATTGAAACATAGAAGCTAACATAAAAAGCTTCTACTTAGGTTGCCGACACCAACAGGGCTACGGAAGGAAAATAGTAGGTGTACCGTTAAGAGCGCATCACAGAAATTACTCGAATTACTGACATTTAAGCAGTTATCAAGAAGAAATAGGCATGGGCTGGACATCTAGTGTCCCTGGACATGTAAGAGGCGATAACCGATTGTATCAAAGAGTACCCAATTGGATTCCGACAGAAGGAAATTGTTGCTGAGGGCGGCAAAAGTTTTGGTTCGCGGATGAGGTTATAAAGTTTGCAGCGGTTACGTAGATGCAGCTAGTGCAGTACCAGGTAAATTTGAGAAAAATGGGACAGCTCTTCCACCTTTTCTTGGGTATAGTCCGAATTCTGCTGCTGATGATGATGAAAATATTTTATAACTTTTCTGAAGAACGTTAAATATTTCTAACTGCTAGACTGATTGCCATTAAGGAATTGCGAAACAACAGTAATAATAACAACAACAATAATGTGAGCCTTCCGTGGATGTTCTTTAATTTGTACATGCCATGATCTTCCTCTTTCGATTTGTATATACCATCATCATCGTCCCGCGGCGCCGGCTCCGGCACGTGCCCGGGTTTTGTCATCGGATTAAAACGCTAGACAAGGCATCGCTGGCCTTGCCTTCACGACCTTGCCGTCTCAACCTAGCCTTGTTTTACAATGTTAATAACTATTTCACATGAACAGGCAGGCACGGTATCTGTCACGGTTGTTCCAGGAAACTTGATCTGGGCCGTAAGGGAAGGAAGGAAGGTGGGAGGGAATGTAGAAAAAGAGAAAAAGAAGCCGTAGTAAAGGACTACGAAGTAATTTCTACCAGCTGGAGATCTTTACGCGCACTAACCTTCCACAGAACACGAACGCCTCTCCGTGCCGCTTCCACCGAGGGGCAGCCGCCGGCTGTCAGGATCGTACCCGGGTACCGCGGCACGTAGTTGGGCTTCTTAACCACAGCACCACTGCTGTGGTGCTACTGAGAAAGTGTAGAGTCTCATTTAGATTCTCTTGGTCACTACTTTTTCTATTTTATTTGTTCCTTTAAAAATACTGAAATCACTTACGGGGATTTTCGCAGAGAGGGCTAAAATATGACGCATAATGATATAAGCTATAAGAAGAGAACATTGCATCAATACAAAGGTAAAAAAGCAACAGCTGAAGCAAATTTAGTCAATACAAAGTTCAACGTTGCAACACTTTCACAATCGCCACAGTCCGACGCATGAGCAAAGCATGCTTACCGACGGCACTAAAACAGTCTCTTTGCTTAGCTAATTCAATTCTGTAATAGTCCTCAGAAAGAATACAATTCTGTAATAGTCCTCAGAAAGAATACTTGGATCAGTTATGGCGATTGCAAAAAGAGAAATTGCTAGGGCGTCCTTGTTTTGTGGCATATCCTGCAGAAAAATAAGTGATACATCAAAAGTCATAAACACCTGGGAATAAGTGAAAACAAAATTATATACAATGTCCTGTTGTTGTTGTTTTTTTATGTAGAAAACGTTTAGCCTTTGTTAAAAGTTACGTCGTGTCGGTGCACCCAAAGCTGTGAGAATAGAACGCACCGCCTGTTTATGTAAATTTTTATTCCGATATTTTTTTTGAGAATTGGGGTGCCCGTTAATATTGGGGTAATCTATGGTTGGGGGCACAATAGTTTATGAGCATGTAGCCAACAACAGGTGTGGTTGCTTTTGAAGATCGCATTAGAAAAAACTTTCCACTAGCATTATTTGCTACATAACATGTTTTGTTCAATTTAAATTTTGCAAACACAGACGCCAATGTACATAAACTGCTCAACTTCCGATGGAAATCATTCCGAGCTGAATGCCTTAAGTGAGAAGGGTTCTTTTTGCGTTTTATTTTTATAAGAACAGTTTTCTCAAAATTAACCTCCATTTGCTTTTCTTCGCTCTAAGGAACAGCTGCTCGAAAGGCGCTCATTTTAGGCTAATTCATCATTACTGCGGTTTATTTTAGAATACATTATGCAGTTGCCGATTATGCAGGTACAGATCGTCTTAATATCGTGTTATTTACAATGTCATTCATAAAAGAAGGAATAAAACGTTCGATGACAGAGCCTTGTGGCATGCTACATTTGACTGAAAGCTGAGAGTAACTGCGACCTTTGAGAGAAACATTGTTCATTCCTGAGATAGGGAGAACACCATTTGATAAGTTGTGCGCTTCCTGACACCGTATCTAACTTGCAATGTAACGTTTGTGTGAAACTCTATGAAAAGTATTTTTATAGACATTAAAGACTACTGCTGGGTTTCGGTAATCTGAATTTATTGATGCTGATAATTTATTTACGGTAATGACTAACTGTGTGGACGTGGGAAATATTTTATTAAACTGTACTAAGCGCTCGATAGTATATTGGACCTGTCAAATTCAGATATACGTTTGTATGTTATATGCTTAAGAGGCTTCCAGAATGGTTAAGATAATGAGATCGGGTGGTAGTTTGTAATCTGATTGTTGTTACCACTGATATTTAGATGCTTGATCTTCGGTGTTCTCCAGTCGCTTGGCATCTATCACACACACACACACACACACACACACACACACACACACACACACACACACACACACACACACACACACACACACACACACACACACACACACACACACACACACACACACACACACACACACACACACACACACACACACACACACACACACACACACACACACACACACACACACACACACACACACACACACACACACACACACACACACACACACACACACACACACACACACACACACACACACACACACACACACACACACACACACACACACACACACACACACACACACACACACACACACACACACACACACACACACACACACACACACACACACACACACACACACACACACACACACACACACACACACACACACACACACACACACACACACACACACACACACACACACACACACACACACACACACACACACACACACACACACACACACACACACACACACACACACACACACACACACACACACACACACACACACACACACACACACACACACACACACACACACACACACACACACACACACACACACACACACACACACACACACACACACACACACACACACACACACACACACACACACACACACACACACACACACACACACACACACACACACACACACACACACACACACACACACACACACACACACACACACACACACACACACACACACACACACACACACACACACACACACACACACACACACACACACACACACACACACACACACACACACACACACACACACACACACACACACACACACACACACACACACACACACACACACACACACACACACACACACACACACACACACACACACACACACACACACACACACACACACACACACACACACACACACACACACACACACACACACACACACACACACACACACACACACACACACACACACACACACACACACACACACACACACACACACACACACACACACACACACACACACACACACACACACACACACACACACACACACACACACACACACACACACACACACACATATATTGCTACGAAGATGACGAAGCTGGCAACGGCGCGGGGCTGAGCGCTCGCGCCAGGCCCGCTGGCCATTAAAGCATGTTTCATCGTCATGCCATCACGCCGTTCCGTTTCTGTTGTGTCGCCGTGTTCCATCGCTTGTCATGCCACCACTTAACATTTGGTTGGAGGTTCGGTTCCTCCCCATCCTCGCCTTGCACCGTCGAAGCCAACCGTACGCCGGGTGTGTCTGCCGAAAGTCCGTGGAGATCACCGCCCAGCTCTGCCCCAGTCTTTTTTGCTCAGACTCGACCAGCCGCTGTCCCCAGCCTCGTCCCCAGCCCTGTCCACAACACACGACGACCAGGAAGAGCCCAAAGCCGACCCTACCGACCCCACGACGAAGCGACCTCACGACCACTCAAGCGAAGACAGCACTCCCGTTCAAGCCGTTCGGCGTGTCCATGAGCCTTGGCCTTCGGCAAACGGTGAAGATTGGACTTGATGCTCCGGTGCAAGCAATCTTCCCATTTTCGCATTCATTGTGGTGTCCAGCGTTTCATGTCTTAATCCTGTGTCTGCGTTCATCATCACGTCATGAATTGGATTTCTAGTAATCGATCGGAACGTTCTCTCGGTGGCCCCGGGTAATGCTACGAAGATGACGAAGCGGGCAGTGGCGCGGGGCGGATCGCTGGCGCCAGGCCCGCTAGCCATTAAAGCATATTTCATCGTCATGTCATCACGTCGTTCTGTTTCTGTTGTGTCGCCGTGTTTCATCGCTTGTCATGCCACCACGTAACAATATAAATATAGACAGAGAGAAAGACAGAATAAAACATATAATTCCCTTGAAGTACAGGGAGCAAAATGGTTAAGAAATTCATTAGGTATGGCATCCGGCCACAATAATTCTTTATATCTAGTTTTCAAAGGTAATTGAGTATGCCTTGGTATTTCATGTCAGTGTCTTGCATTGGTGGATGTGTTTCATGGAAGCTTCAGAGATTGCCATTGTTTTTTATGCGAACACAGATTTGAAATAAGATTCCTCGGACTTGGCCTTGCACTACAGGGAATGCCGCTGTAGCCCTCCTAATGCTAACACAGAACCATGTCTCGGCTCTTTAAAGATACTGAGATCTTGTACAAGTACCGCGATAGACTAACCAGGGAAACCAGCGAGGCATTTCACATTCATAAAAAACGCGACACGAACGTTAGCATGCCATGTGTTCTCGTTCATGACTGCGAACTGCCGTATATAGATCGTTAAGGTTTAAGTTACCAAGTATCGGAGCTGTTAGTAATGGTCATGCGTGCTCTAGGTTGTAAATAGAGCAGTTATTTGTGTTCGTTTCAATGAAATCTTCAGTTGGTAGTGAAACCTGGTCCCGTCTTCTCTCTTGTCCCCGTTGTTGCGCTGTTTTTGTGTCTTGAGATATGCACAAAACAACGTCGTGAGCTCGACAAACAATTCTTTATCTCGAAGCCCGTCAATGCGAAAGGAAGGTTAATGTCATCTCATACGCCATAGCAGAACCTCGAGAAGGCCAATAAATTTTCCGAATTGAAAACCATAGCAACAGCTGGCAGATGACAACTGCATTCTTAGAACGCTGCTGCTGTTAGCACAACATTTATCTTATTAGAGAGGAAATACCCGTATAAGCTCAATATCTCAAGAAAACATACATAAAAGTCATTTCTGCGCAAATAATAGGAAATAGGCTGCACTTACAGCACTAAGAAGCATAGCACATGGGCTTCGGAATTTTCGGATTGAGTTTATATCGGAATGTACGATTCTCATTTTCTAGTAAAATCGTCTATACCTGCAATCAACCCGTTTATGACATTCACAACATCACCTGACTTTATGATGCTCTTTAAGATTAGTAAATATACCTACAAACATAATATGGCATTGTTTAGTTGGTCCACAGCCACACCATATTCTTTCTGGTAGTGCATTTGGCTTACGACTCGAGTTTAACATAAAGTATTCTCTATTTGCCTTATCCTTCAGTCGCCTCAGTCCACGTCTAAGAATAGTTCTATGCAAACGGTCAATAGTACTGAAAAGAACGTTTCTGCGTGCCTAACACCTCTTATAGTGTAAACACCTTAGGCCTTGTATACCAAGTGGTTGAATAAACGCGATACGTTGTAGGATCCGTTGTCCATAAAATCCGGCGCCTGCGCTGTGTGCATGGATTTGCGTTGTTAACAAAAACACACCTATAGCTCTGCCAGGCGGTAAACAGAGGTGGCATTGGCGTGCTCTAGCTGGTCGCCGGCTGGTGTGATGTCACCTGAACACATTCATCATCATCATCATCATCATCATCATCATCATCATCATCATCATCATCATCATCATCATCATCAGCCTGATTATACCCACTGCCGGGCGAAGGCCTCTCCCATATTTCTCCACTTAACCCAGTTGTGTGCTGGCTGCATCCACTTGACCCCTGCGAACTTCTTAATCTCATCCGCCCACCTAACTTTCTGCCGCCCCCTGCTACGCTTTATTTCCCTTGGAATCCAGTTTGTTACCCTCAGCGACCATAGGTTATCCTCTCTACGCACTACATGTCCTGCCCATGCCCATTTCTTCTTCATAATTTCTACTAGAATGTCGGTAACTTGACTCATTTCTCTGACCCACTCTGCACGCTTTCGATCTCTAAACGTTACCCCTACCATTTTTCGTTCGATAGCCCTCTGGGTTGTCCTCAACTTAAGTAGAACTCTCTTGGTTAGCCTCCACGTTTCAGCCCCATAGGTGAGTACAGGAAAGATGCAACTGTTTTATACTTTCCTCTTGAGCGATACCGGTAAGCTACTAGTCATAATCTGCGAGTGCTTGCCAAATGCGCTCCATCCCAATCTTATTCTTCTTGGTATTTCCTTTTCATGGTCCGGATCTGCGGTTACTACCTGTCCTAAATAGACATATTCGCCTACTACTTCCAGTGAAAACATTACTTGGGTTAATTGCCTGGCGCACTAATCTTTGGCTACGAATTAGAGATAGGAGGATATGAACGGAGACTTGCCTTCCCAGACGCCCATATATTGAGATAGACACACAGCCCTAGGCCACGCATGCAGATTCGTACGCCTTGTCTAAAACTGCGAATTACTGCTGTTCGGTGGCCTAAATTTCCCTTACGACAGTACCTAGTAGGTAGACTAACAAACATGAACTAAAAAGTGATCAATAAGCTCATGCCAATGTGTTTCAGACCCAGATTTCTTATTGGGAGATGGCCAACAAGACCCATTAACGTGCGCATATCCTAAATATAAAGTTTAGATTGATCCAATATTTTTAAAAGCGTAACTTCTGCTTTCCGTCTAAGAGAGCTCAGTTATTATTAGCGTGCTTTTACTCTTCTTAACTTTGTATGTTTGTGACGCGCACCTGTCCCTCAATTGGGTCTTGAGATAATTAAACGGCTTGATACGCAATATTGCAGGCAGTATACGCTGTACAAGGAGAGCCCCCAGCAGGCTTTTATATATCGCCTCTACTGTGCCTCCCAGTGTTTTATATTTAAATACAGTGGTGAAGCGCAGCGGCACGGAGCACCCGTTATGTGCTATCGAGTCATTTAAAATGAGGGCAAAATTGAGGCTTACACTTTCAGTCGAGTATCTTTATAACAATCGGAGGAATTTTATTAGTGGTTTGTAACCGCAATGACAGAGTTGCTGTTAATACTTAACCATTTTTGTTCTTATTGCGGCTTTCCTTAGGAAGCAATTCACAACGGTGGTATTAAGAAAATGGTACATGTATCAACATTGATAGACTCGTCAATCAGGCAATTCTATTGTAACATTAGGGTTTTCAGCGAAGCCGTGCTCTAAATCTAATTCTATAGTTCAGAAAGATAGTTGTTAAGACAGTGCTAAAGCTTTTCGGTTACATGATGTCACTAATAGTAGCGAGCAAAAAAAAAAGATGTGTAAGACCCAAGGTTTTGAAGAGTACATTATTATAACCTATGCTTTTTCCTTGGATGAATGAATGACAACCTTTATTGCACCACCTTAAATAGAGGTCCATTACTCCTCACCCCCGGCACGCAGGCCTAGGAAATGGGGGCTGGAGCCTTCGCGACTAAAGGCTAACAAAGAGATTTTGTCTCTTCGTGGCTTGGGCCCCCAGGCGGACGGCTTGTTGCTGCCGAGCGGGGTTTTCGCTCCGCAGCAGGGCTTCCCAGTTCTCTCTGCTATTGATATTTTCCTCTAATTCAGGGGAGTCGAGAGTAATGTCCCATATAATGTGGTAGAGAGTACCCCTCTCCCCACATGCTTTACAAAGATCATTTTCCTGTTCCCCTGGTAGTATGTTAAAGGCCAATACTGGGTTAACGAAATTTGCAGCCTGCAGTCGCCGCCATGTGGTCGTCTCTTAATTACTTAGTGTCTTATCTGGTGGTGTAAGTAGTTTGCTGTTTAATCTATAATTCTCAACGATTTCATAATATGTTTGCGCGCTTTCATCTAGGTTCTGGCAATCAGGTGGTTCTAACGTTACTGGGAAGAAGATAGCTCGGGCTAACTCGTGTGCCGCTTCTATGTCAGGAACCAACGCGTTCGCTGGCGTCCATATTAGGTTGACTTTGCGGGCCAACTCTTTTCCGGCGAGGATCCTCGCCGCTTCCGGCGAGATTCTGCCTTTCATGAAATTCCAGATAGCAGTTTTACTTTCGCTGACTACAAATTTTGCTTCCGTTCCAACACAAGCGAGCGCAATAGCAACTTCTTCGGCCGTCTCTACGTTGCGGCTGCTAATAGTGGCTGCCGACTGGGGGCTCCTAGTCCTTTGACTACTGAGGCAACCGCTGAGCTAGACTTCCCACTCGCTGCGTCCACGTAGGCAACCTCTTCAGGATTCATTTTTCAGTAGCGTTTTGTAAGCGCTTCGGCTCTCATATTGCTCCACTCAGTATTATGCTCCCGACCCATATTCCTCGGGAGTGAGAGTATCACTGTTTTCTCCCTACATTTTGGATGCGAAGCGTCTAAATTATAAATCAGTAGTCATCGTCATCATTGGCCGTACTATACCCCCTTAAGGGCGAAAGTCTGTCCCATACTGGTCCAGTATACCCGGGCCTGCTGAATTAACTTAATCCCCGCCAACCTCTTAACCTAATCCGTCTACCTAACGTTACTGCGCCCTAAGATACACTTTCCTTCAATTGGAATCCATTTGGTTACATTTAGGACTACTGGTTATTCTCTCTTCGCACCACATGACCTGTCTATCCGCATTTCCTCTTCTTGCCTTCGACTAGAATTGGATTAACTCCAGATAATCCTCTGGCCCTCTCTGCTCGCTTCCTCTCTCTTAACGTTACACCTTCCATTTTTGTTCCATTGTCCTCGACAAAAGTAGAACCCTTTTCGTTACCCTCCATGTTTCAGATCCTAAAGTAAGTAGTTGGAAGATGGAACAGTTATATTTTCCTCTTGAGTGATAACGGTAATCTTCATCCCAATCTCATTTTATTAGTTATTTCTCTTTCATTTTCCGGATCTGCGGTTACTACCTGTCCTATGTAAACATGTTCACCTACCCCTTTCAGAGCTTCATTATACCTATTGTACACTACTATAGTTCGGTAGGCGGGTGAAATTTACCCTGGTGTTCTACACATTGACTTTAGGCCTACCGTTCTGCTGTGCCTATCTAGGTCATCAATAAATGTTTTTGTAGTAACTCTTCAAATTTTCACATTGGAATTCTCGCTGTCCGCCAGGATGCTAATAAATAATTTCAGCCTAAATTCGTGATGCTGTATGCTGTAGAGCACTACAAACGGAAAGACGTCTTTTCAGTGTTGTGAAGGCAATCACAATGAAAGCTGGTCTAAAAAATAGAGCCTCTGAAGAGTTCCGTGCGGCGACAAAATATTTAGCTAAAGCTTAGTGCTACTGGTTAAACCGGCAGAACTTGTAGGAACATAGAAATCGAAGTTTTAAGTATATTTCATTTACTGATGAACAAGTGCATGCAAGTACAAGTATACACAGCCGCTATTCTATATGTGCAAGGTCACACCTTATGAAAGTATTAAATTTGGCACGCGCAAGCGCCGTTATATACAAAACAGATTATGCAGGTCAGTTAGCATCTCACAGCAACTAATCTTGACAGCGTAAATTATTGGCTGAATTATGCACGCAAATAGACTACCGAAAATCTATCACGCATGTCCCGCATATCCTCTAAATTCCTGGTGTAGATTATGACATTTAGAATCGGCTGCCGGAAGTATAAATGCAATGCACTCCACCGACGAAAATTTAAGGTAATCTGATGCTCGGAAACACGTTCTAATAACGGTTTCCTCTAAACATTTTCAATTAGATCGCTTATAAAAGTAGCACACATAAGAAATGCAAAAAGTACTGTACCTTATTTTGTTACATTGCTAATATAACTACCCTCGTTGAGGTAATTAATGTAAAGTTAGTTCAACATCAGACTTGATATACTCTATTCTGATAAGCTGCTACCTCGAGTGTTTTCTGGTGTAGAGGAAAGGAATGTCTGTGGTGTTAACTTGATTATATGAGCGCCTATTTTTGTAATGTGTTGAATACGTGCTCTTGAAGGAACTCACCAAAGCATCGCAAAACGTGTCTCTCAAACGTTTGGGACTGGGGCGCCGGCGTTTGCATCTGAAAGAAAAGAAATGCAGCCCCGGAGTTAGCGTAAAAAAGTGAACGCGAACATCCCGACGTTTTAAGCTGTAGAATTGTATTCTTCTCTTCCTCAAAAAGTTCGAGTAATAATTGGAATTCGTAGTTAACATGTCTTCAGCCTTAAGAGAATAGAACAGATTTTGAAAGTTTAGCTGCACTTTTCCTTACTTGTATAAGAGCAAGTGGCACCCCAATATGATTATTAGACGTTTTCATTTACACTGCATTCATTTAGATTTTTTAAATTAATTTATTTCACACTGCTGATTATCCTACACATCAAAGAAGAACATTGAGTTCATTCAGACAATAACCATCCCGAAGAAATTTTCGATTCTACCTCACAGTCGAGAACACCGGTAATATAAAAAGATGGACATCAGCTTTTTGTTCATTTTTGTCATGAGTGCATGACACGATTTTCGCACTCACCAAATTCACCAGAACGTTGTCATCGTGATCAACAGAACAGCAGCCGATTCCATCATATTTATTAATAATATTTACTGCTAGTTGTTTTGCTACAAGGCAGAGATTTATTGCTGCGCAGAGTAGAAAGAAGGGGTACGGACACCTTTGTCTTGTCAAAAGTATCGATTGCGATCGCTACAACGGAGTAGAAGCATTCATATGCCTGTGTGAAAGATTGGTCAGTTGGAGCGTACATCGAATGCAGCGACCTGTTCATTGAAACATGTTGCGTATGCTTTGGAAGGAGCTCAGATTGGTGGAAATGTTAGTCTCGTTATTTCAATCCCGCTCCGCATAGCAAAAATTACGTCGAAGAGAAAATTCAGCTCAAAAACACTTCGCTGGGACAAAAAATCGGGTTTCCTTGCTTGCTTGTTATGTTGAACTAATAGGAAATTAAAAGTACTTTGTCGAAGCCCTTATTGCTATAAAGAGGTTCTACTCTTGGATGTAATTCGGCAAAAATATAAAAGCCTCCGGTAGCTGGTCGTTCTTTCTAAGCTACAGAAATTAGTTTGTTTAATAATAGCAGCGTTTTCTTCCTACACACTAAAAGAAAAAGACATATACAGATGTTTAACAAAACTGGTTGACCACTATAATTTACCCCACAGTCAAAGCATTCAAATGTCAGGAATCGTGACACTGCTGCATGGCAGTATTCAAGGTGTACCTATAGTGAACGAATACAAAGAAATTCTTGGTCAGTTTATTCACCCAAAAACGCATCATCACGGAATTTTCACTAATAGTACAAAAATACCACTAACGATCTTCTGGTTACGCATACTCCAAAATTTATTCAACAGTTTACCAGCGACTAGGGAAGGTGCATTAGATGAGGAGTTGCAAACATTATCAACACGATGTGTTCACGCAACGAAATGTGATCTGTTACATTTTATAAAAAAAAAGTTCATGAGCCATTGCAGGCATTGATGTCGTAAGTGAGGTCCTTCTAGCCACGTTGCTCGTTTTCCTAGAGCAGCCTCTGTACGCTTATTATCATGCATTGTACGTGGACTTCATTACCCTTGATCTATATTTATACGTCTGCCAGTCCACTCCTCTAAATGCGACTTGAGGCTATTATGCTTACCAGTATTCTTCTCCTGAGTGATCTTAACATTAACCACCCTAGCATTCCAGTTAATGCTGTATTTGTGACACTAAAATACATTGCTTCAATTCTATGGTCACGATATCCTGTAAAGCGAAATATTTTCACTAAGTAAGGTTTCACATCTTCCATTTTTTTATCGTGCTATTTCATTCATGGCATTTCAAATAGCATTTTTGCTTTTATTTTTAAAGTGATAGCTATTTTGGACTACACAAGGATGTTATATCTATATCTAATCTAGCAAGGCAAAAATGCATTTTGGGATATAATAGGGTGAGCGCCAAATATGTAGCATACTTTTTGCTCAACCTGAGATTCGTTATTTATTACCCAAGTGCCAGCTATACGACCTTATACCTCAATCATAAGCCAAATTGTAAGTCAATGACATAATAGTATCAAATGTACATCGGTGCTCGTCGCGTGGCAGCATTATAAACAATCCACAAAATAGGATAATAATAATTTTACTCACTCCGAGAGGGTAGCCGCAACCAGAAGGATACACATAACCAGCACTATCGTACCCATTGCGGGAGTTCTCTCTAGCACAAAATTATCTGCTGAAGATCCTGACTACCAACACGTCTTATGGGTCTTTTGGATCTATGTAGAGATCACATTTTATCGCGCATTTGCCGAACAATTTTATAGCTGAACTTATTCATATGTGTAAATGTGTTTACCACTTGCAGCTGTGTAATTCTCGAGATCCTATTTTCCGCTATGTTTTTCCTTTCTGCAGCCTACATCTAGTGATCAAATAACATTATTGATGTTTTGCATACAAAAAATGGTAAACCGTCGCTTCAGTCCAATACAAATTATTCCAATAGAAGAGATGAAATATATATCTGCCTTGAGTGACGAAATTTATAATTCGATCAATACTCTAAAACAGCACTCTGCTATCGAGTTTTGAGATACGAAGTCGGTTCGTATAAAATTTTTCTCATTAGAGAATTAGGATGTAAACTTCTATGAGTAATCTTTCAGCTTTTAAAAGGATAAATGCTAACCATTCGGTTCCTCAGATACATTATGTAGAATAACCTATGCAAACAAATATGAGCGCTTTGATATAATGTTTTGCTTTTCAGATGGCTGTTGGAGCCATCTTTAATTGCATTTACGCCATGTGCTTTACAAAATTTCCATGACGTTTACAGTATCGCCTAAAGTGCATCGTAAAAGTTACGTCTATAAGATCAGTGGCTAATCGTTGGAGATGGAGTATGAACACACGAAGAGAAGGCTTTGATTGTGCGCTCAGCATTATCTACCCACCTTTATCATAGAAAATCTGCGTTGTTCACAGATTTGGCTATAAGGAATAGCAGGCGCGGTAGCTAGAAGTACTCATAAATATAAGTGCACCAATGTTCATTTGGCGCACCCAAATTAACTTGCCTTTATCTTGTAGCGAAGACGAAGGCAAGAACATTGCCATTTTTCGCCGCGTGTAAGCGGCTATTTATGTTTCACACCTTACATCCATTCCTCCACCGATGCTAGCGAAAACTACGCTAACCAAAATATCTAACCGTGAGGCACACAACATATATGAAATATGACTCACTCCTGGTAATGTGCAAGGGAAATCATCGTCGTCACCATCATAAGCCAGCCTTTATCACGTACAGGGCGAATGCCTCCCATTTTCCTCTAATGAACCCGGTCCTGTGCAAGCAGCATCAACTTGACACCTGCAAACTTATTATTCTCATTCACCCACCTACTTTTCTGCCATTCCTGGTACGGTTTCCTTGAAATGAAATTCAATTGGTAATGCTCAATGGCCATCGCTTATCCTGTCGTGCCCATGCCACTTTCGTTTATTTTTAATAACTTCGTTTATTGCCTCACGGCATAATGAATATGTAAATGAAGATTAAAGGGGTATTAAATGAAAGAAAAAAGGCTGGCTGTTCTAAATATGTTCAAGAGGGATCGATGATAAGCCCCTGCGTCCAAGCAAAGTAAGAAAATGAGTTGTTCGGCGAAGGGCCAAATGCTGTCACGGTGCCGAGTTCCTTTCGGCTATAGTACCGGGAATACCCACAGTAACTGGTGAATGTCTGCCTCACTATTTTGTGACTTGCAGACAGAACACCATGGACGTGGATGTAAATGTCAGTATTGAGGCCATGTTCGTGGTACAGATTGTGTGAGAGCAAACCTGACCCGGATACTCAGTACAGCCAAGTCCTCTGCTCGGGTGAGGACGCTGGGATGGGTTACCGCACGCCGAGGGACAAGTGCACTGTGCGGCATTGGAGGTGCTCCTTTCTTGTGAGAAAGAAGGTGACAACATCCATACAGAGGAAGTGGAATATTGATGAGGGTAGAGTCACATGACGGGTTGTATAATCTACTGAGCTTTGTGAGCTGAGTAGTTTAGGAGGGATCCACTCAATTCGAACAGTTGCTCTCGGACAGTTGGATGAGAGCCGTCAGACCATGTATATTCTGGCAGATTTCTGGACTGCGATTGACGCGCCGGAGCCGACATGTATTTGAAGGGTGTTGATGCGGATGATATTGTCACCTGTAGGCAGAAGGTTAATGTGGGATACAGAGTAAAGGGCGCCTTGGACGGCAACCAGCTCAGCACAGAAAGAAGAAGGAGGTTCCGCGAATTAATACCTGGATGTATCATTAAGGGTTGGCTTACAAGGACAATGAAGTGCACTTGTTTCACATCCGTTAATTTTGGCATTTACATATATGATCATCGAGCCGTGGATGCGCCTTTATTATTCTTTATTGCAATGAGTATATCAGAACCTTGAGTTATTTCTCGGCCCACTCTGTACGCCTCTTATCTTGAAAGTTACACCTGTCATTTTCCGCTCTAGCTAGCAGCATTGCCTTCAACTTAAGTAGGACCATTTTCTAATTAACTTCTATGTTTCAACTTCTTATGTGAGTAAAAGTAAGGTACAACTGTTGCATATTTTCCAACTTAGTGCGTTAAGCTGGTAGTACAATTGTGCGAATACGTTCCTAATGAGCTCCATTCCAATTTTCTCTTTCGTGGTCGGGATCTTCGGTTGTCACTTGTCCTAAGAAGAAATATTTGCCTACCACTTCAATGCTTCGGTAGCTATTTTAAACTTGTGTTTCTTTCTCAGGCAACATAACATAACCTCAGCCTTCTGCATATTGATGTGAGGCCTACCTCTCTGTTTCTACTGTCTGTGTCATTAATCAGTCGTTGCTGTCGGTCCCATGAGTCACTTAGCAAGGCAATATCCCGAGTGAATCACAGAATACTGATATATATATATATATATATATATATATATATATATATATATATATATATAGTATTAATCCTCATCTCTAAGTGCTCAACAGCATGTTTCTGATTAAGTTTCGTAAGTATGCTGTGCTTAGTACTGTGCAGATTGTGTCTGCTTTTCTAAACCCTTTATGTGAAATTTATTGCTTAATGCAGCACTATACTAAGAGTAACTTATTGACTTATGAAACTATGAACGGTATGTAGTAACCAACTGGATTCCAAGAGAACGAAAACGTAGCAGGGGGCGGCAGAAACTTTGGTGGGTGGATGAGGTCGAGAATTTCGCAGGAGTCAAGTGAATGCAGATTGCACAGGGCCGTGTTAATCGGAGGAAAGTGGGAAAGGCCTTCATCCTACAGTGGGTATAGTTCGGCTGTTGATGGCTGGTGCACACCAACCATAGTTGGTGTGCACTCGCTATAGATATATTCCAGGTATTTCACATATGGCTTAGCACCTCCCTGATTTCGCAACGCCTCGCCTGCATAGAGGCCGTGGTTTCGACTGTGTCAAATGATTTCTTGTAGTCAATGAAGGTCAGAGGCCTTTTTTCGTGGAGAGGTCGAAAATAGCCTTGAACCAGGAGCGAGTAGCGCCACCTCTCCTCTCTGGCATTTAGGGACGGGTGGTAACAGTGGCGGTGCCTTGTCATACACTCCGGAAGCGCATGCGCTACTCAGTCTTTTTCAAACAGCCAAGAAGCATCTAAGCTGCTCAACTGATACGATAGTACCAGCATGAAGTGGGCTATCTTTGCTATTTTGCATATTTTCCACTAAATTTTACATATCCGACCTCTATATTTTTTTTTATTTCGCCCCTTCTTTCTTTCATTTCTATCCTTTTTTCGCTTCATTTCCTAAGGCTGCACAGAGGTGTTAACAAGGGCTGCGTCTAGCAAATTCTTTCTTATACTTTGCTTTTCAAATAAATAAGATAGTAAGAACCAAAGACCGGTGATTAAAAACATAAAAGATTAACAGCTGTTTTATGCGTGCGTGGCACTGTAAGCTTTTCCAGTTGTAACTTTCCCAATCAAGCGAAGAGCAGCCTCTTCATTGCAAGAACAAACACAAGTAGGTCCGCCTTGGCAGCTTTTCGTGCGAGTTCCGAACGCTTTGCTGACAGAGGAGGGATAAAAAAACAATATCTCTCAAACAAGGAAACGGTGGGCCAGAAGAGGCCGACAGTATTTGTGGCTAAATTTTAAAATGGCGTCTAGCGAGGAAACCTATTTGGAGAATTGGCTTTAAATTCATGAATGCATGAAAGAACATGTATAACCATCTTCAAGACATAGATGTCTAAGAAATCAATTGTCAACTTATTAGTTATTGAAACAGTGGCGCAATAATTTATTTTCTGAAAACCCGCTTCTCACAAGTTTTCGCTGCTGCTAATAAATGTGAATGTTGCTATGGGGAAGCAGCTATCCTTTAAATTAGGCTTATTTCGCGACACAAAATGAAATAATTGGCTATGGGGTAATTGTTTACATAGAAAGTTTCGATCAGGTGGTTATGAACATTATTCGTTAATGATGAATTGCCCATTTTTTGTTTCAACTAGGTGAACGTCAGCTTGACATCAACATCAGACGAACCGAGCTAGCGGCTAGTCACCAGTATTCCTGGCCACTCGCCGCTGCCACCGGCAAACTGCTCAAAGAGTCACGCAGCCAATACTTAAATCTGATCTCCAAATAACCAAATAATCTAAGGATGCTAGAACGGCGTGGCTTTGTTACACAACAACAGTGACCCAGGGAAATTTAAATGAATTAGAAATGGATCATTGAATTTTATACATAGATCCCCAGCAGAATTCTAAGAACTTAATGGCGCTGTAGACGCTCAAGCAGTAAACAATCCAAATGCATGATGGGCAGGTTCAGAAAAGTTAGCGCGATTGGTATTCTATAAGCATGTCCTGAAACAGCTACATCAGCTTCCTTTCAAAGCTCAAACTGTTACGGTAGGCCGTAACTAGAAATCATTCAAAGATAAAAAGTAGATAGAAAGCTGCCCTGCATTGCTTGTTTTACCATCCTCGCTGCCAGTGGTGTGCTACCGCCTCTTTGTACCAATTATTTCCGGTCTTATTGTAATCAGGGGCAGTTGCTGAACAACCCGATCAGGTGCATACTTACTGGTCATTTGTGAACTAATGGCTTCACTGCTGTTGGAACCCCTTTTTACTTTTAGTCTACACTTTCAGGACGTAAAAAGTTCAAGGCGAGAGTTCCGAAATGTTTATGTGGGCTACTTATTGCCTGTTCAAGGGATATGACCACACGTACCAGCACGGCGCTTCGTTTCAACATTGCCAATAAAGAGCCACCTACACGAAATAGCCACGCCTACGAAAAAATGGTCTATATATAAGGCCTCATCACATACTGAGCGCATTTCTAAGATCGATAGCAAAATGTCTTTCTAAAAACCTTGCTTAATCAGTGATTAATATCAGTTTCAGGTTCCCCTGATTCTATAAGTGGTTTCCTTAGTAAATGACTTGTGCGGAACGAACATTAAGATGACAGGTCTATAAGTTTTCAAATCCCTTGAGCCCCTTTTTTGATAAATAAAGATAATATTTGCGTTCTTCCATAATTCTGGTACCATCAATGTCACCAGGTATTTATTGCGTATACCGGGCGACCAAGTTTCTGTTAAGATATACCCGGAATACTTCAAAAAATCATCACCAGCTGTTTTCCCCTTTCTAATAGCTTAATATCTTCCTTTGCTTCTGGTGGAGCGTCTGATGGCACTTCACTACTGCGAATTTCATTTTTTTCCTACTTCGGCTACTACATAGCTTTATATAGATGACCTCGGCTGCCTGGATTATCGTGTCCATATCAAGCTGTCATATAAAATTTGACTAGCCGCCTTTCACTCAGTGCATACACCTGAGTTTTGCATATGCCCAATTTCCTGCTCACCGTTTTCAGGCTACGACTGTTCTTAAAAGCTTGCTTTATTTTCGTATTGTACATTTTTATGTCAATCAATTTAAGCATATTGATACGTTCTGTTATCATTATGGGGCCTTCCTGAGCGGTAAGAGTCTCAATACAACGTTAGGAGCACCTCGGGAACACCACTGCACACCAGAACAACAGCGTTAGCATCAGCGTTGGCTTCGTTTGGCCCAGCGCCCCAAAACATTTTGTTCGCCTTCCGACCACTCGGGTACACACTGTAACAATATCTCTGCCGATCCTATTGTGTATGTTTGGTTGTAGACGCTCATACTTTGGCTTTTATTCAATCAAATATTTGGTCGGCTTAGTTTACCGGTATTCTTTACCGGTAACAACGAATATTTCGGCGCATTCAGTATTGATATCTATGAAATCACCGCTCTAACCTAAGGTCGCCTTCCTTGATTAGCGCTGGATATCAATTGTGAAGTAAGACACCGAATTATTCTAGTTGTCCCCTTACCGCTAATTCGTAGAGGGACTTCTTCACTAATCGATGCCATTCCCTCATCCGTGCACAATGGTCGCTAAATACAGTTGTCGTGAGGAGTGTCTTTCCAGAGGGCCTCACCGGCATCCCGTCGCACTCCAAACCTGTTTATGCAATTCTATCGACACGCGGATGTTTTCTTTAATCTTTCGGAGAATTGCGCGGCACCGGAATTCAAACCACGTGCACGCGAGACATGTGTTAGGACACATGTCTCCTCCACACCACAGCTGCTATACTAAGCAAATAGGTTACCTTATTAACAGCTTGCATCCTGGGATCAGGAGAATGCCCGCGTTTAGCAAAAGCGTTTGCTGTTTGCCTCTCTCGAAGCTGTATGTTCCATTGTGGGGATGCCGAAGCACTTTTTACTACTAAGGTACTTTATACTACTACTTTTTACCACTTTGCTACTAAGGTAGTTCCAAAGCAAAAGAAATGCAAAAAAGCAAACGGGTATTTCTGAAGAGGCTTTGCAAATAGCTAAAGAAAGGAGGATGGCAAAAGTTATGGGGGAAAGAGAAAGATTCAAGCTTCTCAATGCGGATTGTCGGAAAATGGAAAGCAGAGATAAGAACGCCTTCCTGAACATACAGTGCCAAGCAGTTGAGGACAACAGCCAATTAAGGAACAGAAGAGCTCTGTATAAGACAATCAAAGATATCAAAAGAAGCTTCTGTGCTAAGCTGGGCGTGATAAAGGACAAACGAGGCAAGGATCTCACTGAAGCCTCAGAGATAAAGAAGAGGTGGCAGGAATACACAGAAAAAATGTACAGGGACCCGGATGTGCAAACCCAACATAAGACGGTTGTGATTAGTGATCTCGAGCCGGGCATCCTGAAGAGTGAAGTTGAATGGGCCTTAGCCAGCCTTGCTAAGAACAAAGCTAGCGGAATTGATGGTATTCCAGCTGAGTTGCTTCAAAACCTCAACCACGACGCTATTAACATTCTGCATACATTATGTCAGAAGATTTGGACAACCCTGCAGTGGCCACAGGATTGGAAAAGGTCGGTTTACATCCCCATTCCAAAGAAAGGCAGTGCCAAAGATTGTTCCAACTACCACACGATCGCGCTTATTTCGCATGCTAGCAAGGTGATGTTGAAAATCCTGCAAGGTGGCTGCAGCAGTATGTGGATCGGGAGCTTCCAGACTGGCAAGCTGGGTTTCGCAAGGGTAGGGGAACTAGAGACCAAATCGACAACCTTCGCTGGATCATGGAAAAAGTAAGAGATGTCCAGAAACCCATCTACTACTGCTTTATTGATTATGCGAAAGCGTTTGACTGCGTAGATCACAGCAGATTGTGGCAAGCTCTCCAAGAGATGGGAGTTCCAATTCACATCATCTGTCTCCTCAGGAACCTGTATGAAGGCCAAGAGGCCAAAGTCAGAACTGGGCATGTTCTTACTGATTGGTTTCCGATTGAGAAAGGAGTGAGGCAAGGCTGCAGACTGTCGCCCTGCATATTTAACCTATATGCAGAGTGCATCATGAGGAAGGCCGGACGAGTCTTCAGCTGGAGTGAAGATTGCTGGAAAACGTATCAACAACCTTAGGTATGCGGATGATACCACTTTAATGGCAGAAAGTGAAGTAAAACTCATGAGACTTCTGATGCGTGTACAAGAAGAGAGTGAGAAGTTTGGGCTTAAACTGAACATTAAAAAGACAAAGATCATGACGTCTTGCCCTATCAAGTCCTGGAGCATCAAGGGACAAGAAGTGGAAGCTGTGACAGATATTCTCTTCTTGGGCTCCAAGATTACCCCGGAAGAAGACTGCAGCATGAAAAATGACTGCTCATTGGCGGGTCATATTCTGAAGTTAAAGATCAGATACTTTGGTCATCTGATGAGAAGAGAGGAGTCGCTGGAGAAAGATTTGATGTTGGGAAAGGTTGAGGGTCGCCGGAGAAGGGGTAGGCAGCGAACGCGATGGTTAGATGGCATCCTCGAGGCGCTGCAGATGAAGTTATTTGATGTTAGGAAGATAGTGAGAGACCGGAAAGCGTGGCGTGACATGGTCTATAGGGTCACGAAGAGTCGGACACGACTGAGCGACTGAACTGAACTGACCAACTTTTAAAACGCTGCTGTCATCAGGCTGTAAATGTGTCTACGGCAGGAAGGTTTTGAGTCATTTTCCTAAAATTATCGAAGTATACATTCCGGAATTCGCTTGAATTGTTGTATGAGCGCCATTTCCTAAACAATATATTTCAAAATGCTGTCCATTTTAGGGCGCAGTTGCACCATACGTGTAATAAAAGGTAAGGATTATCATCCGCATTGGACTTTGCACGAAATTTTCTGGTGGCAAAGAAGCGTGCTTTATTTATTTATTCAATATAGAGTTAAATACCCTACTTTGGCACTATTACATATGAAGGGTCATTGCAAAACATCTTAAGGTACATCACGGAGAGCCACGTGTACATTAAAAAGTCTAGCTTCATCAAGCACGCTGACTGCGGCAAAATTTTGAATACTGTAATGTCATAGATGTCGTTCTGAACTCTGCATAGATCACAATATTTTGCGCATTTCCGAAAAGATCTTCTGAAAATTTGTTCATATTTTTGAATGTCATAAGCAATTGCTGCTTCTCGAGACTCTGTCCTGCTGATTATTGCTATAAGAACAACTTAAATTTAGCATGAGGACACATATTTAATCACTATTTGAAAATATCACTCTGCTACTTGAAGCTTCGCACGTCATATGGCTTCTTATAACATTTTCGTCATTCCTGCCTTACTGTGTAAAAATATAGGAGGTCGTACTTTAATTTTTAAAAGACCCCACGCTAAAACTGCAGCTTATAAAATCCCTATCTGCAAGAACGTAACGAAACAATTAGTGGCGGTACTGTTCGTTAGCTTTTCAGATCGCTGTAGAAGCCATTTTGAGGGCGCTTTAACGTCGTGCTTTTCGCACAGTTTCCATTAGTCGCACTGCACGCTTAATTGCACTTTGCAAAATTAGATCTCTGAGGTGACAGAAAAATTAATGGCAAGGAAGTGCGAACACGCCAAGTGGTAGCTTTCATTTTGCAGGTATACAATGTCTATACAATTTTGGTATCGCCAACCTTCTGTTTTTTTTTAATACCTGTCATAAACCGATCAGCGGACGTGATAGCGAGAAGCATCGGTAAGCCTGAGCCCCCTAATTTTCAACTGGCACCCTTTGATTAACTCTTCTTTCGGGAAATACAGAAGTGCCAACACAACCAAACACAAGAAATCGACGTGGATAGTGACGTCTTTTTCTTGGCGCTTCTAACAACTAGTGAAGGCAAAGTGTCTAATTCATGAATTGCTATTGAAATAATAGCTGAGAGTTAGTTGAATTACTGGGGCTTATATGTAGAATAATTAGCATTCTTCAGTCATCACATGCACTGTATTGAAACTGGAAGATTTTTGGAACCTATGGAAAGTATAGCGAGAAAACATCTTTATTATTGATGCAATGCTATTAAAATTAACGAAGAACGCTTTATTTAAATCCGGATATTCGATGATGTTCACGCATTGCATAATATAACTCCGCTCGTGACTGCTTCTCGAAAGTCCGCATGTAAGTTTTTATATTTTCTTTTTAACGTAACACGCGAACCGGAGGCGGCACAGACTGTACCGCAGTTTCAGCCTCGTTAGAAACAACCAAAACGAATTCCAGGCACTACGATTTCTTGATGTTTGCCTTGGCGTACTCTTAAGTCGAAACTCGAAAAACTGATTAAAACATTTGATATAAAAAAGAAACTCATCAAGCTACACCTCTGATTACAAAGCGCTTTAATCAACGAAGGCCTCTGATATTTGAGCAGCGTTTTCGTGGAGCCTCAAAGTATCATAGAAAGCCTCTCGCTACGTTCGTAATTGACAAAGAATTAAAGATTGAAAAGCCGTACAAGCTAGAAGGTGACCGCCACGTTGCACGCGCTCAGCAGACTTTACGCCTGCTCTACGTCTGTTTCTGTACGCTTTGAACAACGCTTTTGCTGCACGGCTGAATAGCAAAACAATTCAACTAGGGATTGCAGACAGTGAAATGTGGTGCAATTATGATTGTTCAGAGATGCGCAAGTTACTTGTACGTGATATGATTGGTGCATGGTTATAAGAATTTTTTTTTGTAAAAAGTGTTGTTGAACGTCAGCGCATGTCCTGTCGTCCTCTCGTCTTGTGCTCCCGTCCATGTTTAGCGCTGTTATTTCAGGGTGGAAAAACAACAAGCCCGCGCTGCTATTCCGGCTAGAGTGTTTACTGCCCCCCTGTACAAAATTACACAACACATACTAGAAAGGAAGGAACTAAAGCTATCAATCATATAAAAGCGTTTTTATTCACACATTCATTCACGAAAAATTTAAAATAAGAACTACCACACAGAATTATTACATGCCCGGGCTGAGCATGGAGTTTCTGGGCCTGGGAAAACACATTCCAAGTAGCATTCATAACACGAGTAAAGTAATGATAATACAGAAACGGACGAGAAAGATAGTGAAAGCACACAAAAACACGAAAGTTGCGGGTAAAATATTAGGCACTATGCTTAGCGTTCGAAATTTCCTCATGCATTCCCCGGATATAATGCGATAATTCTTTATTTATACGACCAAATGTACCAGGGCATGAGTTAACTAATCTATAGAGGGCTTCCTAATTTTCATTCGGTAATGTATAACAGTTGGCAGGTAGCTAAAATGAGTGCCCCAATGTTATTCTGAATGGTCCTATTTCAGATCTACAACATAATTACTTTGGCTTGTTCCCGTCTCTCGGGTCGTTTACTTTGTAGATTACGTGCGAAAATAATAAACCTATCTCGAACGGCCCTGCCCATTTGGCTTCGTTACCAACCGGACAAAACTTCGCATAGTCATACCTTTTTAACTTGAAGCTGCTGCTTCTTACTTATTAGTTTCGGCTGCTTAATAATGAGTTCGACTAGACTTTTCTTCAGCATCTGCCGTGCTCAGCATTAGAAACGAAAACGATTGCGAAGGAGTTTGAGATGTGCACTGAATCTTTTTCTATTTACCTTGCGTTCATGGGGTCGTTCATAAATCGATTTCAGCGCTCATCATCTGCACTTATTAAGCGATTTGAGCTGCAAATAAATGTTTATATGTTCCACGCCACTTATAACAAAACTTAACCATTTTCAAATGATTATAAGTGAGCATTTCTATCTACACTACTGATTAAACGAAACAGGGTACAGGTGGCTTTTCAACGAAATAAGGACCTGAGTTGGGGAGAGGATCATCCTTTCAATAAGATTTGCCATTCATTCATTTAAAATAAAACTGCATTTGCAGCTTCCAAGCAGCTCGATTGCTTCAGTGTAACTCTTCACGAACTTGATGTTATTCCCTTCGATTCGCTTTGGGCGTCCAGAGGTTCTCTAATGTCATTTTCGTATAAATCCGTGCCAGTGTTTTTAAGTTGCCTTATTGATCGCTGAAGACTCGTCTATGTGTTCCTGCGTTTTTTCTTTGCTTTTTCGATCTGTGCTATTACTGGTCTTGTCATTTTCACTTTACGATTTGTTCCATTCCTAACTGCTAAGGGCTGACAACCTTTTTTTTTCTCCTCGGTGTTCCTGGACGTTTTCCCTGTTTCCATTAGCAGATCAGGTTCGGCCCCTTGACTGCCTTTATTACCACTTGCTGTCTTTATTACTGGACTGTATTTTCATTTCAACTTTTTCCACTGAGCCTTGTGCCTTAATTTTGGGCACTTCGTTAAATTAATTGATCTTG
Organism: Amblyomma maculatum; assembly: GCF_055883805.1. NCBI lineage: Eukaryota > Metazoa > Arthropoda > Arachnida > Ixodida > Ixodidae > Amblyomma > Amblyomma maculatum. The sequence continues at coordinate 74,003,040 of NC_139351.1, forward strand.
AATTGTATAGTCCGCGATAGCCTTTCTGGTTGCAGTTCTTTTTTTAGGCTTCTTACAGTAAGGTATTTTAAGGGTCTTTAAATGAAGTAGTAACATTTGAGTAGAAATATTATGAGCAACTGGAAAAAAATGGGCATGAGACGGAACGTCTTCTCACCGTTTGGTATTGATTGTAAAGAAGTTTGTACTCAATATCACATGGAGTTTACCTCGGCTCTAGAAATGTTGCATTCCTATTGCATCTGTGTTTGTCCCATGTTTCTGTATGACCCATTGCCGATACGTTACTCTTCTTGCCTTCAAACGGACGGAAGTGAACGTTTTCTAAAAAAGTCTGTTTTATTGAACTTTTCGTTTTTGGTACAGTGAGCCTCTGGTTCGAGGCTACCCGTGCGTCCATTCGCCATGGCATTTGCGACGTCCGTTTCCAAACTGCATGACACCACATCTACAGCGATGATCAATATCGCAAATGTCTCCTGGCCTCTGTCCTCTTCGGCACTAAATATGAATGAAAATGAAAATGTTTTTCCCAGACAAATCATTGCAAAATCAGAAACACCATGTTTAGTACCTTCGCCGCTTTATAAAGTCTGGGGAGAAGAAGAACGATTGTTTCATCTAAACATTATCGGCCAAGTTTCGTCAATGTTTTTATATGTTTGGTAAAACCGAGGTTATTGCCCTCTTCAGTCACCACTGCTTATATGCATTTAGTATATCTCGGTAATAATATGCATCTGAAGAAACAAACAGAGTATTCACAAATTTATCCTTTGAAAATTGCAACATATCTCAGAAATTTGGCAATGCTTGTTGGCTGCGTCGACTGTGTCAATATTATATATTAGACAAAACAAAATGCAATAAACTGACTTAATACGCAAAGAAAATTACACGTAAACCACGAAGGATGGTCAGCAATCATCCCCTACCTAAAGACGTCGGAACCTCTTATGCACAGCAGATAAAAAGATATGGTCACTTTCCTCCTAGTGCGCCTAATCAACACAATATTTAAATTTCATGTACAAGAAAAGCGTTGAAGTAATTGCTTCAGATTTAAAAATGCTGCTCAATAAAATTTAATGCTGGCGGCTTTAGATTTTACTGAGCAGCTCTTATTACGTTAAGATAAATTCATGCTGGTAGCATCATTTCCTAATCGTCCCCTCAGCCCTCTGCAGAGTGTACATTCGGTGCTGTGTAGTGATGATCTTGCTAGACTACCGCGTAACATTGTCCTGTTATAACTGCATGACTGGATTTTTTTTTTTTTACTTTGGGTGTGAAAATGCTTATTAGGAGTGCCACTACTCTCTGTCCATTCTATGATGTCTCTCCTCTCAGGCTGCTTCATTCTTTCGCCCTAACAGATTAGCTTCCACCGTCCGGAACACATCGCCTTGTTTTCACTCACCTTTTAATACATATTCACATTTTATACATTTCATTAGCACCTACAGTATTCAAAAAGTTCTTAGGAAAGACGTGACCATTCATTGGCGTGAGAAAAAGTTGAAAATAACTTAATAATTTATATATGATGAAAATGTCTGGCATTTCATTTCCTTCGATAAAATGTAATTACGGATTAATGCCATGACGGGCCTTTCTCTTATGAAGACTGCTGAGAAAAAAGCTATATATTGAATTTGAAGAAATGAGTACTACAACAACTTTAAAATTCGCAGGAACCTGAGGACTAAAAGGCAGAAGAATAGACCTTTTCATGTTCACGACAGATATCCTACATTTTCTTAATGTCTTCATAACAAAAATGCGTCCTCCTCTATGCCTGCTCTGTACAAATGCCTGTGGCAACAATAACTATGTTATCTGCAACACACCTGTGATATGTTTTACCTACTTTATCAATGTTACCGGTCAGAATATGTAAGCGACACATAAAACCTTTGGCATTGTGAAATTAGGCCTGCTGCATTATTCTAAACATTATAAAGGCAAGTAAAAATTTTACATAGGGCATTTCGCAAGTACATTTTGATCTGTTATTAGATGGACGTGAAGAAGTGAAGCTGTACTATAAATGGGTAGCCGTCTGGAGGATACTTCTATGAAGAGATCAGCAAATTGAAAGGTATGCCGTGTGGGTTTTAACGCGTCAAATTTTGATGGCGTATAAAGGTAGCCATGTTAGAGAGGTGACGGGCATTACTTTTTGCAACTTGTAGATGAGAACCCCGCACAAAAATCATCGAGCATATGGAGCCTCCTTCTCAACTCCATGAGTGAGGTGTCCTGGCTAATGAGACATGTTGTCATAAGTTTGGAGCAGCATGTATACAAAATATGGCCTTCTGCTCGCAGTTTCATGAATTTTTGTAGCTAGAAATGTTCTCCCAAACAAAACACATGTATCAACGAGCAAAATAGCATCACGTGTGCTTAGCACTTCTTTAAAGAACTCGATGAATAATAATAAAAACATATGTAATCCTTTCTCTGCATGTATGGAGTTTTTGGGCAGCGGAGGTGGCTCAGCTACAGAGCCAGTAGCAGGCCCGTGCATTTTCTTTTCCTTCTTCCTAAAGCCACAACAACAACGCTTCAAAATTGGAGTCTATACTCCTTTAATGCCAATATCTCCAGTAAATTGCCTTCAAATTTAAGTTGCCTGCATAAATGTTGATAATTCTGGTTTAGTAAACTCTGTGTAGTGTTTAGTCGATAGCGTTAAATATGTATTCTGCAAGGTCCAGTAGTTTCTGAAAAAAAATCAAATGCAGCAACACTTTGTTTTGAGGTAATTGCCATAGAAGTTGAAGAGATTTATTACAATACAGCACTCTAGCAATAAATGCTGACGAATCTTTTTTAATCACCAGCTTATCAGTCCTCGATTACCAATACTTCTTTTCTGCGCTAGCTGCCTTGCCTCTGGGCCTTCTTAGTGACGTGTCGTGTAGCACTCTGCATAAGGTATAGGGGCCGTCAGTCAGCTTTTCATGACCAGTGGAGTGTGAACCGTGCTGCAGAAATTGTTAAGGATCTCAAATGTGAGCTCCGGACATGTTTCTCCGTGTTTTCCTTTTGGATATATCGAACCCGCGCACCGACAACCAATTTATATATTGCCAGCACACACGTGCAAGGAACTCTCTTTTGCAGGTGTTCAACATGGTCGGAATTTTCTCCGCATGCTTTACACGAACAGCTTCCGGTGACTGTACACAAGAGAAGGTTAATATCAAGGAGGTCATTGCCACGTCCCAATCACCTCTTTATAGTATCTATGCGTACCGCCGAGCGCGAAAGCTTGAATGCAGATGCGCGGTGTGACAGCGACCTCCACCACGTGGTTGTATAGCGGAGATCTGATGCCACTTCTCATCGTCATTACGCCGGTTCTTGTGGAATCGCTGTCTTCGAAACTACTTCTCTGTCTTCGTCATTGGATAAGTGCTAAACATTCGGCTTCAAAATAAAAAAAATGTCGATTCTCAGCAAACACACGCCAAATAACGGTCAATATACCCGAGGCGCCATTGATCCGGCTGTGTCTCAATATTTGCATAAGATAAACAAAAGTTGTCAGATGAGGGAAAACCAGCCCGCTAAACACCAACAACAAAGGCGCTGAACTTTGTTTTTATCAGGAGAGCCACAGATCTCAAGCAGGTGTCGAAGGCGGATGAGGCTGGTTGTCGCTTAGGTTTAAAAAAATGTTTATTTTGCAGTAAATATTTCGCTCCAGCGGACATGAATGGTTGGACTATGTAAATGATAGAATAAGGGCTTTTAGTTGCACAAGAATCAAAATTTGAGTTTTTCTTAAATTTTGCCTAGCCTGTTATCTTAAACATTTGGGTTGTCCTGATCTAAGCAAACAAACGCGTTAATTGTGGTAAGAACTAGGTTTTGATACTGACGTTGCTAGGGTTGTATTTACATCTATCTAACTTTGCCGGGTATTGCAATCGACGCGGCAGATTTTTATTTCATCATTATGGCAAATTACATCAGTGTATTTGTATGAATTGAGGGAATAATCATGAAGCTGGTGTTATATTTTTATGCAACACATCACTGACTACGAAAGTCAGATTAATACTTATAAATAATAAATTGCCATTTGTCTTTAGTAGAAAGTGAATTAAAATTTACGTACCCATGGTATACATTGAAGGGGTATGGGTTGGCATCTGTAAAAAACGTCCTGCATTTAGGCCTATGCACCAATAACACGAACTCTATGCACCAATAACACGAACTCGTGCATTCAAACACAAATAAGCGAGTGCACAGTGCGCTATAGGTCAATCTTTTTTGTTCTGCCGCCAGAGGTTACCGAGATGTTTAGTTTAGCGTTATCTGATTCTTTCCCCTACGTTATCTTCATAGCCCTAATATTATGCTTACACAGGAGTTGTTTTATGATTCCAGGTTAAGCATAAAAATGTGAAATGCTCTATTGAGGCAAAATACGTTGCGGGTTAACATTTTGTAGTTCAGCAACTTGATTTCTCTAGACCGCTTTCATGTTTCGACTTCTGCAGCACTGTATAAAATTGATAAGAACGATTTCGGTGATGGTGGTAGTAGGAATGGCAATGACGATGCAGTTAGGGCAAACAGACCAGTAAAGTGGATTTCGCCACTTCTGCGAGGTAGGAGGCAATTTTGATAACCCCATTTCTGAGAAAACTACTCTTTTGAAAAATAAAAACCATACTACTGTGAATAAAACCTTTCCAGATATACATCAAAATTTGTACCCACCTATGCATTTTGAAAAACCGAAACTACCAGGTCCAGTTTCACAAATCGAAATATTTATTGTTGCTTTCAGACTACTGCATTTTGTCTTTTTAACATTTCAATTTACAAGAATGTGAACTGCTTCTTAGCATGCAATGACAAAAGTGGTCAAAAAACAGGGACGCTTGACAATTTGACAACGTATGTTCGCGATTTGATAAAGATGCGAAATTATTTTTTTTTAATTTTGTACCATTATTTGTTAATCATTTTTAATCTTTGACAAAAATTATACATCTCAATAAAATCGCTTCGATTAAAGTCAAGGAAAGCGAAGAACATTTTAATTACACCAAGTTTTCAAATCCTAGAGTATTTAAAAGAAACGAAACTGCTTTTGTTGGATCCCGCTTAACAAAAATGATTCGTCCTTTTAGTATCTAGCTTTTTTGCTTCTTTTTAATTTTTATAATCACTCTTCATTCCATGCGAGAATGTAGATATCTGTATATATTTAACAACAAAACCTTTTATGATACGTGGCAGAGATTCAAGTACCGGACTCAGGATCCATACTAGAACGCTGTAAGGTTTGAGCAGGGTGATCTGGTGAACGCATTGTGTGAGCAGCCGCGCGTCTGTGATAGTAGGGCCCACATTTCTTTCCATGCGGATTTCTCCCGGAAACGGAAGGCGGTATATTTTTACCAAGGGTGTACTGGTTGTCTGAATATCAACTGTGAATTTTTAGTAACAGGCAAAAATTTAGGGTTCGGAGACCTATTTACTACACTTTTATATAGTATTCGAGCAAATCATCAAACAAATTCAGTGTGCTAAATTTGTAGCACCAGTTTTGAGTGCATTAGAATAAAAATAATTCGCGCCATGTGGCGCGTGCTAATACCTGTGTGGAGTAACGCAGCAGTGAAGGTAGATGTGCTATTGGGAAAAAGAAAAACGCCCCCCCCCCCCCTCTTCCGCTGCCAATCTCAATATCTCAAAAGAAGTCTAAATGTCTAATACCACTTCACCCCCTGCCCAATTACCAACTTGTGATAAGATACATGTTTATACATAATATATGTACACCCTTCCAAAATTTTAGTGACCTCAATTGTCGCATCGCTAAATCTCACCTATATATTGCGTCCCTGGGTTACATCGTTCGCTTTAATATTGCTGAAATTTAACATACGCAGTCCTATTTAAAGATTTCTGTTTTTATAATACAATTATACTGGCCTGATTAAGCCAGAAAAAACCTAAAACCCGCACCGTCTGTTGCGATCTAAAGACAGACAAGTAGCATACTTTGCAATGGTTCTTGATACGCGTCTACCCTCAACAAACTTCAAAATAAATTCGCTGGCACTTCCTATTTTAGACCTATCATTTATAGAAACAAAACTAAGTAAATGAGAGCCCCTGCTGCATATGCTGCTTGAGTTGGCTCCTTATCACAGGAAAGGATGATGATTTGTTGTTATTTTGACGGAATCAAGCAAGCCTCCCCTCCTCGCATGTTATTAAAGTAAAGGAACCACTCATTACTACGCCATGCGCTAAAGTTCTGTACGAATGAGGAACATACAAAGCTGACAGATACATTTTACATGTGGCAGTTGTAGAGGAAACACGTGATTTTGTCAAAGAATTGGGCGGGGTACGTTATGCGTATCACTAGGGCCTTTGTGCAAGATATTTATAACATTACGAATGCATGCTTTTAAGGAGTAAATATTACAAAATAAAAAATTAGAGCTTACACTGAGGCCACAATCAAAGCGAACAAAACATACACCCATAGGGCAATAGAATTCATTTCAACAGAGCACCCTGCCACCGGCAGCAAACTAGCCGATAGGGTATGCGCTCACCCCTGTTTAAAGTTTTAGATTTCTTACAAGCCTCTGCAGCTGTTACATTACGTTCGTGTCTTTAAATAGTTATTGGCGTCGTTAAGAAATATCGCGCACCGCTGCATAATTGTTTTCATGCTAACGAGCCGTATGAAAAACTAATGAATAATTTACATTGCTCCCTAAAAAAAGTCCGCACATGAAGCTAAACCAATATATATATAAATATTTCAAATAAAATTGTATGTTTCGAAGTGTCGTTTTACAGGAGGTGCCTTGAAGAATGCGAAATATATAATTTCGTAACTGTTGTTGGAATATGCCTTCTGAAGTTTGACCTCAAACAATAATTGGCCTAGAATGTCCCTAGAAATGTTATATTACTTTAGGTTAATTTAAAAAAAAAGGGGGTCATGCGACCTCTATCACCCTTCTTTTCTGAACACATCAATATATATTGTGAAAGAAGGCTAGGTTGAGACGGCAAGGCCGTGACGGCAAGGCCAGCGATGCCTTGTCTAGCGTTTTACTCCGACGACAAAACCCAGGCGCGTCCCGGAGCCGGCGCCGCGAGACGATGATGATGGTATGTACAAATGAAAGAGGAAGATCATGGCATGTACAAATTAAAGAACGTCCACGGAAGGCTCACACAATCTGCCCGGGGGGTCGGAAGCGGCCAGCCTGGCCGCTCCTAACTAACCGATGCATCGCGGCGCACAAACGGTTTCAAGCGAGACACATGAACAATTTCAGTTCCACGGTGTTGTCGATCAGCTGGGGGATCAACAGGCGTCACTTTGTAGTTCAATGGGGAAGTTTGGTTTATGACCTCATAGGGACGTAGCGGTGGTGGAATTTGTCACTAAGGCCAGGGGTGCGCAATGGTGTATAAAGCAGTACTTCGTCACCAGGACGAAAAGAGACCACTCGATGTGTAGAATCATAGCGAGTATTGCGGTCTTCCTGGCACGCTGCCGTGTTGAGGCGGGCAAGATGACGGCATCTGGCCACACGAGATAAAAAATGGGTAGATACTGATGTGGAGTAGTCGGGCGTAAAGAAGAAGGAAGCGTCGAGAATTGTAGTGGGAGGACGGCTATAAACAAGGAAAAATGGAGAGTAACCGGTAGTTCGCTGTACTGCTGTATTATAGGCGAATGTGACGAATGGTAGAACAGTATCCCAATTTCGATGATCTGGTGTGATGTACATGGATATCATGTCCGACAAGGTGCGATGAAATCGCTCAGTCAGACCGTTAGTCTGGGAATGGTAGCTTGAGGTTGTCTTATGAAAGGTGGATGATGCGTGAAGAACTTCGGCAACGACTTTCGAAAAGAAGGCTGTACCGCGGTCACTTAGGAGCACCCGAGGAGCGCCATGACGCAATACCATTGATCGCAAAAATAAATTTGCTACTTCTTCAGAGGAGCCAGTCGGTACAGGTGCTGTCTCAGCGTAGCGTGTGAGGTGGTCGACCGTTGTTATAATCCAATGGTTACCCCCATCGGAGAGAGGTAGGGGACCATATAAGTCGATGCCGACTACGTCGAATGGCGTGGCGGGACAAGGAAGATGTTGTAGAAGGCCAGCGGGCGAAGAAGTCAGCCGTTTGCGACGTTGGCACAGAGGGCAGGAAGGTAAGCCAGGCCAAAAGAATCGTTTTCTCACGCGGTCGTAGGTTTTGTCAAAACCAAGGTGACCTGCAGTAGCGTCATCGTGGAGAGCCGCCAGTATACGTGGGCGAAGAACACGCGGCACGACTGGGATCAAGCGAGTTCCATCAAGGCAATACACGTAGCGGAGTAGGATGCCATCTTCGAGCTTGAAATTTCGAAGCTGTCGGCGAAGCCTAGCATTGGGCGGGTCCGAAGCGCCGATAAGGCGGTCGATGATAGGACGGCAGTAGGCATCGGCTAATTGCTGTGAGCGGAGAGCGTGCTTGTTCTCAGAGTCGTCAAAACCAACGATTGTGATATACGTCGGGCAAAGAGATGGTCGGCTCTGGTCAGAGGTGGAAATGCACTGGGAAGAAAAACAGCAAGTTGATTCCGAAAGGGGACAGCGAGAGAGAGCGTTGGCATCTTGGTGTTGGCGACCAGATTTATAAGTGTCGTCGAAATGGTACTCTTGCAGGCGTAGAATCCAGCGGCCAAGTCGGCCTGTCAAATTTTTGAGTGAAGACAACCAGCAAAGAGCATGGTGGTCGGTCACAACTGTGAAGTGCCGACCGTATAGGTAAGGGCGAAATTTTTGGACAGCTCAGACGACGGCAAGACACTCCTGCTCGGTAATGGTGTAGTGTTTCTCAGCTGGAGTCAGAGTCCGACTGGCAAAGGCAATCACTTTCTCCATGCGATGTTGCATCACGCTACTGAAGTACAGCGCCAAGACCGTGACCACTGGCATCGGTGTGCAGGATAGTTGGAGCGCTGTCACTGAAGTGGCCAAAAACAGGATCTGATGTGAGGGCGTGCTTTAGGTCATTAAAAGCAGTTTCGCACTGTTCAGTCCACACGAAAGGGCTGCGTGATTTAAGTAGCTCATGAAGTGGTGCAGCAACAACTGCAAAATGCCTTATAAAACGCCGGAAAAAGGACGCGAGGCCGAGGAAACTGCGCCAATCTATAGTCCGTTGTGGACGAGCAAAGTTCAAGACCGCGATGATTTTTTCAGGATCTGGGCGAATGGCGTCATGGCTGACCAGATGTCCCATTATTCTAATTTCCATCTGTGCAAAGTGGCACTTCTTGGTGTTGAGCTGAAGGCCTGCCGAAGCGAGACAGGTGAGGACTTTATTCAGGTGCGTGAGAAGGTCATTAAAGGTTGCCGAAAAGATAACAATGTCGTCCAAGTAACACAAACAGGTTCTCCATTTTAGGCCACGAAGCACAGTATCGATCATTCTTTCAAATATTGCTGGTGCGTTACAAAGTCCGAAACGCATAACAATAAATTCGTAAATGCCATCGGGTGTTGCGAAAGCGGTTTTTTTTCTTTTTCGTCCTCGTGCATAGGTATTTGCCAATAACCTGAGCAGAGGTCCAAGGTCGAGAAATATTCGGAGCCTTGGAGAGAGTCAAGGGCGTCATCAATTCGCGGCATCGAATATACATATTTGCGGGTAATTTTGTTCAGTGCGCGGTAATCAACACAAAAGCGTACCGAGCCGTCTTTTTTTTTTAACTAGCACTACTGGGGAGGACCATGGGCTTGTTGAGGGACGAATTATATTGCGATGGAGCATGTCATTTACATTTTCTTCAATTACTTTTCGTTCAGAGAGGGAAAGACGATAAGGCCGTCGGCGAACGATAGAGTTACCTTCACTAATGATGCGATGGTGCGCAACACTAGTCCGTCCCAGTGGTGTGGAAGTGGCATCAAAAATGGCTTGGTGGTGTCGAAGCAATGTCAGCAGTTCTTGGCGTTGGTTCGGCGTGAGTTTAGGATTAATAGTCTTTGCGAGAACAGAGAGAGAGACGTCTGACGAAACACGTTGCTGAGGCGGAGGGGCGGTGAGCACCATCAGGGAAAAAGGTTGAACATCCACCATGCAATGCAAAGAAGTTCCTTTTGGGAGCACGAGGCATTCACGTGAAGTATTAGTGGTCACTACTGTCGCTGAGCCGTTGTGGAACCGGACAAGACTTGACGGGAAGGCGATGACGCGCGCACGATGACTATATGATGATGCTATTAGTACGTCCCCGTCAGTGATGTGGTCAAAAACAACAGTAAGCAGTTTTTCGCACTGAGGAGGCAAAACAGTATCAGCGGCGGCAACGACGGTATGATGTCGTTCAGAAAATTCAGATGAAAAATCGCTGTCTGTCATATGGATAACACGGTCACCACAAGAAATTAACGCTGAAGCGGTTGACAAAAAATCCCATCCAAAAATTATCAGATGCCCACTAGGTGTGAGCACAGCAAACTGTACATGATGGCGGATGCCGTCAATAACAATTCGTACGGTGCACTTCGCTGAAGGGCGCAAAGGGACGTCATTGGCTCCACGGAGTTCAGGCCCATCATATGAGGTTCTCTCTTTTCGCAAACGGTAGCACAAATCAGCGTGAATGACAGAAATTGCAGACCCTGTATCAATCAAAGCTTCGACCGGTAAACCTTCAGTGATAACAGCAATCTCATTATACGGGCGATCAGAAGGACTTTTAGTAAGTTCGCAGAGTGCAGTTTGACCTCCGGAAACTGCAACACTTAGTTTTTCGGATGGCTAACAGGGAGAGCGGTTGCGGGGTGGAGAGGGGAAACTGAGCGGCGGTATGGGGAAGTGGACCGGCGTCGGGATACATGGTTCGCACGAGGCTCAGAGGAAGATACTGGAGGTGGGGAGAATCGTCGAGGTGGGCTTGGAATAGACCGGCGTTGATAATATGAGCTTGAAGGCATGTCAGTTTAAGAAGGCGTCGTAACCACGGCGCTCGTTTTGAAGGCGGCGACGACAAAAGCGGGATATATGTCCTCTAATACCACAGTAATAGCAGACTGGTCGGGAGGGACGCCAAGGTGCGTAATATTGTGGTGTAAGTTGAGCCATCGCCATTGCATTCACGTGATTGTAAGTTGGTGGCGGTCGGGGCGGGGGAACCAAAGAAGGGTGGGATGCAGCGACGTGCGCGTAGGTCGGCGCTGGGCGGTTTGCAGAAGGTTCGGATGTCATAGGGTGGCTGATAGTGGCTAACTCTTCTTTAATCATGTTGCGGAGAACGGCGTCATTAGAAGGTGCGGAAGAATGATCGCACCCATGTCGGCAGAAAGGATTGATCGCTTGGAGCTCCTCGCGGATGATTGCTCGAATCATTGCCCGCAAATCAAGGTCAACACTGGTCGGACCAGTAGCGAAGCCGGGCTGTAATCGAGAGGACTGCAGCTGGTCGAGGCGTTGACAGGACATGATTATGGTGGCAGTTGCCAAACGACGACCGGAACGTAGCTCCAGCGAGAGGCAGGGCCCAAGGCAGCAAGGGGATCGAATTTGACCTCCACCACTTGTGAAAGAAGGCTAGGTTGAGACGGCAAGGCCGTGACGGCAAGGCCAGCGATGCCTTGTCTAGCGTTTTACTCCGATGACAAAACCCAGGCGCGTCCCGGAGCCGGCGCCGCAAGACGATGATGATGGTATGTACAAATGAAAGAGGAATATCATGACATGTACAAATTAAAGAACGTCCACGGAAGGCTCACAATATATATATATATATATATATATATATATATATATATATATATATATATATATATATATATATATATATATATATATATATATATATATATATATATATATATATATATATATATATATATATATATATATATATATATACATATAAGAATTCGCGTCATGTGGCGCGTGGTAATACCTGTGTTGAGTAACGCAGCAGTGAAAGTAGATGTGCTATTGGAAAAAAGAATCGCTCCTTCAAAATCTTTATTACGAGCCCCTCCTTTGCCTTTCAATTGTCTGCTTAATAGCTTGCTAGGGTCTCGGTTCACGCAGTCTGGAGGTCGCAATGGTAGCGTAAGAGGGCTGTAGTCCAGCTGACGTGCTACCTAATGATCACGTGCTACGGTGGCGCTCGCGGTATTACAGGATGTTTCACATCCGCCGCTAGGGTGAGGATGGCGCTGGTGCATGCTCACATGTTTAAACCGGTTAGTGGCCTTTTATACCCAAGCGAGCGGAGGGGGGCAAAGTCGTCGATGTAGCTTATATGGAAGAGCACTGAACGCGACATTCGGAGGTGGTGGGTTCAACTCCCACCATCGACGCGTTGTTTTTCCTTCCGCTTTACATTTAATTCTCTCTGTTCCAATAATTAACACAAGACAACATTCCTGTAAATGTCAACAGTATCAATAAAAAAAGTTTGCCTTGCACTCCGAGACTGTTCGCTCCTTTAAGTGCTTTATTAACGAGCCCCTCGTTTGCCTTTTATTTGTCTGCTTAATAGCTTGCGAGGGTCTCGGTTCTGGCAGTCAGGAGGTTGCAATGGTAGCGTAAGAGTGTTGTAGCCCAGCTGCCGCCCTACCTAATGATCACGTGCTACGTGACGCTCGCAGTATAACAGGATGTTTCACATCCGCCGCTAGGGTGAGGATGGCGCTGGTGCACGCTCACATGTTTAAACCGCTTAGTGAACATATATACCCAAGCAAGCCGAGGCGGACACAGCCGTCGATGTTGCTTAGTTGAAAGGACGCTGAACGCGACATTCGGGAGTCGTGGGTTCGACTTCCACCATCGGCGCGTTGTTTTTCCTTCCGCTTTGCATTTAATGCTGTTTGTTCCAATAATCAACACAAGACAACATTCCTGTAAATGTAAACAGTATCAATAATAAAAAAACGTTTGCCTTGCACTCCGGGACTGTTCGCTCCTCTAAAGATATATATATTCAGGCAGAATGGTGATCAAGGTCCCATGGTCATTTTTGTTTTCCATGAAACGTTTATGAGTGGTGGGCACATATCTATATACACTGAAATGAACCTTTGTTTTTCAAAATACAACACAATTTCCTCGCACAAATTCTTACATCAGAAGAGGTGGAAAATGCTGTTATGACGATTTCAAAAAGCTGCATTGTTGAAGACCTGCTGCTAGCGCAATAAAATTTTGCCATCCATCATTATTTACTAACTAAATTTAACTTTTGATTTTACAGGAGCCATCAGAAATATGTTCTGTTGCTGAATTACATTTCGTAAAAAATCGCAAACTGTGCTTCATGAACGACGCGGTCCAATAATGTCCACACTAAACCTTGAATTTTGGCGTCACTCCTCAAGTTTTTTGGTGTAATATTATTTTTGTTTATTAGACAGATTACGTACCTACGTTCAGAGAAGCTTTGGAGGTGTAGACCGTAGGCGTTTTCCCACAGCTCATCAGAATTGTTCGAACTTTGAAAACAGCAAAAATGAGCAAATTTGATTCCAATTTAAAAACAAACGTAACCATTGATTTTTATAATGTTCCTTCTTAAGAATCCTCAGTACCTCATAAATATACGCACTAAACAAAGGGTGCAATATATTGTTTATAATTCTGAAAATGATTATTAAACTCAGCGCTGGTCTTGGAAATTGACAATAATAGACCCTATATCCTAGGACGTCTCAGTCAAGTGTTGCATCTCAAACTTTTTGTCCATATTCTGGAGGCGCTGTTCTCTATTCCTAGAATAATAGAAGCTCTAGAGTAGTCGGTTCTTCCCTCCATATTACGTTTAATTTGGCCAAAATTCAAATTTTTTGTAATGAACAGATTTTATTTGAAATTAAATAAACTAATTGAACTTCGATTGTTATTTAAATCTCCTAAACATAATCTAAAGTACTATAAAAATATCTGGTACTAATGGTATTCCATTATACAAAATAAAATATATAAATAAATATAAATATATAGACGCGTTTTCGTTATATATGAGTGCTTTTGTTTTCTCTTTAAAATTTTTCCGTCATATGTTATATAATTTGTAATAATAAGATTTATTTTTCATTAAAAAGATGAAGAGGCTGTGAGTAAAACATGCTAAACATCCTGAGAAGAGCCCATGGTCCCCTTTACAAGGCAATACAAAGGCAGAAGTGAACGCACACAATACAAATGTATTATTCATGGCTGGCGAAAACAACGAAAAAGTTTAAAGCTTATAACATTTATAAGAAACAAACTGGCTTAGATTGCGAAAGGTAGTGCGAAGTAAATCAATTCCACAATTATTTAGCTCATGAAGGAACGTAGGCAGGATGTGGGACAGGACTTAGTATTGGTTGAAGTAAGTTACATTTTATTTGAGGCAATAATAAAGCGTTTTTAAAGCTTATCAAATTGTTTTTTTTTTGCTTGTGTCAAGGTTAAACGTAGCTTAAAATAGAATTCGCTATATCTCGCAATTTCATGACGTAACGCAAGTGACAGATGCACTTCTTCTCTATCCCGTTTAATGTGCCACATCAGTGCACGCTAAATAAGGCCCTGTGGTTAAACTTTCAGTAGCCCTCTACTCCTCCGTACTTCATAGCCATGCCAGCTTCCGGACAAATAACGCTACAAACTGAGCTAAACTAAAATAGTTTAGTTTGTATTTGGTAAAAATGTTGGAAGGTATTGCTAGGCGCTTAGCGGCAGAATGGTTTTTTTTGTACTAGCATCTGCTTACGTATTTCATCATCAGCCTAACTTGCCGACTTTCATATACCGTGCAACGGTCGCACCATTATGGCCTCGCAGCGGCTTATCACATCCACAAATTTATGCTTTTCAGCCACGATCTGATACAATTACTTCCTCTTTGAATCTACTCTATTGCCTTCACTGGCTATCTTGACATAGATTTAAAGTACTGCATTTTCCCAATCATTCTCATTGACTTCCTCTAAAATAACCATCAGCTAACATATTGTTACGATGAAATAGCAAAAGGGGTGTTTATTTACAGTGATATGGCAGTGGGATAAGGTGAAGCCTACTAGCCCCAGGCACCAACGCTTCGTCTTCTTCTTCTGCCTCACCATCACCATCCCTCATCGTCGTCATTAGCGTGACATTTCCCCCCTACTCAGACGAAGCCCTCTGGGCGTGTTCGTGAGTCGTGCGAGGCTGACACGGCTTCAAGCGGGCAACATGACACAGTTCGGTTTTGGCAGACCGGCGACCCGATGCTGTCAGGCGGGCTATCCCATAAGTTAAATCACTAAGGCGTTTGATAACCACATATGGGCCGTCATAATGGGCCAAGAGTTTTTGATGTAGGCCACGGCGCCGAATTGGACGCCATAGCCAGACTAAATCACCTACAGAGTACGTGACCCGCCGGTGACTGGAATCGTATCGCACTTTGGAACGTTCTTGTGAAGCACCAGACCGTAATCGGGCGATTCTCCGAGCTTCTTCGGCGAGACAGAGGGTCTCAGCCAGGCAGGGGTCTTCACGGCTTGTGAAGGGCAGGATAGTATCCAGAGAGTAGCGTGGCGGTCTGGCGTAAAGCAGAAAAAATGGACTGTACCCAGTCGTCTCATGCGTGGCGGTATTAAACGCATACGTGATGAAGGGCAGTATGGTGTCCCAGTTCTTATGCCCTGCGTCCACATACATGGCTAGCATGTTGATAAGCGTTCTGTTGACGCGCTCAGTCAAGCCATTTGTCTGGGGATGGTATGGCGTCGAGTGTCGGAAAGTTACGGCGCATAAACGCATGAGCTCTTCAACAACATCAGCAGTGAATTGTCGGCCCCGGTCAGTGATGACAATTCGTGGCGGCCCGTGTCGTAAGATGACTGAGTGCAGCAAGAAAAGCGACACCTGATGCGCCGTAGCAGATGGAAGAGCGGCGGTTTCACAGTAACGTGTGAGATAGTCCACGCAGATTACAATCCAGCGATTTCCATCCACGGACTTCGGAAACGGACCTACGAGGTCAATGCCTACTTGATCAAACGGTGCTGTCGGGGTCTTCACAGGGTGCAGCAAGCCAGACGGAGTTGCAGTTGGACGTTTGTGGCGTTGACATTGCTTGCAACTGGCAACGTATTGTTCAACCGTCGAGCGCATTCTGGGCCAGTAAAATCTTTCTTGAGCACGGTGGAGTGTTCTAACCGATCCCAAATGCCCAGAAGTTGGATTATCATGCATAACACGCAATACGTCCGTGCACAACGTCTTGGGAACTACGAGTAGGTATCGCTGGCCGACAGGCGAATAACTCTTTTTCCATAGGAGGCCATCATGCACACAAAAACGGCTTGTAGGTACGTTGGCTTGGGCAAAGAGAGGCTGCAGACTGGTATCATTTTGCTGTTCCGTTTTGAAAACATTCGTGTCGGGGAACGCTGGCTCGAGGGTCGATATATAATTGTCGAAATCGTCGCTTTCAGGTCCAGTCGTGGCCATTGGCATCCTAGAAAGACAATCTGCGTCTGCATGACGCCTCCCGCTTTTGTAAACCACGGCAAAGTCATATTCCTGTAACCGGAGGGCCCAGCGTGCGAGGCGACCACATGGGTCTCGAAGGTTCCGCAACCAACAGAGTGAATGATGGTCAGTTACGATAGTAAACGAACGTCCGTACAAATATGAACGGAAACGCTGCACAGCGAAAACTACAGCTAGGCATTCCTGTTCGGTGACTGTGTAGTTTCGCTCCGGCTTGCTCAGGGTACGACTTGCGTACGCGATAACATGCTCTCGTTCATTGTGCCGTTGGACAAGGACTGCACCAAGACCGATTCCACTAGCGTCCGTGTGTACTTCTGTCATTGCAGTAGGATCGAAGTGACGTAAGATGGGTTTCGATAATAAAAGAAACTTCAGTTGACGGAATGACGCGTCGCAGTCTGGTGTCCAGTTAAAAGTAGAGTTTTTGTGGAGAAGGCACGTCAATGGGTAAGCAACGTCAGCAAAGCGATGTATAAAGCGTCTAAAATACGAGCACAACCCTAGAAAACTGCGCAACTCCTTCACTGTCTGCGGGGGTTTAAAAGACTCAACAGCGGCAGTTTTCTGGGGATCCGGCATTACACCATCACCATTGACAAGGTGTCCTAGCACCAGCGCTTGGCGCTCTCCAAAGCGGCACTTTTTGGAGTTCAGAATTAGGGCGGCGTTGTGCAGGCAATTCAAGACACGTACTAGACGGTCATTGTGTTCTTGGAAGGATTTCCCAAATATCACGACATCGTCCAGATAGCAAAGACAAATGTCCCATTTTAAGCCGCGCAAAACTGTGTCCATAAAGCATTCGAATGTAGCTGGCGCATTACACAGCCCGAATGGCATAACATTAAACTCATAAAGGCCATCTGGCGTTACGAAGGCTGTTTTTTTCTTATCTGCAGGGTCCATTGGAATTTGCCAGTAGCCAGATCTGAGATCAAGACAAGAAAAATAGGACGCACCAGAGAGGCAGTCGAGGGCATCGTCTATGCGAGGAAGAGGATAGACGTCCTTTTTCGTAACAGAATTTAAACGCCGATAATCGACGCAGAATCGCCACGAACCGTCTTTCTTGCGTACAAGAATAACAGGGGCAGCCCAGGGGCTAGATGACTCCTGTATCACCTTTTTCTGTAGCATGTCCTCCACTTGCTCATGAATGACTTTGCGCTCAGATGGGGACACGCGATATGGCTTTTGACGAATGGGACGAGCCGAACCAGTGTCGATGCTATGATGGGTCCGATGTGCAGGGCGAGAGGTTGGTCCATCTGTTTCAGAAAAGTCAAACATAGGCGAAAAAGGTAGAAGAATATCCACAAGAGTACGGCGTTGAGGTGAGCTGAGATCGGCGCTGATCATGCGGGAGATTGAAGTTTCATCAGCAGGCAAAGGTACGGTGGCACTCGTAGCATCTGTGACCAAAGCAACGACGTGGGGCGCATCGGGTCCACAAGAGGCAAGCTTCAATCCCGTTGGTAAAACTGCGGGCTCGGACGATGGGTTGATGGTCCATAACGAGGCACTACCATGATGCACGGATATCATACAGTGAGGGATAATTACATTTTTCTTCAGGCATGCTGAGTGAACTGGGTGCACCATGGCCTGGAATGAAACCTTCTCAAGAAGTGGAACGGACACGGGGACGAACATGGCAGACAAGGGTGGAACTACTGTGTCTTCGGTAATACTAAAAACTGTTTCTTCATCACGGCCACTTTCAAAAAGTGTCGGCAGATGCGAGCCATCAAAATGAACCTCTTGACTTCGGCAGTCCACGGTAGCGCCACAAAACTTCAAGAAGTCCATTCCTAAAATGATGTCATGCGTAGAGTGGGGTAAGGTGAAGCCTACTAGCCCCAGGCACCAACGCTTCGTCTTCTTCTTCTGCCTCACCATCACCATCCCTCATCGTCGTCATTAGCGTGACAATATGTTCTCCGACCTGCTATCTGCTCCTTTCCTATACCGAGAATGGCAGAAGCGATCCCAGTTCAAACTCATTTCGTTTGCCTCCACAAGAAATATGTTGCATGGTTATGGAACACAACAAGATAGATTGGATCCAAAGTGAACACGCTATAGTCTGCCTACGGGAGCCCCTCAGGGACGAATAATAGTTTTGATGCGGAAGCTCACACGGACTGCAAGAAGGCAGACAAAGTGCAATCCGATCATACCGATTTGCCGACAGCGTAGGGTAGTCATTTAAAAATAAATCAAATATTGATCTCTCATTTGCCAAGAGGGTTAATACTCTAAAGAGTATTACGCTTGTGGAATCGATTATAAAGATATGCTCCTCAAGGCGAATGACTGGTTTGTTCTCAGGAAATCACTCCATTGCCCACTTGAGTCTACAAAATTGATTAATTCTCTTCAACTTCACACCAGATTTGGTACCAGATTTGGTTCACCGGTTTTTCCTCCAAGCATACCGAGCACCAGCGTGTTAACCTCCCTGCTTTTCTAGTCTATTTTCTCTCTCTCTCTCTGATCCGGCATAACAGCGGGCGGATCTGGAACTTTGTAATTTCCTGTGCTGGTCGGTGGCCCTGGTTTCGAAGTAAAAAGCGGCCTCGGGCTAAGTAAAACGTGCAGAGCTATAACCTCACACGAATTTATTTCAAAAGCTACAAAATACAAGACGAAAAAAACTTCTCTACACACTTTTGCTCTTCCATCCCTGCTCAACGCAGTGAGGCACTCCAAAAACACCTCGCTGTATTTCTTTCATTCAATATATGTATGTATTCATGATTACATTTCACTGATCGCCCTTGTAACACGTTGAATATTTTTCCTGCGTTATTCTAGAGGTGACTAAAGGCACGCATCTTTTAATGCATCAGGTTTTTACAGAAAGGTATCAGAATACACTAATTTACTGGCGCAAGGTGTTTGCTATTTTCTTAGTGCATTTGTGATTTTTGTTACATAAACAGTTATGAGATAAAGGTATCCGTGTAAAATTCAATCTTTTAACGTCATATGCTAACAAGGGAGCAGCGCCGTCAGTGAATGCACATGCGCTCATAAATACCCGGATGTGGGGAACCATAGACACGCACATAGTTTGAATATTGAGACGTTGTCTCTGAAAGTATGTTCTACTCTACAAGTACACTAGCCTGTAGAGCCAAGGCTAACAACGGTAAACTCTTCTCGCGGTTAATGTATTAATTGCAGACTTATTTGTGGATGAAACGAAAATTCTATCGATATTATTCTATAGCATGGCACGCCAGCGTTGTAAATGTTTGTTTCAAAGCTGTTTACTTCATCATCAGCCCGAGTATACCTCCTTGCGGCGACCTCTGCCATTTTCTTCCAATTACACCGTCCAGCGCTAGCTGCATGCACCCCCTACGGATTTATTAATCTCACCCACTCACCTGTTTTTCGGCCGCCCCCATCTACACTTACCTTCTCTTGGAATGCAGTTGGTTACTGTTAAAGACCATAGGTTATCCTCTCTTCTAACTACGCGTCCTGCCCATGCCCATTGCTTCTTAATTTCGACTAGAATATCAGTAACAAGTTATTTCTATGACCCACACTGCACGTTTCAATTCTATTAACATTAAACTTACCATTTTTCGTTCTATGGCCCTCTGCGTTGCCTTGAACTTAAGTAGAACGCTTTCTGTTTTTATCCTTTGCAACAAGTCTTACAAGTCTGTAAGGGACTATAAATCCTATGATACCTAAAATGGACAAAAGATGCAAAAATATATGCATAAATTGAGTAATCACGACAAAGTTTTCGCAAACGCCTGAATGGCACTAAAGAAATGCTGCTGAACAAGCATACTTTGCACAAGTTCTTCAAAACCTTCTGAACTTTTTCCAAATTATTTTAATAAATGTCCTTCCCCTACAATCTGGCTACTCAGTGCCCCAAATCGTTCATGAGAGATCCGCATCTTCCCTTGAATTGTTCCGCTTGATGTCAGCGGAAAATTGCGATTAATGCGATTAAGGCGGAGTGCGCTTCGACCAGTACATGCGGGTGCATCTGGGTAATTTATGTCGGGATTAAAATACTCAGCTGTGAAAGGGGAAAAAGGGGCACAAACACAATCTGTACGCGACTGTCTCACATGGCTTGGAAACGGATTGGAAAAGTCTGCATGGTCATTTTTTTGCATAAACCAGCTGTTTGGTGGAAGTAGATCTCTTTGACTTGAATGTATTATTTATTTTAACCCTTTTTTCACTCAGCGTGATGTGTTCATAGAGAGAACACATGGAGGATGATATAAAATTTTGTCATGTATCGTGTTACAGACTACATCTAAAACTGCCTTCGCACTGGTGAGAAACCGCTTAAACATAAAACAGTACCCTATTTTTCATTCCATGCTGAACTTTTCTGCCCCTTATAAGAGAAATGGAAACACGCATATTACAAAGCGCAGCTGTATCGAACACTATTGGCTAAAAGCCATATCAGTGATTTGATTATATTATGCCGCATATTTCTAGAAATCTAAAGTCTAGATTATATACATATATAATATACATCGTTATACATATATACATCGTATATACATATATACATCGTATATACATCGTTAAAAGCCTTGTTCTGCAATTACTTGTTCTTCGTAGAAAAACATGCATGGTTACGCAATATTACTTGAGCTATTTCAAGATTTTCCCGATGCTCTGTTTTTCGCGAGCTTTGCTTGCTTTTAAAGCAAAATATGTAATCTGTTCTCTATTCTGCTGTTGCAAGTAGGAACTAGGCCTTGTGTTTTCCGGTAGTCGTGGACATATTTGGCAATAGATCATAGAATGTGGGTATTATAAGCCTAATAATTCTTCTGCAAACTAAAGTTCTGAGGGAGGATGCGAAAGGTAGAACTTAAATTTCATAAAAACGTGTTTTTTACATTATTGTTTTGGACTGGATGCATTAGACAAACTTTGACCAAAGTGTGTTGTCATCGGCGCACTAACGAAATTAAATTTCCCTTTTTCTTCGAGATCTATTGCACACACCGCAGAAAGCGCATATGAACGCTGATTTCAAGACGCAGCCTCATAGTGGGTAATAAACAAACCGCGGAGTACATCCCGAAATTAGAATTCTCGTTTTTCACTCTTCAGCCAAACATTACCGACCGTCGAGACTACAGCCGAGAACTAAAAGGAAAAAAAAAAAGAAAGGAAAGGCAAATCGGGCCGCGGCAACAGATGATGGCCTGGTAAACTGAAATACAACTGTGATGGTTTAAACCACGGAACGTACCGTTCGAACGCTGTTTTTGCAGAAGCCCGGCTAACCCAAGTGGTGTTGGTAAAATATTTATTGACGCAACGAGAGTAGATTAAAATGATTGGGATGGTTCCTGATCATTGGCTGATGTTTGTCTGGCCATGCTTAGCCGCGGCCGTTTCAGCCCAGTCAACCAGAACCTGCTGCCCAGACTCTGCAGCGAGGTCGGATCCGAGCTGGAGGCCAGAACTTCCCTGCCCTTTTGATTCGTGAGGCCCTGATAGGGCCGTGGCTGAAATCTTTGCATATCAACACTATATGATCGAAGGTGGCTCTAGACGCGCCTCATATACAGCATGTGGGGTCATACCTGCCCGGGTGAGCCAATGTCAAACAAGCTGTGAAGGGAAAGATTTTAGCCTATCGCTGCCGACAGACTATTGATGAGACTTTGAGAGAAAGGTGGGAGCCGTGAGATCGATATCTCATTGTTGCTGGTAGAGAAAATTTATATCATGTTAAGTGAGAAGTCTCACCCGCCTGTTTCGCTGGTGTTTGGTATGCTCCCTCGGTTTTAAGTGCTCTCCCGCAATTGCGTAGGCCGCCTCGTTGCCGGAGTTGCCTGCATGGCCTGGTACCACGACGATTTGAATCGGTCGGTGGGCTGTGGCACCAGAGGTTTGAAGTTATTCGGCAAATCAGTGTATCTTGTGGAATTTTGGATAGCAAAGCTGCTCGACAAGCTGAAATAAGGAATCAAGGAAAGTATTTCTTGACCTAAGGCGCTGGACGGCTATAAAGCTGAAAAAAAAGACAACATGAACCAATAGCCACATAGCAGTGTCTTGCTGAAAAGAATAGGTCAACGTCTGCACCAGGCTACCGTTATTTATAAATTTAGTTCATAAATTTGGATATCATATTTTTATAGCTTTAAACTCATTTTTCTCAGTTTGCACTGCTTGTAAGTGCACGACAGCTAGGAAAACAATCATTTGCAAACTCTTTCGCAAAAGGCTTCTGTCAGGATGGTGGACGGACAAATATTTTGTTGGGAGGAAGATAAGGTACTTTTTGGATTCCTAATTATTTTCTAAGAATATAAAGATACAAATATGTGATACATATTGACAACAGAAAAATAAAATTGATCCTTAAAGCGGCGAAATTTTCGCAAAAATCATACAGGACAGAAAAGTGACATTTTTCTGTGCAATGAGATTTCTAAGTTATATAAGTAGAAATGGTCCGCACAAGTTCAAATTTGAAATTCAAACTTGCAGCGAAATTGAAATATAAGTTTTAAAATTTTTGTTTTTCTAAACTGACACAGTCATTATGACCGCTGAAACGTTTTTTTTTCTTTTTGTCTCAAAGTGATGAAACCTAGGATATATTCTAATAAGAGAAAGATACGCCATCCCTGAAAATGCTCTTGAAATTGGTGGAAGAGTTCAAAGGTTGACCCTCTAGCCCTCCTCCTTCCTCAATTCTGCCATGTGTATGTGTGCAGTAAAACTGCACACGTGCGAAATAATACAAGTGCGCATACCTGGAGCGGGATAATCAAACCAACAGCAATAATAAAAAGAGCAGTGACCTCCACTTTATATGAGAACCTTTCTCCTGCTCTCCATTGTTGCAATGTGGCAGGCACCATGGCGCAGTTAAAGTTTTATTAGACAATTATTGTTTCATTTGGGCGTCGTAAAGATCTTGTATTGTTTCAGTTTCGGTTTAGCATAATTGCTTAGTCTGAAAGAAACGGTTTCGATATTTCGATTAAAATTGAGGTGTTTAAGCTCATTAATGTGCGATAATGTTACAATTTAAACTAGTTCACTCAAATTATCGTTTGCACAGAAACGCTAAATTTTCGGAACATAAAGGTACAACGGCGAAATTTCCTATTCGAATAAAAGTTAGCCTAATAAAGGGCATTAAGAAAAGTGTGTTGAGAGGAATGTATATCATGTTGCTGAAAGTTCAGCTAAAATAGCTCCGTATCGATTTTCTCTTATCGTTGCTTGTCACAATTCCCAATGTCAAATTTTATATTCTCTTTTTCATGCAATAATTGTAATCGATTTTGAACAGAATATTCACAGTTTTGAGCGGCCATAGCAACCACAGAAGAAAATCTTTGGCATTAGCTTTTCTCGACAGTTTACGACATGCACTTGTGATTTCCAGCTGGGATATTTATTTTGCATGAGCTGGCTAGGAAAGAACGACTCTGCCAGCGTCATCTATGAATATAAGAAGCTTCAATCAATCAAGGCTTCTGCTGAGTGAGCAACATCTTCGTGCGCCTTAAAAATAGCAAATAAAGTCTTTTCCCTGCATCAGCAATTGAAGAAAAAAAGGAAAAGATTAGAGATAAGTGAAATCAAGAAGAAAAATATGAAATTACATGAGCTCTGCAGGCTATGCTTCAAATTCACGCTTCTTTGATCATCAAGGACGCTTTGCCGATGCTGCTTTATAACCAGAAAAAGTTGAACGACCAACTCCCGACCACATAGTCAACCTCGGCCGGCCGCCATTGGCTTTTCAGGGAACCTGAACGTAATGTCTATGAAAGTTCGCACAACCTTGAAATTCATAACTAGAAACTGATATCTTAAGATCAAGCAAAATATTAGTTAGATTTGGCCGGCGCAGTGTTGCAGTGCTAAGACACTCGACTGCTGTGCTGAAAAATGCGGATTGAACCGCAGCCGCAGCGGCCGCTTTTCGATGTAGGCAAAAAACAAGACACCCTTGTGCTGTAATTGTCAGTGTAAGATAAAAAGCTACAGTTGATGCAAATATCTGAAGCTCTCCACTACTGCATATCTACGAGCCTGAGTCTCTTTGGGATGCTATGCCCTACAAATCAAACCAAACAACCAAACCTATAAACATAGTCGTAATTACTGGAAAGGACTATTTTTTGCATTCTATTTTTAGTTTAAAAAGCATTACTTTTTTCAAATAAGTCCCTGTGCAGGAGCTTACATCCAGCGTTTCCATTCAGTGTTCGCTGCTTTCACATGAGTGTCGTCTTTCGAATCTATGAGGCGTGATAACGTTTTCTTTCTGTAAGCGCATGTGGTCCAGATCTAGTTAAGCTGAATGTCTGTCATTTTGGCGTTTAATGCTTTTCCGTTAGTCTTCGCTCCCGATAGTACGCGTATTTTACAAGCAAATGTTTTTCATATTTTTTATATCTCATTGTCTTCTAATGTCTCTTATTGTGTGTTTGTGATTTTTGTTGCATCAGGTGTATTTGGCTGCTCGACTTCTACGTGATCGTTTTTTTCCTGATACCCTACAATCACCGTTCAGGATATAATTAAAAAATAGTTTTTATGCTCCTACCTGCACCCATGTACCGCTGCTTGTATTTTGTTCTTTATTGCGTTTTGAATGAAGATGCAATCCCAACTGCGCGGAAATGTCTCTCTCGCTGTGTACAAATTTTTTTTTTTGCAAGCTGCATACTAAGATTCTGTCCAGTAAAACGTGATTATTGAGTGAGTGGTTTTTATTAATAAATGGAGCTGGCACGAAGGTCTCTTCAAAGGCTAGGGGTAATAGGATCAGGGAGGTCACATTTTGAAGTCAATGCCTGCCTCACGTATAAACTCCCGGAGGTTTAGCAGCATGATTCGGGCCACAACACCCCCTTTGCTCCCTGCTATCCAAGTACTGAATATGTAACGTGGACTTGGAGATGTGCTTTTCTGATGCCGTATAACCAGGGCCGTCCCAGAACCCACATGCTAGGCGGGCGTACATGTAGCATTTTCTGCATAAAGCTGTGACCACGTGTTCGCCGTCATATTTTTGCCAACCTTCTGGCTCAGCTGCTAGATCATGGTGCCTAGGCTTTGAATTCGACCTCCATTTCGCAATCACATATGCGGTGAGTACGTACACTGTGCGCGCTCTTTGTATGAGAATTTTGGTCATACTTGTGCTTACGGTAAACAGCCAGATGCGCATTTATTTGCGAACCACTAAATATTGTTTCATTGATCGCAAAGATGCAACAATCTTTAGAGATATTTGGAAATAATATTGAAAGAGTCTGATTTCTTACACCGTCAGTTCAGTTCAGTTCAGTCGTTCAGTCGTGTCCGACTCTTCGTGACCCTATTGACCATGTCACGCCACGCTTTCCGGTCTCTCACTATCTTCCTAACATCACATAACTTCATCTGCAGTGCCTCGAGGATGCCATCTAACCATCGCGTTCGCTGCCTACCCCTTCTCCGGCGACCCTCAACCTTTCCCAACATCAAATCTTTCTCCAGCGACTCCTCTCTTCTCATCAGATCTCACACCGTACTGTTTATGATAGATAATTGCATTACCAATGCTAGACGATCCTTTGGAAATCTTCTTACAGCAGTCAGAACTCGATTTAACTAAACCCGATTTAACGAAAGTCTCGATTTAAAGAAGATGTCCCGATCCCATGTCAGGCGCCATACGGCCGATGCTGTGAATACCTCGAAATAACAAAATAAATTTCAGTATCTGTCACAATTTATCAACTTTTTTGTCAAAAACCGGAGATCAAAATTATAATCGTGGTCTGTTTTGTTGAAGACACCCGCAAATCTATTGACTGCAAACCAAAGGTGACATCGCGGAGAAATTTCGCCCCGCTTTTGGCAAACTGCACTCTACAAAGTGGGGGATTTATTATATTCTGAATTCAGGAGATTTTACAAAGCTTAAATAGCCTGCCGTCATCCCGGCGGTGACATGCGGCACTACTGCCAACACTGGGTGAAGGTCTGGATGCAAACGTCAACTACATCTTTGCTTGAAAGCTGGTTTTAGCCTCTTGGCAACATTCTTGCCGACATACAGTTTTCATTTCTTTTTTTCATAGGCGCTACCTATCGGTTACAATCGTCCACACAGACCGTAATTTTAATGCCGCCAGTGAGCATAGTGCGCAATTGCTGATGTCACATTTTGGAAGACGTAATACTACAAATTCCTGGTTCTTCATATAAGTTGCTCTGTTGCGTCCTTCGGAACACAATTTTATTTTAATCGAATTGACGCTTCTCAAGTACGATACAGTGATACTTTCTTGACGCCACTATATCGTATAAAATCGATTTATTCGTATAAAGTGACCGAGGAATGTGTCTCTCCATTTAACGAAGTTCTCGATTTACCGGTATAATAAGCGGCTCCCCCTCAACTTCGTTAACAGTAGTTTTAAGTTTTAACAGTGACTGAATTACATATCTTTTGGAAATTGCGCTTATTGGACGGAGATTGTGAATCTGTTGCTTCTACAAAGGATAATTTCTGTAGGATGATTATTCATTTAAATGAACTCAATGCACAAGGAACTCTGTGCACTTGCTCTTAGTGATGTGTTCTGCATTGCTTCTTGTTTATAGCTTTGCTAAATAAGTTCGTCCAATCTGAAATCCTGTTGATCAGAACGTATTTTCATATTAACCTGCACATACGTTATGTATATAGACCATTGTTTAAATGTAATGAAACCTTGATGAAAATAACTTGCAGTAAAGGTTATAGGAACTGGCTGTGGTGCGTGATGAGCGCAGGTAAAATCCTGGCCTATGCTCGCAATTTTGTTTCGGTTCCTTTTTTTCATTTTCCCCATGTAGGCATGGCCTTTTAGCTCTGCATCTTTTAGCTCTGCCAGGCGCCGCATTTTCTCTTGACACGAGGGCCACCGACCGTACAGGAAACGCCGGAATCAGCTACGGCCGGTTTTATGCCGGGTCAGCCTTTATCATTATAAGGTATACCGAACCCGGTATGAAGTTGATACATGCTTTTTTTTTTAAAAGGGAGCCCCTAGATTACGCTAGCAAATTCTTGCGGCACGAATGTGGTAGGGAAAAAGATTTCGTAATTCGAGTCGGCAATAATAGCCTCGAACGCTGGCACACCATAACCTTAAATATAAAGTTTCGGCTTCTCCGACTTCTTTAAATGCATAAATTCTGGCTTTCGTCTAACAAAGCTTGGTTATGGCCACTACGTTTTCTACTCTCAGCCTTACATCTGTATCTGTGTGGTGCACTCGTGTCTGTCAGTGCAGCCTTCCGGTGCTTGAACAGCTTGATCTCTACTCTCTGACCGATGAAGCTTGAACTTTCCTTTTTATTCAGCGCCTACACTCAAGGAGAGAAATATGCATAAGATGAAGTCGATAGTATTTTGATAATTGAACAAGATCTTAGCTTCTTTATTGACTTCATTGTTTCAAATAGAGAAAACAGTGTCTTTGCATCTTCAGTCACACCCCACATTATGCCATTTTGCACCACTGACATGTATTGATATTCACACATCTTTTTAAGAAGGATTAAGACACGTCATTGGAGACTGCTATTTCCTTCTCACGCTAGAAGTGTTGAAATGAAGTTTTGCAATAAACTATGAAAGCCACCTACCGGGGCATTGTCCTGATGAAGGCTATGATGTGCGATGTGCTGAGTGCGACTTAAAATGCTGCAAAGCACACAGCTGTGAGGCTGCCCAGCCCAGCAATGGTCCGGGCGCCAGTCGACGACGGCTATGGACATGGTTAACGATAGCGTGCGTGTTTTACTGAAAACAGATTTTCTATAAGTGTCCTTGTGATTGCAGAAGAGTTATAGATTCTGAAGTCATGACGGCACTAATACGCGTGTCGTTTTTGAGTAAAACACTGACACAATCATTATCGGCGTCCGTAGCCGCCATCGATGGGCACCCGGATCGTTCCTTGGCTAGATACCTCGACCACCTTCTGTAAATGATTTGTAGCATTACAACGGTCGCAATCAGTACATGACATTCTTGTCTAGATCATGACGATTGCCTGACCGGGCGACTTGCTCTGTCTACCGGAAAACTTTAGCGCGTATCGCTGTTCCGACGTCCGCTTCAGTTTCGAAGACAGCGCTAAGAAATAGGGGTACGTGTTTAAGCTTGTTCACTAGCTTCGCCCGTTCGAATCGAACGGAGCTCGTCACGTTGTGAAGCTGGAGGTTCCCCCCCCCCCGCCCCCCACACCCGAAACAGGTTTCCTAATCGCGCTGATAATCGCGAAACGTCACGACTAGTCTCAAATTCCGGGACAAGCCCTGTGGAACGGTTAGAGTAATCCCTATTTGTAAGGCTTAATCCTATTCATTACAGTTGCAGCTTAGCTGACCAGCCATGGTTAGCCCAGTTGGTAGAGCGACTGCACCAGAATGGTGGTGGTGCCGTGTTCAACAGCCGGATCAGGACGAATTTTTCTTTGACTGCGTAGTTTCTGCGAAAGTTGTATAGTTTTCCTTTGTAGCCATATGACTGCGCCTCGGTGGAAGTCAGTGAGGGATTACTCGCTTATTAGAATCTACTTCACGTTCGGTGATTCCCCTAAAAATTTGAACAGCACCATTTTCACTTTGAGTTAGAGATTAATTCGCTTTCGCCCTACTATCTGATCTCCTAACCATCCCGGTTAGCTCAGTCGGTAGAGCGACTGCCCCGGAATCTGAGATGCCGGGTTCGATTTCCGGACCAGAAAGAATTTTTCTTTAACTACGAAGTTTCTGAGAAAGCTGTATAGCGTTCCTTTTTAGCCATAAGGCTTCGCTTGAGTGGATGCCAATGAGTCATTACTCCCTTATTACAAATCTGCTCCATCATGGGGGATTCCTTTTAATATTTGACCAAAACGAAGATTACTGCACAGGTTGCACAAAAATTGAAAATAAACATAGAACACAATATACAATAAATAGAGAAATATATCTTGCGCCGTCGGATATATTATAAATTTACGCAATGCACCATGCATTTCTGCTCTTCAGAATCACTTCGAGGCCCGAGGCAGGTTTTGGGGTCGCAACAAATCAGTCCTCGTACTGTAGAAACTGAAACCGAGGAAGTCTGGAATCGTTTCCAAATTCCCAGTGATAGTCTGCCATTCTCGGTTGCCACAGTCAGTAAAGGCCAACGAGCGTTAATAAGTTAAGTGGTGCGTCATGCTTGTTGACTGTGCTTCAACTATCGAATTTCGCGCGTGTTTAATGATAGGTGCTTATTCGTTTTTGTGGTGCATCCCACAAACAATCCCCATCACAATAATGAAACAAATATATCGTCCATTGTTTACGGCTGCTTAAAATGTAACAATTTGTTTCCTAGTCCAAAAACGATTATTTTTGCACTGAAAATTTTAAATTGTTTACGTTTTGCTGTGCTGCCTAAAATAGGTCATTACCCCTGCGGGTACCTGCAATTTCTTTACTTTAAAAAGCAATCAGTGACTCGAAAGCCACACTAAAAGGGTCTTTTGAAAAATAACGTTGCACATATGACGGAACGAAGTTTTTACCCACGCTTGCCTCATAAGAACGAGGACATATGATCATGTAGTGAAAGAAAGGTTAGAAAACAACGCACGGAGAGTCTGTGACTACGCTGAATGAAATTCTCCATCAGTTGACTTCGGTCCGCAAATATCATAGGTACTCATCATCATCATCATTATCAGCCTGATTATACCCACTGCAGGGCCCGCCAACCTAACTTTCTGCCGCCCCCTGCTACGCTTTCCTTCCCTTGGAATCCAGTTTGTTATCCTCAGCGACCATCGGTTATCCTCTCTTCGCACTACATGTCCTGCCCATGTCCATTTCTTCTTCTTAATTTCTACTAGAATGTCGGTAACTTGAGTTATTTCTCTGACCCACTCTGCACGCTTTCTATCTCTTAATGTTACCCCTACCATTTTTCGTTCCATAGCCCTCTGGGTTGTTCTCAACTTAAGTAGCCTCCATGTTTCAGCCCCATAGGTGAGTACAGGCAAGATGTAACTGGGTTATACTTTCCTTTTGAGCGATACCGGTAAGCTGCTAGCCATAATCTGAGAGTGCTTGCCAATGCCCTCCATCCCAATCGTATTCTTCTTGTTATTTCCTTTTCGTGGTCCAGATCTGCGGTTACTATCTGTCCTAAGTAGACATATTCGCCTACTACTTCCAGTATTTCGCTACCTAATGTAAACTGCTGTTCCTTCCCGAGGCTGTTGAACATTACCTTAGTCTTCTGCATATTGATTTTCAAGCCTACCTTTCTACTTTTTCTGTCTAGGTCATCAATCATTATTTGCAGTTCATCCCCCGAGTTGCTTAGCAAGGCAATGTCATCAGCAAATCGCAGATTACTGAGGTATTCTCCATCTACCCTTATCCCTAACTGCTCCCATTCCAAGTCTCTAAATACTTCCTCTAAACAAGCTGTGAATAGTGCTGGGAGATTGTTTCTCCTTGCCTAACACCTTTCTTTATGGGAATTTTGTTACTTTCTTTATGCTTTATGCATAAATGCTTTATGCATAGGTACTCGGTGCCAGCGATAACAGCAAGTGTGTTCGGTAGTCTTCATATTACGAATTCGGGGTGCCCTTGGCGCACGTGGCACGCGTAGACCTAATGGGCGCGGCACCATTGCCATTAAAGTTGCGGATTCGGAGTAAAGTCCGTACGAGCCCAAGATGCTCTGCTGTCGACGCCATCGTGGAATTTCTGCAAACGTTTTGTGAGGTTTTGGTGCAACAAGATGTGTGGTCCTCTTGGAAGCGAATGTATTCAGGAGGACGTAATTCTGTAAGGCGAGGGACAACCGGCGCCTGATCACAAAGGGGTGGTGGCAGTGGCGTCCTTGCCTTCAAGCAGGGTGTCGCATCGGATATTTTCTTTTTCGGTTCGGTTTGGGCTCTGGAGACACATTCTATTTCGGTTTGCATAGGTTCACCACTATGCCCGAACCAGCCCAAACTGGTTCAAACGGGTTCCGAAAAATATTTCGAGTGTATTTTGTTTCCACTGAAATGTGGATTTAATAGATGGCCTGAACGTCTAGCGCTGGCAGTAACTCGGGCACAGAGGGATCGGAATACCAGCAGCAGGGAACAGCTTCAGCGCGAGAGAGATGGGCGCCGGAGACCAGCGATGGTGGCGATCGTGATGCCGCAGGGTTGTTTCTTCTTCGTCTTCTTTACATTTCCCCCGCGTGAAGAAGTCGCCATCCTGGCGACTCACGGGGAAGGGACAACCAGAGGGTTGTAATACGGCTTGAGGCGGCTAACATGGACAACCTCACGGCCGCGGCGGCGGTGGTCGGAAGAAGGGGTGACTGGCTCGATGATGTAATTAACAGGGGATGTGCGTTCCAAGACGCGATAAGGTCCGTGGTACTTCGTTTCTAGTTTGCTGGTGGCAGGAACGCATAGCCAAACGAAGCTGTCGGCCAGGAACGTCGGAGCAGGGGTATCGCTATCATGCTGATCTTTGCGATAGCCTTGAGTGTTGGAGGTAAACGTGCGAGCTAGCTGACGGCAGTCCTCAGCCTTCTGTACAATATCGGACAAAGCCTTGTACTCAGAGGCATCTGGATGGTATGGCAAAATTGTGTCCAGAGTACAAGATGGTTCACGGCCGTATAAGAGAAAGAAGGGCGAAAAACCAGTTGTTGCCTGGGTGGCAGTGTTGTACGCGAATGTTACGAATGGCAGTACCTGGTCCCAGTTGGAGCTCCCAGATTCAGATGTAACATACATAGCGAGCATGTCCCCAAGCGTACGGTTGAAACGCTCCGTGAGGCCGTTGGTTTGGGGGTGGTACGCGGCTGTAGTCCGATGTATCGATTTGCAAGCCGACAGAAGCTCTTGGACTACTTCGGAAAGAAAGGCACGACCTCTATCGCTCAGTAGTTCGCGAGGGGCGCCGTGTCGAAGAATGAAGTGGTGCAGGAGAAAATGGGCTACCTCTCGGGCTGTCGCCGCGGGAAGTGCAGCAGTCTCCGCATAACGGGTCAGGTGGTCGACGGCGGAGATGACCCATCGATTACCAGCGACACTGCATGGTAGCGGACCATAGAGGTCGATTCCCACACGATCAAACGGGCGAGCTGGACACGGTAAAGGCTGGAGAGGGCCAGCGGGGTGGCGAGAAATCTTGCGTTGTTGACAGGCGGTACAAGAGCGAATGTAACGACGTACGAAATTGTACATTCCCCGCCAGTAATACCTCTGACGAATTCGATCATAGGTTTTTAGGAGGCCGGCATGAGCGCTTTGCGGGTCAGTGTGATGGTGGGCACAAACCTCGGAGCGGAGGTGGCGCGGAATGACAAGAAGCCATTTTCTGCCATCTGAGTTGTAGTTCTTGCGGTAGAGCAGGCCGTCCCGAATGGTAAAATGGGAGGCCTGTCGGCGGAGTGCCCGAGGATGCATAGCCGCGGAAGGAGTGCCAAGGACATCTAGCAGGTTAGAAACCCAAGGATCTTGTCGTTGCTCGAAAGGCATATCCTCAATGGTGAGTGCTGACAAAGAGGCTTCAGGAGGGGATGATGAGTTAGGCGAACGCACCGGTGACCGAGAAAGAGCATCGGCGTCAGAGTGCTTGCGGCCAGAGCGGTACACAACACGGATGTCGTATTCCTGAAGCCTGAGAGCCCAGCGCCCGAGACGGCCAGACGGATCCTTGAGAGACGCGAGCCAGCAGAGCGCGTGGTGATCTGTAACTACATCGAAAGAGTGGCCATATAAGTAAGGGCGGAACTTCGTTATAGCCCACACGATTGCTAAGCACTCCTTTTCGGTAACGGAGTAGTTGGTCTCGGCTTTCGTAAGAGCACGGCTTGCGTAGGCGACAACGTATTCGGAGAAGCCAGGCTTGCGCTGGGCGAGGACGGCGCCGAGGCCGACACCACTGGCATCGGTGTGAAGTTCTGTAGGTGCAGTAGGGTCGTAATGGCGAAGGATTGGCGGTGACGTCAGAACATTGCGCAGCGTCGCGAATGCATCATCGCAGGCTGGCGACCAAGAGGGGAGGTTAGGGGCGCCTTTCAAGAGCTGTGTAAGGGGGGCTATGATGGTCGCGAAATTGCGAACAAAACGACGAAAGTACGAGCAGAGGCCCACGAAGCTTCGCAGTTGTTTCAAAGTGGTCGGTTTCGGAAAGTCAGCAACGGCGCGGAGCTTCTCAGGATCAGGCAGAACTCCATCTTTGCACACAACATGTCCGAGTATTGTGAGCTGGCGGGCACCGAAGCGGCACTTTTTGAGGTTCAGTTGAAGACCGGCGCGGGTTAGGCAGGTGAAGACCTGGCGAAGTCGAGTCAGGTGGGTCGGGAAGTCTGTTGAAAAGACGACGATATCATCGAGGTAGCATAAACAGATGTTCCATTTCAGGCCGCGCAGTACAGTGTCCATCATTCTTTCAAATGTGGCTGGGGCGTTACAGAGTCCGAACGGCATAACATTAAATTCGTATAGTCCGTCTGGTGTAATAAAGGCGGTCTTAGCGCGATGCTCCTCTGCCATGGGCACCTGCCAATATCCAGAGCGCAAATCGAGTGAGGAAAAGAATTCTGCGCCTTGCAAGCAGTCTAGAGCATCGTCGATTCTTGGCAGGGGATACACATCACGACGAGTAATTTTGTTTAGGCGGCGATAATCAACACAAAATCGTATGGATCCATCCTTCTTCTTAACTAGGACCACAGGAGACGACCATGGACTACAGGATTCTCTAATTACTCCGCGTTGCAGCATGTCATCGACTTGTTGGGCAATAACACGGCGCTCAGTCGGGGACACCCGATACGGCCGCTGATGGAGAGGTGGGTGAGCGCCAGTGTCAATGAGGTGAGTAACGGTCGTCGTGCGGCCCAAGGAAGATTGCGGGATGTCGAAGGAGGAGCGGAATTGGTGTAGAAGGTCAAGAAGTTGTTCTCGGTGGCGCGGCTCTAGAGCGCTGTCCACAGAATGGTCAAAAGGATCCCGCTGTAGCGGATCTGAAGGCACACGAGTTGGAGTCAAGGCGTCAACTTGGCAAACAGGGAATGACAAATCATCAAAGGCGAACAGAAGGTCCACGGGCTCGATGCGGCCGAGGCACTCCCCTTCGATCAACATAGCGGGAGACGCAAGAGGATTGGCTACCAGAAGTGTGCTAGCGCCGTTGTTCATGTCAAGGACGGCAAACGGCAGCGGTAAGTGGCGGCGGCGGCAGACAACGTTAGAGGGCACAAAGAGGACTGTCGCGGCGGTGGTAAAAGAGGCAGTGAGGGGAACCAGAACAGCGCTAACGGGTGGGATGGTTGTGTCATGAGCTACGAAGAGTTTGGCCGCAAAACGAGGACGCGGCTCGTGGAGCAGGGCATCAGACGGTGCATCACTCGATTCAATGAGCTCTACTTGAGGACTGGCGCAGTCAATGATAGCATGATGCTTGGACAGGAAATCCCAGCCGAGAATGACGTCATGAGAACATGTGGGGAGGACGACGAATTCGATGATGTACAAGGCTGCAGCAATGACGACGCGAGCAGTGCAGACACCTGTCGGCTGTATACTGTGAGCGGATGCGGTACGAAGCGATAATCCCTCGAGGGGCGTAGTCACTTTTCGGAGGGAGCGGCAGAGTTTTTGGCTGATAACTGATACAGCGGCACCGGTGTCGACGAGCGCAAGAGTATAAACACCTTCAACGATGACAGCAGTAACATTCGCGGGATTAAGACGAGGACTTTGAAATTCTGTCGAATACGCAGTTCGTGCCTCGCGAACTGCGGCGGTTAGTTTTCCGGCTGAGTAGCGGGTCGTCGGCGCATTGGCGAAACGGAGCGGCGACGTGGTGATGGCGAACGACGAGGTAGGAAGTCCGGAGGATCGGGGGATGCTGTTGGAGGACCCGATGGAACGGGGAACTGAGGGGCCAAATAAGGTGGCGCAGGCCGCGCAGCAAAGGCCATATTTATTCGGCGCCGGCAGTAGCGTGTAGTGTGTCCAGGGATGCCGCAGTGGTAGCAAATAGGCCTGTTGTCTGAAGTGCGCCATGGAGATCGTGTCTGAAGCAAGGGGGGAGCGAAAGCTGTTGGTGCCGACCGCATGGGGGGTGAAGCATAGGCATATGCTGGCTCAGGGGGTGAACTTGAAGTGACTTCGGCATACGTGCGACGCAATACTTGAGGAGGAGCCGGCGCGAATGCTGGAGCGTAGCTCAGTGGCGCAACGCCGGACGATGACATTGTGGGCGTGGGGAACGGCATTGAGGGTGCGACCGGAGCTGATTGAGGGACAGGATTAGGGACGACTTCAGACACATGCTGCTGGATTGCACGGCGAAGCTCCGGAACAAGGCCAGTTGGTGTCGACTCCTTAATATATGGCTGCAGAGACAGTTGTCGCGCGACCTCCTGACGTACAAAAGCCTTGATGTCTTCAGAGAGGCTAGATGACTCCCTCTCCGCGGCAAGTTCAGCAAGTGATGCTTGAGACTGGCGAATCAAAACACGCTCCTTGCGAAGTTCGTCGTAGCTTTGACAGAGGTCGTATATTTCCTTGACCGTAGTGGGGCTTTTGGCGACGAGCATGTTGAAAGCGCCGTCATTAACTCCTGTGAGGACATGACGTATTTTAACGGCCTCGGTCATGGTCGGGTCAACGCGGCGACACAAATCAACAATGTCCTCAATGTAACTGGTGAACGATTCACCGGGCAGCTGTAGTCGCGATCGAAGACGCTGTTCCGCGCGGAGTTTTCGGACGGTGGGGCGGCCGAAGACATCAGAAAATTTGGTCTTGAAATGCGCCCAGGTGGTAAAGTCGGACTCGTGGTTTCGAAACCACAGATTAGCGACGTCGCTCAAGTAAAAAATGACATTATTAAGCTTACGATTGTCGTCCCAGTTATTGTGGCGGCTGACCCGTTCGTAAGTGGACAGCCAATCGTCGACGTCGTCATCACTGCTTCCACTGAAGGTAGCGGGGTCCCGTTGGCGAAGGGAACCTGTGCAGGTGACTGGCGGATGTAGGTGCGATGAAGTAGGCTCCGTCATTGGGGTAGTCAACGTTCTGCTTCGAAGTTCCAGGGCGAGATGGGTACAGGGAACCTCAGCTTGACCTCCACCAAGTGAAATGTGGATTTAATAGATGGCCTGAACGTCTAGCGCTGGCAGTAACTCGGGCACAGAGGGATCGGAATACCAGCAGCAGGGAACAGCTTCAGCGCGAGAGAGATGGGCGCCGGAGACCAGCGATGGTGGCGATCGTGATGCCGCAGGGTTGTTTCTTCTTCGTCTTCTTTACACCACCTTTTATTTAATACTGAGTTTTCTTTCCTGTACCCGTATATATTAAATGCTAAAAATATATTACTAGTCCTTACGTTGTTCTTGTTGACCTATGTCACGGGCTTCACATTATTGCACGCACATCAGAAAATTGTTTGAATTGAGTTACCGACGACTAGAGCAGTGTAGGGGAAAAAGGTTATCTTCGGGGGCACATAAACAACTAATTCTTTCAAGCGTGGAAAGAAAGGTTAAAGAAAATAATATATCCTGTTGCGCTTTTGAGCACGCAAAATCTCACATCAATTTTATTTTGGAGCTAACCCTTACCCCTACAGGTGCAGCAGTGTTTTGTCTCGCTCCCAATAAAAGATTTTGCGACAGCTTGTAAGAAGGAGTATAGTTGATTTTTTTGTGATAGGGGTGCGGAGGGGGAAAATTGTAATCAGGGGATCATAAAGCCTCTATTGTCAGTGAACAAAAACTGCTCTACTCAGTCTCACAATCTGCTTGCAGCACTAATGCAGGAGCGCCTCGGTACAATCAGGATGATGGGCACTATAATAATTTACAATCATGTACCAACTAGCTAAACTTTCCGTATTACTGCACTATAATAAGTAATTGTGCTTCTACGCGACTTTTGCCCCCCCCCCCCCATTGTTGGGGGCGACATTGGGAGCTCAATTATCATTCGCAGTGCCCCGAAACAATCGGCACGCAAGAGCACTATCAAAGTGCGCATCGTCCTGAATTGGGCAGGATCAGGCTGACAGCATACCACACATAATAGTGACGTGTGAACACGTAATAGCGGTCCTCGGACTGACGGTGTGTCGTGTGAATCGCCTTAAGGAATGGTTCTTGCAATTTGTTCCAGTTAATGTAGGTTCTGTTTGGTTCCGCTTCCGGTTCACCCCTGGTTTCATGTAATCGACTTTATGCTCCAACTCCGTCTAATAGCTGCTTTTGAACGAAATTGCTGGAGAATACTGGTCCAACGAAGGAGTTCCTGTCGTCTCCCCTCGGCGGTGCTAGAAAAGGGCTCATGAAACCACCCTGCGTCGAAGAAAAGAGGAAAATGTTTATTGGGCTCTATAATGTTTGTCGGTGCTTTTGGGATGTTTTCAGATATTTCGTTTTGTTGTATCCCCAATAGCCTTCTCCGTCAAGCTCGTCCACTTCTAACCAAGGTCGGCTGCCCTCAGGCCACGGCCCCGTTTACCTGAGGCCCCGTTGGCAGTAGCCGATTGAGCTCGCTGTACCAGCCTTTTGGTCGAGGCAGCGGCTGCTACATAGCAGTCTCCCATTGTTCTGCTCTCCACTTTTGCATTGTGGGCACCACGTCTTTTTTAAAAAGCCAATGTCATGTACTGTAGTGGAGATTTTTCGTCGCACCTGACACATGCTCACTTATATCGTAGGGTGCAGTTTGTTTAGTATTTGCAACTTTGGGATGCAACTGTCTATAACTGTCTTCAAATGGCAGATTCCTGTTGTTGTTTTTTAAATACATAGTGCAACAAATATAGGACAAGCGAGTAGACGGGAACAGCGCTGACTATTCCTGTTTGTTGAGAGGTCCGGTTGGCGGTGGATATCGCATTCTTCTTTCTCTATGCTTTTCTGGACTGGCCAAGTGTTCATTGTGCGCTGGCGCGAGTTTCGTGGTTTAGTCGGGTGCTCGGAAAGTAGTGTATCCTCGAACAGTCCGGTCGGGCTTATAATTTTTTGCCGCCCCCGTATGCCTTAGTACCCACATAATTCTGTGTGGTCGGCTAGTCTTCTTCATGGTTTCTAACTATTTCCCCTTAGGCGTATACGGAGCCTGAGAAGAAGACCTATACTGCCATTGATGAAATTTGCTCAAAATGAAGCTAGACTTGGAAGCTATAGTTACGCCGAATTCCTGAAGACAGCGACTGCATGGAGCAACGCGGCCGATGTGTTATTTAAAATTGGCGAGTCAGCACAGAACACTGTGATCACTCACAACCCTGAATTGCCGTGCGCGTAACTTCGTTTATTTACGTACCCCAGATTATTGCGACGCATTGTTTCTTGGTTGTGGAACGCTTGGCTTCGCCTTTCGACACGAACTGGGAGCATACACGGTAACGTTTTCCTGTCCGTCAGGTTTCTGGACCAGAGCAGCAGTTTCAGATCCAGAAACGTCATTCTTTTTACTTAAAGTGTACAGTGCCTTACACCCCGCTTTGAATGATATTGCATTGCAGTGTTGATCTTTCCAGTCCGCGCCCCATACTATAGATGTTCGTTCCCACATACGCAGTTTATTCATCGCGCAATCAGAAATACCACAGCCTCAACAATGTTTACCTGTCTAGGAAATATTAGCATACAGTCGTAAGATAACGATAAAGAGTAAACTATCACCCGACATTGAAACACGGCCCCGCATGAAATAGGTACCTAAAGATTCCGAGATGGCATAAGAAGAGCTTGCTTATCTAGGGATCAGGGACTGTTAAATTGCAATCTGACGCTCCATCTCTGCACAGAGATTTCCTGTCATCTCGGTCGTGTCCAGTGTGAACTGCCACTGGCCAGAGGTTGTCTTGTGAGTTCAAGCCCGAACGGCCATTGGTACATTTTCAAAAAAGGATGCCTCAGGGCCGCAGAGTTAGGTGATTTTATATCGCAGTTATGAAGTAACCAAGTTTAGTATTAAGGACATATGGGAGCGTTCTACTATTGCACGGTTAGCCTTAAAGGAATATTGTGAAAATTTGTACCGAGCCGCAATGGGGCTCGATCTATTTTTGTTGGGGAGATAGTAGAATGTAGCGAGCCTGCATAAGGCATAGCATGTCTTCATAGCGCTGCCACTGGTTAGAAGTTGTCTTGTGCGTTCAAGACCGAGAGGTAGTTGGCACATTTTCGAAAACGGATGCCTCAAAGCTACAGAGTTAGCTGAGTGAAGTTATGAAGCAACCAGGATCAGTATTAAGGACATTTGGGAGCATCTACTGCTGCATGGTTAGCTTTAAACGAATATTGTGAAAATTTCAGTGGGGCCACAATAGGGCTTAAATTATTTTTTGCTGCGGAGATAGAACAATTTATCGAGGCTGCATAAGGCATAGCATGAATTCATGGCGCATAAAATTTGAATTTTATTACGTAGATTACCGAACGCTTCACGAATAAAAGCTGCATGAGCAGCAAAATATGTGCGAAGGTAATATCCTCAGTTTAATTTTGTACGAGAACTGGCATAAAATGTTTCGTGACGCTTGGTATTTGAGATAAGCTTCTTCATTATAACCATGAAAAATGTCAGGGGTTAAATATGCCAAACTGAGCGAAAGCACTATTCTTTCGGCTTTATTATTTTTGCTCAATATTTGCTGCCCTCCACATGACATTTACCAGGCACAAACGTTTTGTGGCTATGAGTCTGCTGCGCTGCAGTTTTACCATTACATATCTTACCATCTGGAAGCCAGCGCTTCAAACGTCGGAGGTATAACCATAGCTTCTGCGACCGGCTCTACTGCAACGGATCGCTATTGATCTCGGAGCCGAAACTTGAAGCGCCATCTTGAATCCGGCTCGTGTAACGGCGGAAGTTTACGCCAATTTACATTTGATCATAACGAGTCTAAGAACCCGCTAGGGTGGCTAAGTGGTTAAGCCGTTTCGCTATTGAAACCTAGTGACAGGGTTTGAACAGGGTAGCCAAAAAGGAT
Source organism: Amblyomma maculatum (assembly GCF_055883805.1). Lineage (NCBI taxonomy): Eukaryota > Metazoa > Arthropoda > Arachnida > Ixodida > Ixodidae > Amblyomma > Amblyomma maculatum. Next base: position 74,043,645 of record NC_139351.1, read on the forward strand.
GAGGGCAAAAATAATACAGTTAAATTCCTTGTACAAACAGATTCGCATAACAACTAAGTTTCAGATTCCGACAAAAATATTCCACCATATACATAAGTGAGTTACAAGACTTTTACTTGTAAACACATTTAACAGCCTGGTCACAGTTCTATCCTGCACAAAATGTACACTACTTATTACCAGGGCTGAAACGTTATTAACCCTTTAACCACCAATTTATTTTCCGAAAAACATACCAAAATCGCCCATTTTGTTTGTGACCATAATTTTATGCATGTAATTATGGTTCTGAAAATATATTACTTCGATTGTTTGTGGTTAAAATTAACACTAAAAGTTAAAAAAATCTGTTCACGAGGGTGGCTTTCCCACAGTGCATGCGCATTGTGAAATGACTCTTTTGAGCCTTCAATAGAGGGTTTACAAAAGTAAGTCTGGCAACCATGAGCGGCATGCTGATCCGGCGCTGGCAGCCATATTTTGTTCACTCCATCCGTTCGCTTTGGTTCGCTTCGTGTCTGTCCATCAGCGCCCGCCGTTTTGTCCGCGCTTTTCATGTTATAACCTAGAGTGCTGTGCTTGGACCTCTCTCCTGTCCCTGGCGGCGTCTGTTAGCGAAGCCAAGAAGCGTATTTTGACAGCCGAGGCGTAGCGGTTGCAAACTGCTCTACAAGTCGTGCATGGGCCCTTTGTCAATCCGCGCCGCGTCATCCGTATCCAGGTACAGTATCTAGAGTTTTGTAATGTGCAGATTTTTTTTGTCTGTGTGCCTTTGCTACTTACTTTAACGACTAGGAGAGACGATCGCGAATTTGCTTGGCTTGCGCATCACCGTCGCTCATCCCACTGCTACCAGTGGGATACTTGTTGGTGAAATGAGCGAGGATGCAATTTGTTTTGAGATGAAAGAATCGTGCGTAATTTCATGTAAGTCGGAATGGCGCTTAGCACTTTCCTGCCTATGCCGTCGACGTAGTTATTGGCATGGGTCTCGGAAATAATCGGGGGCTGCGTAAAAAGAAAAGAAAAATGCGTCATCGTAATTTCTGCTTCCAGTGAGTGAAGATTGATTGGTGTGCAATAGGCGATGATGAGATAATGAAATATTTGTGATTAATTGACCAATTGATGAAATAAAGCAACAAAAAATAAAAAATGTAAATTGAGGGTTTAAAGGTGACAAAATTCTCAGAAGGAAAAACCAGTACTTGGTGATGCTAATAAAGAAAATTTAGAATGTGTAATAGATTAATTGAAATATTTGAATGTGTTCAAAGGTGTCAAATTGCTTAGAATGGAAAGGTGATTGTTGCTGACCCTGAGTATTGGTGTATCAAAATATAAAACATTATATAAAATAAAGAAACAAATAATCAAATTATAAAATAAATAAAAGCTAAAAATTCAAAAAGGGAAGAAAGAAAACGTATGTGTGTGTGAGAGAGAGACGCTATCGCGTCATACAATTAACGGCAGAGCTTAAGTGTCCCGCTGATGTTTTATAACAGTATTATACAATATAAATCTGACCTAATGAACACAGCCAGTTGCACCAAGCACTGACGCTTCGCAGTAATATGAGTTGACTTTTCAAATTTATTTTCGTTTCAGCAGAGTTCCTCTTCCTCCGAGTTCCTCGAAACTTCCTATGGCAGCACTTTCATATGAGGTTAAGGCTTCAAATGTCTGCTGTCTGACAGAAAGAATAAACAAGAAATCGGCATATTTACAAAATCAACTGAATTTCAGGTGGCTATCAATTAGCTAACCATCGGGCGACTCGATAAAACGCACAAAAGTGAAAAGCAAAGTTCATTATTTTATCAGCCGCACTAGCAGGTATGAAGGTACAGAATGCAAACCTGAGCTGCGTGCTCTGGACGCAGGCCGGACTTCGCATATGACTTCGCTTGTTATCACGTGATAACATCTTTCGAAACGGGCTGGACGTGAGCATATTGCAACACACTAGTGAGATATCATCCTTTCCTGCTTTACCAGACGCCGCGGTTTTGGCAGCCGCTTTTGCAGCGTGAAACACGCACCTCGGGCGCACTAGACAGCCGTATTGCTCTCTGCACCAAGCACTACAATTTCGTACTACTGTGAAAAGTTGTTTCGGTAATCATGCCCTTGTCTTAAATCAAATACACAATGGTAAATGCAATAAACTACAAAAGGTTTCAAAGAACGTGTTTGAACTATAGCGTTCGGTATACATGCATTGCTTCTTCTCCCATGTCCTCCATCGAAGCATAAGCTTATCCTTACAGTAGCAACACAAGCAGACATGGCCAACTGCCAACTGCTTGCGAATGGTTGGCACCAGGTTGGGGACTGGTCGCTGGCCTGTTTTGTTGGCCAGCAAAGGTAGAGAAAACTTGAAGTGTGGTTGGCTGCCGACTACGTCGGTTTGCAATTGACAAGGTAAGTTGGCCCAACGTTTTGCGAATACCAATAGCCTATCCTCTTTTCATGCACTTCGGAATGCGACGTTTAGCCAACCTCTTTACGGCGTTGTTGGCCAAGCTGAACCAGCGATATCAGTGTATAAAATGTAGCCGAGGTTCCGTAAAAGAATAAATTAATTTTCTTAGTATCATGTGCATAAAAACTGAAACTTAACTACTGTAGCAGCAGACACTAATAAAGATGCATATTTTCCGAGCATAATGATTACTTCTCTACGACGCCAAAGCATGTGCTAAACTGCGGGCAACTGCCGGCAGCCGGTTTCCCCACGCGTGACCACTTTCCCGCCTTTTCTTCAAGCGGCAAACGTCTAGGCTCGCGGCGTGCCGGTCCTGCTCAGTGGAATACTTCTGTCAAGGCAAGTATATTTCTTTTTGTCTGATCTGTTATGATACGGGGCTTGAGAAGCCTGCTGGCGCAAAAGGTCAAACGCATGAGAATTGAAAACAGAAGGAGCACCATTTTTGTACATGTATAGTTTCGTGCTGCTATTATATGTATTGAGCGGTCGAAGGCTTCTCGTTGTCTCACTTGTTGTAAAAAGCGTTTGTCTTTACTCGTGGCCAAGGCATTGAGCTTGATCTCTCCGCGACCTGGTCGTATATCACTCGCGATGTAGCGTGCTCTATACATGTCGCGCTGAGAGTTAGGAAGTGCGTTAAAAACGCACTTTTTTTCTGCTGTGTGTGCACGAGCATGTTGTGTGGTGCTGCATACTGTACACTAGCTGTGTGTGAGGCCCCACTTTTCTTTGTGCACGTCAGCGTTATATATTTGCGTTATTTATCGTACCGCGCATATCACAAATGCTCCTTGCGCTGTGATTTAAAAAAAAAGATTGGTTCACAGGAAGGGAAAGGCGCAGTAACTCTTGCTCTCTCGACACCCTACCCGCGCCGTATGGGAAGGAAGGAGGATGGGAATGAAAGTGGACAGAGAGAAAGAGGAGCCTTAGTGGAGGACTACGCAGTAATTGCGACCACCTGGGATTATTATTATCTTTAACGTGCGCTGATATCGCTCAGCAAACGGACGCCACTCCGTTTCGCCACAAACGAAACGCAGCCGCAGCGGTCGGGTTCGAACCCGGGAACTCCGGCACAGTAGTCGGGCGTCTTACCAGTGCACCACCCCGGCGGGGCACTCCTGGTGCCGAGGCATCCTTGGTCAGGATGGAAGAGCCTCCAGGGCGAGGCGCGGGCATTGCACTGCGCCCGTGCTGACCTCTGCCACTTCCTCAATCAATTCATTGAATGTCCTTTATTGAATGGGAAGGCTCATGGCCATGGATGGGGATAAAGGGGAGTAGACATAATCTTCATTGTTTAGGTCGTCATTCGAATCACATTGCTCTAACCAGGCCACTAAGTGAGCCATACTTGGCAAATATCATCTGTGTGTTAGCATCAGTTTCTAGAAGGGAACGGTAGGTCAGGCGGTAGGGTTCGATCTCGGGGTGTCCAGTAGACAAAGCAGGGCAATCCCAAAGTAAATGAGATATGCCGCCGCAGGTTAGAGTCGTACAGTGGGGGAACGTAATCATTTTCTCCGTATACTGACGCCAGCGGGCAGATGGGGCATGTAATTTTTGGTAGTGGGGACTGCGTGCTGTGATCTGGAGATTACAAAATTAGGGGACACTTATAAGCACCGCCATTAAAGGTATGACACGATAGCGTTTCGCACAAAAAGATTGTTTTTTACATTTCAAATTTTCTATTCTTTACTCCCTTACTTTCTTTTTTTTGTGCACCAATACTGCGCATCAGTAAACATATGTTTTTCATACTGAGCAATTTGACACCTTTGAACGCATTTTGTATTTCAAATTATTGCAATTAGTAATTGAACAATTATACACTGTAGATTTCTTCATTAGCATCAGCAAGCATTGGCTTTTTATTATGAGCATTTTGACTCATTTGAACCCCTCATATCTAGTTTCTCATTTTTTTTTCAACTGTTGCACTTTTTTGGTCTATTACACTCTAACCTGTCTTAATTCGTATCATGCATTGCCTTTTCGTTCTGAGCATTTTAAAACCTTTGAACCCTTCTAAACCTAAAACCCTTCTAATGTTTGATTTGTTTGATGGATCAATTATTTACCATGATTTTATTAACTTGTCATAGCCTCATACACTCCAAATAATCATCAATCACTAGTACCACAAATTTCCGTGATACAATTTTGTATGCAGCCCTTGATTATAACTGACACGAGGTGCCAACAACAACTACTAATATGACGTCGACAGCCTTTTGGCCGAGCGAGATGTATAAGGTATCGCTTAAACTTCGTGGGCACCGGCAGTGCTAGTGAAACAGAGCACTAGAAGCAATTTCTGTGTAGTATTTGAGACATTGTAGCTGGACTGCCTTAGTTCTTGATTTAATTATGGCCTGAAAATTTCAGTGTTTTCTGTTTTCAGCTGCCATATTCCTCATCTGCATTTATAGGGTTGCCCAATGCTGCCAAGCAAGGATTGCAGGCTGTTGTAACAGCTCAGTTTAGATATTTTCCTAATGCTTTAATTTTTTTATGGATTGACCAAAGCACAATGCTTAACATGCATGGAATTATGGTAAATGCAGCAAGTGAGCAGTGCAAAATCAAGAGCAGGCCTGCTTTTACGTGGGTAGATTCTGCTGTATTGTAGAGTTTTCACTGATAACACAAAAGTTTTACTCTCATTCCGTGCATGCAGTGCTCCCTCGATATTACATATCAAGTGCCTAACCAATGGAGGCTCAAGTCATTCCTACCCCTCCATTTTCTTCCCCGTATTCTTGCTCATCTTGCTTACCCTGCACCTGATATCCCCCTACTCTACTGCAGGCAATTCCATTGTAAAAACAATACTTTGTCTACGTGCCTGCTGCATATAGCAATACAGATTTCATGCAGTAACGGTGGGCATATATAGGTCTATAGAGAGAGTGGAGAGTTTGCTGTATGCACGGTGCTGTATGTGAGACATGTTCAGCTTCTGACGGAGTGTTCCGGTCTTTTTAAGGCTGTCACAGATCTCGCTCATTGTGGAAGGACAAGCATGACCAGGTGAAGCTTGTGGCATCATGGAGAATATTTTAACAGCAAAGCGTCGCCGAGAACTTACATTAGCATCAAAAGCGGTTCTGCAGTGCTTGAATGAGGTTTCAGAAGCGGCTGCTCTTTGACAGATTCTCCAGAAACTGTTATTCCATCAGTTCAAGAGTTTCTTTCAGAGAGTACTCCAGAACAAATGATTGAAGGCGATGGCTCTGATGCGGCCTCAACCTTTCAAGATCATTTTGAGGATTCACTACCTGACCTTCATTCTGAGCATCAATCTGAGGGTTCATTACTAGATTTTGCAGAACTCACTGAGCCTCTTCAAGGCCTCTTGCAACATTCTACACAGCGTGAGAGTTTTCAAAGCCAGTTGGCAGCCTGGGCAGTCAAATACAACATCCCAGGAGCAGCTATTGACTCTTTGCTAAACATTTTGAGGACTCATTTTTCTAATCTTCGCGCAGCTATAAAAGCCTGTCCACTCCCTGCAATGTACCGGTTGTCAAAATGGGCGATGGGGAGTATGTGCACATCGGAATTTTTGAGTGTCTTTCAAAAACAATGGATACCTAGCCTCCTTTGAAAGATGTTACAGGCATTTTCTTTTCTGTGAACATTGATGGTTTACCCTTGTTCAAAAGCAGTCACCAGCAGGTTTGGCCCATTCTTGTCCAACTGCACCATCCTACCAGTCAGCACCTTGATTCTGTGTTTGTTGTGGGTGTATTCTGTGGTTCGTCAAAACCACCCTCTCTCAGTGACTTCCTCAACAAATTTGTCGGAGATTTACAGCTTCTACTTTCACATGGATTTTGTCACAAGGGTATTCATCATGTTGCTCTCCTGAATGCAGTACTATGTGACGCACCGGCAAAGGCCTTTGTAAAAGCTACTAAATTGTACTAAGGCTGTTTTGGATGTGATAGATGTTGCCAAAAAGGAGTCTACATTGGCCGTATGAACTATCAAAGCTTATATAGTGCACTGCGGTCTGATGAGTCATTTGAAAACCAAGAGCAAAAGGAGCATCATACAGGCGTTTCACCCCTCACTGCAATTGGCATTCCAATGGTCACAGCATTTTCGTTAGACTATATGCACCTCCTTTGCCTTGGTGTGATGAAAAAACTGATTGCTTATTGGGTGAAAGGTCCCCTGAAAGTGCGCATTGCATACACCTCAGTTATGCATGCATCACAAATCCTAAAACTGTTTGGAAGCCGTGTGCCCAAGGACTTTGCTCGAAAGCTATGGCCTCTTCAGATGTTTGAGAGGTGGAAAGCCACAGAATTCAGACACTTTGTCTTGTACTCTGGCCCCGTTGTTTTGAAACAAGTGTTGCCACCAGTTTTGTATCATCACTTTCTGCTACTGCATGTTGGAATAGCGGTCATGTGCTGTCCTTCAATGAAATGCTTTCTTGACTTTGCTGATGAAATGCTTCACAAGTTTGTTCAGCAGTGCAGAATCATCTATGGACCAGAATATCTTGTCTATAATGTTTACTGTCTTGTACACTTGTGCCATGATGCTCGTCGACTTGGCTGCCTTGATTCATTTAGCTGCTTTCCATTTGAGAATCATCTAAAGGATTTGAAATGTCTTGTCAGATCAGGTAATAAGCCTTCGCAGCAGTTGTACACCAGAATTGTTGAACAGCAGAACTCTAGAGTTAGCACTCCTTCAAATGCTGATGCTGTAGAGTTTGGGGTTATTTCATCCTCTATCCATTCTTCTGGTCCTGCTCTTTCCTATTGTGACTGGAATCAGTACCGTAAAGCTGCATGGAAAAATAGTTTCATCAGCACAAAGGCTCCTGACAATTGCATATTGCTCACCAAAAACAGAGTGGTTCTAGTTTCGAACTTCCTTGCATCTGGATCCAGCACTGTCATCGTTGGCAAATTGTGCAAAATTGAAGGACAGCTCTACACTCGCCCCTGCAGGTCATCGTTGCTGTCAATATTTGTTCTGTCATCTTCTGCTGGCTGCTTTAAGACATTTTCATTTGTAGACATTGTTCGCAAAGGGCAGCTTTTGCCATACAAGGGGAAATACGTTTTCTGCCGTTTGTTCCATCACTTTTAAGCTGGGAGCTGTCAATGGGGTGTATGTCCTGCTGCATTTTTTTTATTTAGTGTTTCATTTTTTTAATCTTAAGTTTGGCAAGTATGTGCTTTGACATTGAGTTGCTATTTGTTCAAGGAGTTCTGCAGTTGTTGATTTTGAAATTTTGCAGGTTTCACATTGTGGAATTTGTAGAGGAGGGAAGCTCGTATGTCGTTCCTACAAACTGGGTCGAGGAAGCTGGGGCTGGAACAGTTTGTTTCTGGCCGCCAACAACGAAGAAAAGTGAAGTTGACCGCATGGTACAGATTGGAGCAGATGTGGAGGATGGCTGGAAGCCGTACCCAGCTAGGATTCTGTCTACTAAAAGTAAGCAGCTTGTCATATAACTTCAGATATTTCATGACAAGAGTGGAACTGTGTGGAAGGATCTAATGCGATCACCTGCATTTATTTTTCAGTGCTGCTTCTTGTCTGACGTTTAACTGCCTTAATGTTTTGTCCATTAAATTAATTTTTTTTCAAAACTAAAGCAATATTTGCTGTGAACTGATGTTTCAGCTAGTCACTGTTGGAAAATTTTAATATTAAGCAGCCAGTTATATGCTTGATTGTACCTGTTTGTATTCTCGCCTAAAAGTGAAATCATTGCAGTTGAAAACAAAGTGGCATGCAATCCTTTGGAGTTTATGTGGCAAGAGTACTCGCCCCTGTTCAGTTACTGTTGCAGTTCCTACTCAGAGAAGTTGGAACTAGTGGTGAGATAGGCAGAGTTTTGAAATGTCAGCTTTTGGACTTAATTTTTCAAAGTTCCTTGAGCTTACGTGTTGCCTTAAAGGTTTTTGTTGTGTTGTCTTCAACTTTCAAATGACCTTGGTTTTTGAAACCAGGCACCTACATGCGAGCCAAGGAGTGTTTAGTGAACGCATTGGTTACATCTCATCTGGAGTCCGAAGATTCTGATGCTGCAAAAGAATGAAGGAGGATGCGAAAAAAAAGGATTTTCACTGATAGTGAGGATGATCTGTCAAGCTCAAGTCTACATAGTTCCTTCATGCAGAGTGAGTGTTTGACAGTTTGCTTCTTGTATACTTCAATATGTTTTGCATTTAACCTTAACATAGAAGCCTATTTCAGCCCTTCGTCTTATACATCACAAGCTGCAGAAGTTTGAAATAGTTCCTGTTGCTTACTGGCGGGGATGCAAGGAAAGCAAGGAAAATAGCAGTTGCACCTTGAGGAGCTAAACAGAAGGCGTGATGGAGTATTGATTGCAATGTCTTAGTAGTGAACTTTCTTGGTGTTATTATTGGCTTGAAACTTGCTGTTCTTGCTGTTCTGCTAAAAAGTGAATGCTGGCACTTAGGTCTAGTGTATGAGATTATCACATTGTGATTGCATTGTTTGATGCAGAAAGTTAACTGCCGTGCTAACTTCAAAGGAGGCAAAAATGTTACACGATTGGCGACGAATGCATATGAAATTGGCATACAATGAACTTCCTCTTACTGTATCATCTGACATTTCGTTTTGCACGTGATTATGTAATTTTTCCAACATGCATATCTATTCAAGTGGTGCAAGTGGTCGACTTCAGAGTGGTTTTGTCAGAAATGCTTTAGAAAAATTTTGCCGAGAATTCATTTTGGAGATTTTTGGGTGGAAACAGCATTCACTGAGTTTTTTTTATATTAAATTAGACCCACTCTCTTCTGTAATGCCATTGGGTGGGAATAGTTCATTGTTTAAGGAAAGCTTCCAATCAAGTTGCAGTAGGTTTGTATTAGGGAAGTAATCATTGGCATTCATATAATTGCATATAGCTACGAACGAAAGCTTATAGCTATGGATGTGCTTGGGACGATGCTATTGAGTAATTACTGCCCCATGAAAAATCTACTCCACCTTAGAGTGCACCAAAGACCATTCTAGCTCACTTTGAATTGTTGATCAATTCATTGTTGCCCCACCAAATGCTAGCTCTCTCAATTTAGATCATTTATCGATGAGGTGGTGGTCCCAGGTTGAAATGCCAGACCAAGATGCATTTTTCTTCAGTTACAAACTTATATTACATATAGCTGAACTTGGCGTGAATGGCAAGGGTAATTACTCTCCTATCATTGACTCTGAATGTTCAGTATGGATTATGTTCATGCAATTATTTCATTCTAACATACATGTAGCTCAGCTGTGTACGTTTTATGGATTTTGCAGATGAAAGCCCACTCATACTAGTTGAAAGCGATAGAGATGAACCTCGGTACAATAATGGGAAAGAGTAGATGCGGCAGCACCACGAACCTGGTAAATAAATGGCTTGCTTCAATGTGCAGCTTCACCCAGAGCAAGCGGTGTTAATCAGTATTTGAAAAGTTGCCTTACTTAAGGAGACATTTTTGTGTGTTACAGGTGCACAAAGGCAAACTGTGCAACAAGCCTCACAACCATCTGGCTCAGCCACAAGGGATGCACAGAAGAGGCTAAATACCTCCCACACTCGAAAGCATGACTCGTGCGCTAGATTTTATTCACATAAATTCAGCAAAACCTCCACGAATGAACAAGGTATTCACTCCTCCGGTAGTGCCCATTTCGCCCTTCAGTCTGTGTTCATAGTAAAATGCACTGTTACTGCTGTTTAATTCGAAAGTAGTTTCATTTGCATTGATACTGATGCAGGGTTTTAAATGTAGAGTACCTTACAACAGTAGTAAGAGTAGCCCAAAGCAGTAGATTGGTTTGTGTTGAGCGGATTTGTCATAATATAAAGCTGTGGCATGTGCACGTGCGTTTACGCATTTTCGTATATTGTAAAATGGCCTGATTGTTTTTTTTTCAGATATATTAATTTACTAAAACATTTCTACATGTGTTTAAAGGCTGAAAACATGCAGCCCTCCTTAATGTGCAGGTATAAAATTCTTTGTTATTTTTGAGCTAAAACACTGCAAGAACCGATAAGAACTTATAAAAGCTTTATATATTATAGAAGAACTAGTTTTTCTGTTGTCACATATTTCTTCTGCCTTCATATGTGCAGTACCTTTTCTTTGTGGTGAATGCAATAAATGATATTTCAAGTTTAAGAACTAGGTCTAGCTTCAGCAGAGCAATCTCAAGTGACTGGTACGTGATATGTATATAAATCTGACTGTGCTATGCTCCAGTCGTTTTTGGATAGTCTGCTAATGCCAAGAAACATATTGGGTTGCTTGACTTGTAAAAATCTTTTTCTTTCTTTTAGCAGCACTGTGGAGTTCTGATATGTATATTCTTAGGCTTCCTCAATTAGGGCCTATTACAAATGTTCATAATGTGCTGAATGCTGAGAAAGACACTACCTCATCTAATAATTGTAGGAAGTGCTGCTTACGTGCTTTTATTATTATTTTTTACAGAATCAGTAGAGCCTCCTCCAGAGGATCTGCGCAAATCTATTAAAGAGTTATCTGAACGTCGTGTCGGTAAGAATGCATTCTGGATTCATGGATCATTACTAAACTTTGAATTTGCCGGGCTTTTGTTCGCACAGGAATCATGAGCACTGTATTTTATTTGCCTTTCTTCCCTTTAGTGTTTTTAGAGATTTGCAATTCAATACAGCTGATGGGAGTCATAACAGATCAGTTAGCAGCTGTGAGTATGCATGAAAACTCGTCAAGCATCATTTCTTGAGTCAAGTTCTCTTACTTCTGGACATTGTTTGCATTTCTGTGAGGCATCAGCCACTAGAAATCCTATAATCTTGCATGTTCTCCCGAATTGCTGCTTATCGTTCAATGATTGATCCTTGCATGCATGAATTATTTATAAAAAAAAGGGATAATGCTACAATTGTGTTGGATATTTTTTTTACGGACAAGTAAAAATTGCAGAAAACATCAATACAACAATTCTAGGTTAGTTGCTAAGACATAATATGTATACTTTGATTTCATGGTGTTCCAAGTTGGATGTACACATGTAGCTGCAGTTATATGCAAATGTAGCTGCATTGTCTGAACTGGTTAATTATGGTTCCTCCGTAACGTGGGTGCACATGGAGCGAGTTGGTGAAATTATTATGCTTTGCTTGCTTGTTATATCAAAAGATATGCCACAGCTATTACTATTGTGAGAGATTGGGGTGGCATAGTCGCTTAGGGCATTAGGATCGTTTACCAAAAGAATAATTACTGAAGTTTTGAGCTCAGAAGTATGACTGAATCAGGGTCTCATTATACTGGAGCAGAAAGAAGCACTAGGGGAAATTTTTTTCTTGTTCTCAGTCATATGTAAATATAATAGCACACACCAGGCATTTTTTGAACTTTTGCTGGTGGTTGGTGCACCCTGTAGAATTAATGTACATTGCTGTTTTTATTTCAGCCTTTGAGAAGAAGGTTTTTCAAAACCAGATAATCATCTTGTCTGAGCTCAAGAATATGCGGGCAGCAAGCAGTCATCTGGACCAGGAGGGGCAGCGATGATCAGGCTGCCAGAGGAGTGTCAAGTGCTTCCAGCATCCTGTGCTGAGGACGTGCTCGCACTAGATGAATACCTTTCATCGTCAGAAAACTCGGACAGACTGGTAAGTTTTATTTTTCAAGCCATAAAGCCTAAATGCCGCTTGCCATACACTGTGGTGATGTGGCTAAACATACCATTTCCGAAACTGCAGCATGCATCACTGGCCTTTTAGTTTTATTTTGGAATGGCATCACGCTGTTCTACTTGCTACTCATATTTTTCTCTTGTGCCCGCATGCTGCCTCCACTTTTCAATTCGGCTGAAACATTGAGTTATGAGGACGCATCACTGGACAGGTCACAGTCTGTATCTTGTAACCACAATGAGGCCATTTATAACAAAGCACCACTGCTACTACTCTGCACTGCGAAAAGGCTCGAGGTAGCACTTTCAATTTTGGAGCAATGCTTGGGTGCTCCCTACAGTCTGTGCACTGTACAACAAAGCACTTGACGAGTCCATGAAATACGGTCGTTTTAGCTTACCCTTCATCTCAAATCAATGTTCAGGTTCAAATCAATCTTCAAATCAATGTTCAATAAATAAAATTGCTTAGGCAAATGATTTTCACAGTTTTACAGAATTTGAACTTTTGGAAAATTCGAAGAAATTTCTGAATGCCTAAATAAATATTTTACTGCATTCACAGTGTGGCTCCCCCTTCTTTTGTTAATTTGATTTCATGATTGTTTCTGAGATGCTACATTCTCCTTTTTCCTAATACAGTGCTTACTTGCCTGGCACATTTATGCTTTCAAAATGTTTCGTTTTTCACTATGGTGAGTTGCCACTGAACATCTCGCATTTGGGCAAGGCCTATGTAAAACTTGTTTAAACGCCCTAGTGAGGCATTGTACACAACGCCAACAATTTGCAGTTGTGCTATATGATGGAGATCAGTCCAAAAAGAAAACCTGTATAGCTTTTGTGCTGCAGTTTCTTCTCTTGAGACGTTTGCTGTGTTATTATTCCCTGAATACTGTAGCTTCTCCCCCCTCCCCCCCTGCAGTCCTCAAATGTCCACCTCTAATTTTCTGGTGATAACCCTGACAGTACCAAAGGGATTCTTTGCTAGGGTCATAATCACGTAATTCAATATTTTTGAGCAATGCACCCGCCATTCAAGACTAAACATGTTTTCGTATATTCCAGGTCAGCTACTTCTCGAAATATGGTGGCAGGGATTTAGCTGACACCGTTCGCAGGCTGCTCCGCCAGCTGCTCTCCAAAGGTGCAGCAATCCAGTTCAGCTGGAGAGGAACAGGAGGAAGCAAGAATGCATTTGCCAACTTCAAGAATTTGAACATGATACTGGGTAAGTGCTGTGTTCCCTACCCTGAGCAAGTCACTCATATGGTCTTGATGTGCCTTAAATGTCTTGATATGTAAGGCTTGCTGCCATACTACCTCATTGGAAGCAGTGAAAATTAAAAGATACTGATGCACGTTTGTGTAATATGAAACAGCCATAGACGGAAGTCATGTGGTTTTTCTTAATTGCTTCATTAAAAAGCTATAGAAAAAGTAATTCTAATAATGACATATTCCTTGTGCTGCTGGTACAAGAAAATAAGATAGAACAAAGTTTTATTTTTGTTAAAGTTTCTTGCTCAAGTATTTTTGTGGCTCTCTGCTTGTTTTCCCTTCTTGCTAAAAGAAATGTGTACTCTTGAATTTTATGTTATTATATTAAGTATTTCTGTTTGTTGGGCAGGCTGTGCAAGTGCTAACCATGCCAAAGAAGCGTCTCAGCGTGAAGTCAGTGCCATAGTCAAGCGATGGCTGATAGGAGCTAACGACAGAGAAGGAGGCCGCACTGAAAGGATGGTCAACACCTCGATGCGAAAGAAATATAGTGCCCTGACGTGAACATGAAACCATGAACACTGAATTGCAAATGCAAAAGACGCAACTCTTTTTTTTTCATCATGTCAAAGGCCAAAAGCGCAGAACTTTTTTTGGTCTTGTCACAAAGTCCAAAAGTGCAGCTTTTATTTTTTTTGGTCTTGTTACAAATGCGAAAGGTGCAGCTTTCTTTTTGATCGTGTCACGAAGGCCAAATGCGCAGAATTTTTTTTGGGTCCTGCTACAAAAGTGCAGCTTTACTTTTTGATCATGTCACAAAGGCCAAATGCACAGCTTTCTTTTGGTCATGTTACAAAGGCCAAAAGTGTAGCTTTCTTTTTTTTTGGTCATGTTACAAGGCCAAAGGCGTAGCTTCCTTTCTTTTTTGGTCATGTTGCAAAGGCCAATGGTGCAGCTTTTTTTTATCATGTCACAAAGACCAAATGCACACCTTAATTTTTTTTTATCATACATAAGTTTTTATTTACTGATGTTTGCATGCAACTTGTATGCCTCAGGTTTCCAGTGCAGGCGTCGCGTAGCGAGGGCCACACGAAGGCATTCCTTCAGAGCGAAGCGTGCGAAACCGCAACCGAAACATGCACCTACCGGCTACCGCTTGCCATATCACGTGACGGCTAATTTCCCATGATTCTTTCCATTATATTTTTTATGACTAGGCTTCACTTTTCCGCTGCGGCGCTCCCTCCTAGTTTTTTCTTCCTCCATGGCAGCAGCGCAATATCGGGCCGGACGAGTGTAACTCGTCATTGGCGATTTCGGTACGATATCGCTTGACGAGTACAGCTCAGGGTTGGCGGTTAAAGGGACAACACGCTTCAATTTAGCCATTGAAGGTCCTTTCGATGTCAAAACATTGTTGTTTTTATCATGTACTTTAAGGCGCTGCACTGCAGCCATATTGTAGAGTTACTTGTGGTGTTGTAATACATTGTGGATAGATATCATGCATTTATTGCTTACAAACACAGGATTTTATCGCATGTGTAGTTACTGAAATCACTTTGTAAATCTATCAGTTCAGATTGTGAGATACTGGAGCGATCATTTCAAAGAAATTGGTTCTCTTGAAGAGGTATGAGTTGAAGCATTGAGTAGCGTGGTCCAGAGTGTAAGAGCGAGAAAAACGCAAATGCTTAGCAATTAAATTTTTTCACATGCGCAATCTCTGGGCATATATACAAGTAAAATAAACAAGCGGAAGATACGGAAACCCAAGATTACTTTTCTTTGGTTAAATGTGTTAGATTCGCAACAACTAGTCCATATGGTCACCATGTTAAGACTGTTATATTTTGTGTCTTTAAGCGCAAATGGGAACGTATCGGAAAGAACCCAAACTATTCTGCAAAAAAAAAAAAAAACATTATTTAGCATAATTGTTTTCAATTTTAGACACTCGTTGCAAATTGGATGAGGAAGAAACACTACAGCTCCCTTGCGGTAGAACATGAAAACACAAACGGCAATACACTCATTTCAAAAGCTTACTCCAAATACAGTTTACGAATACCTGCCCGCAACCGGCAGTCCCCAAAAGCAGTTTTTGTATGAAAGATATGTAAGTGCCAGTGACTTTTGCGTCGGCTCCAATTTTCTAGAACTTCCGATCTATTTTTGTCAGCTAATATTTTCTTAGAATCACTGACATATTTAAAAGTTGGTCTTTACGGTGGTTCACTACAGCATATTTTATACTTTGCTGACACTAATTGATGTTAGTATAGTAAATATCTATCTATACGGAACAATCTCAATACACTGCATTGGTCCAGGGGGAGTTGCGGGCCACTGGTACGCGCATAAACAGCCTGGTCCGCATATCTGATAAAGTGATGCTCCAAGGGGGCACTGCATAGAACGAAGAGAGAAAACAGTTGGCCACAACGTGAAAGTTGCTGTAATTTTGCAGCTAAAACATTCTCCGGACAAATCTGGGCACAAAGCTTAACACAGGTGAAAATATTTATTACCATAGTTTGCTTAACAATATTAAATCACTACTATAACATCATATCATCAATATTAAAGCACAAGATGTCCGCTTTCGTGGTATTCTAGAATTTTATCATCACCTTTACAATTACTCTGCGTTATAGAGCCAGATAAACAAGGAACATCCTTGGAGACTTCACCACCGCAGATGACAACACACATTGAAAGCCCATCGGAATACTAAACATCAATCGAAGAATGCGCGGCGACAAAACACTTAACTAAAATTGCGGTGCTACTGTTCGAACCAACATCTCATCGCATCGAATTCTAACTGTTCATATATTTTCTTTGCAGCCAATTAAACAATGCTATTCTATACTGGTAAGGTTACATTTCGTGAAAGTAGTAAATTGGACTGACAATTCAGCGTCCTATGGTAAGGGTAGTTAGAAGTCTGCAGCAATAGTCTTTACAGCTAAAATAACTAGTTGGAAAATACACACCATTCAGCATGTTGTACAAAATAGAGAATTCATATGGGATCTTTTCGTAAACATGTTTATACAGAGGTCAAAATAAAGCTCAAATTTGTATTTGAGCTTTTCTTGAATTTCCACTAGTGCTCTCGATCTTTATTGCCGCTTTAAAACATTACCTGTTGTTTAACTACGTTTTAGCCTAGTGGGGTAGCTAAAGCTACGGCCTACTGGCTACGCTAAGGTTCAGCTTAAAGAGAAATTATCTGTCTTTTTCCCTTTTCCTTCTTTTTCTCCTTCTCTTAATTTTCCTTTTCGTTTTTTTTTATTTGTCTGATCCTTCTCCTTTTCCTTCTTTTTTACCTTTCTCTTCTTCTCCTTCTTTTTCTTCTTTTCTTTTTCTTCCACGGCCGGCATACGGCACACAGTGTCACGGCGCCACGCCGACGGCTTGAAAACTAGCGCAGTGTAGCTTTCGCTTCAAAAAAGAGCTATCATTTTGTCAAATAATGAAATGGTAGTATAAAAAAAAAACATTGCTTTCCTATAAGTGCTTCGAGCAAATATTTCATAGGGCGCAAAATATAATCATGAAGACAAATACAGATGACGAAAACGCTGGCAGTCCTTGCTTAAGCGAATATATATATATATATATATATAGTGAAAATTGAAAAGGGTGAAGGGGAAAGGTGTTAGGCAAGGAGACACGATCTCTCCAGTGCAATTTACAGCTTGCCTAGAGAGTACGTGTTTTCAAAGGCATGAATTGGGAGCAGCTACGCATCAGATCCTATAGAGGATATCTCAGTAATCTGCGATTCGCTGATGAAATTGCCTGTTAAGTAACAGAGGAGACCAACTGAAAAAAATGATAAATGATCCAGAAAGGAGAAGCAGAAAGGTAGGCCTAAGGATTAATATCCAAACTGTCACGTAGTTCTAAAAGAAAAACGCTCAGTCCTCAGAGAGGAACGGTCCAATACTTGGATTCAGGCAAGCTAAATAAGCAAGCGCGGCCGCAGAACGCTAGCACGAGTCCGACGTCATCGTCTTTCCCCTAAAGCCATCCGCCACCTGACAATGCTAGGTGTCAATATGTAGAAGACTAAGGTAATGCTAGACAGCACCGGAAAGAAACAGCATTTAAAATAGGCAGCGAGTCATCGGAAATGGTAGGCGAATATGTCCACTTAGGAGAAGTAGTGACGGCAGACCCCGTACCATGAAAGGGAAATAACTAGAATTAGATTGGCATTTAGCGCATTTGGAAGGCAGTCAAACTTTATTACTGGCAGCTTACCGATATTATTCATGAGGAAAACATATTGTGACATATATGCCCTGCATCGCTGGACGTAAAACAAGACACAATCAGAAGGAGTGACACAGAAGACGACAAAGTGGCAGCAACGTTCAGTGCTAGAAGAAGGTTAACGCTGCTGTGATTCTGTGCTTTGTGTACTGCGTTATCCTGGACTAATCTTCGTGCACTAACCTTGCCACGTAACATCTTGGTGGAGGTGATCAAAGATCCCCGTGGGCACACATAAATCCCTTTAAGCAACCGAAAGCTGGATTTGCGCAGCGGCCGCCACCTACCTGGGATCACAACGTCAACAACGGCCACTTTGACCTCTGAGGCAGCTCCTACCACGGCAACAACATCGGCGCAACACCTCGTCCTCACAAAAATCCGCCACCCTCCCATCTTCAATGGCGAAGACAAGACAGATGTTGACGAATGGCTGGATGAATACGAGCGATGCAGCTGGAAGAATCATTGGAACGCGACCATCATGCTGGCTAATCTGATATTCTATTTGGTGGGAACCACTCGCACATGGTTTCAAAATCACGAGCACGAGCTGGTGACCTGGGAAATTTGCAAGCAAAAGCTTCACGACTTGTTCGGAAAGCCCATTGGACGGGCTCTCGCAGCCAAAACCGAACTTTCGTCTCGCGCCCAATCCACCACGGAGTCCTACCTGGCCTACATTCAAGACGTGCTCGCGTTGTGTCGCAAGGCGAACAGCTCCATGCTGGAAAGTGAAAAGGTAGGGCGCATCCTCAAGGGCATCGCAGATGACGCGTTCAACATCCTCTTCGGCATGGATTACTCTACCGTCGAGTCGGTGCTTCAAGTTCGCCGAAGATTCGAGCAGGCTAAACAAGGACGCCTGGTACATCGCTTTGAGCGCCTTCCGAACACGGCAGCCACATCATCCTGCGATGATCTGGCTCCTCTGCAACAGCCACCTCAGTCCGCAACAATGACTCGGATCGTCAGGCGAGAACTCGAGGCTTTAGCTCCTGCACCATTCCCACTCCAGTGCCTAACACCGTGGCCATGATACAGGCTGTTGTCTGACAGGAACTTGCCAACGTCGGTCTTTCCTCTAACCCCGTACCGCCCTCTTCACCATCGCATCCTGTTCCTGTAGTGGCTGCTGCAACCACTAGCCAAGCTCCCCCACGTCGCTACGTTAATCGCAATCCTGCAGAGTGGCGCACCTCAGATGACAGGCCAATTTGTCTTATTTGCTGTCGATCCGGCCACACTTCCCGTTATTGCCGCAGTCGCACCTTCCCCACACCTCGTTCCTATTACAACGCTGACCATCGGTACTACTACGGACCTCGACGCTTCCCTGCCCAACCTGAACAGCTCCGCCCCACATATGATGGACCTGGACAATTCCCTGCTCACCCAGATGAACCTCACACCGAAGCCGTCTCAAGTGTCCGTCACCCCAGCCGATCTCCATCTCCACGGTCTCGTCGATCTCGTTCACCGCTACCTCGTCGCAACTCCTCCCCATCATACGCCGGCGCCCACTAGGGAAACTAGCGAGTGCAGCGCCCGGGAGTGACGCTGCATTACCGACCCGGACTGTCAAATCGGAACTGACCCTCTCACCAAGATGTAACCTCATTGACATTTTTGTGGACGGAGTCTCAGTTTCTGCCCTTACTGACACTGGCGCCCACATTTCCGTCCTCAGTTCCTCGCTCCGTCAACGCCTCAACAAAGTCCCCACACCCGCTTCCTCATCTACCGTTCGTGTTGCTGATGGCAATACAGCTACTGTGATCGGTATGTGTACTGTGAGAATTACCATTGCCGACCGCCATATTCCTGTCCTATTTACAGTCCTCACCAGTTGCCCTCACGACGTTATATTAGGACTCGACTTTTTAATTGCACATTCCGCGCTCATTGACTGTTCTTCTGGACTGCTTCATCTGGACCTGCCACTCTGCCCTGACAAACAGGCCTCGGATACCTCAGCGCTCCGTCTCCGCTCCTCTACATTTACTCGCCTGCCACCATAAGCTGCAGTGTATGTGCTCATGTCGTCTTTCCCCTCCGTTCCTGATGGCGACTACGTCGTTTGCCCCATAACCGACGTGACACTGCAGCGTAGAATCGCTCTCCCTCATAACATCGTGCACGTAGAAAATAACAACGCTTATATTCCAGTCTTGAACTTCGGCCTTTTTGTGCTCATTCTTCCTGAGGGCATTACTCTCGCCGAACTGACCCCACTGTCTGACGTCACAGTTGCCGCTCTTTTGCCTGACCCTACTGCTAAAGTGTCGACACGACCTGCACCGTCCCCATCTCTAGAGGCCCGCATATCAGGAATGGTTGCATTGAATTTGCGCCCTGACCGTGCTACAGCACCTACGAGTCTTCTGAATTCTTACAGCGATATTTTCGATTTTGGTGACCGCCCCTTAGGACAAACGTCCCTCGTTACTCAGAGTACCGACACCGGAGACGCCCGCCCAATTCACAGAAGGCCTTATCGAGTCGCCATTTCTGAACGACGCGTCATACAAGATGAAGTGGACAAGATGTTAGCAAAAAATATTATAGAGCCTTCGAGCAGTCCCTGGGCGTCGCCTGTCGGGCTTGTTAAAAAGAAGGACAATACCTGTAGATTCTGTGTTGATTACCGACACCTCAACAAAATTACAAAGAAAGACGTTTACCCAATCCCCAGGATCGATGATGCCCTCGACTGCTTACACGGTGCAAGCTATTTCTCTTCCATTGATCTTCGGTCCGGTTATTGGCAGATCGCAGTCGACAAACGGGACCGGGAGAAGACCGCCTTCGTCACTCCCGATGGCCTGTATCAATTCAAGGCGATGCCTTTCGGCCTGTGTAATGCGCCCGCAACATTCGAGCGCATGATGGACTCTCTCCTGCGCGGCTTGAAATGAACGACGTGCTTGTGTTATCTCGATGACTTCATTGTATTTTCTTCTACATTCGAGAGCCATCTCCATCGCCTTGATGGCATTCTTGGCGTCTTCCGAAGAGCTGGCCTTCAGCTAAACTCGAAGAAATGTAGCATCGGCCGACGTGAACTCAAGGTGCTCGGTCACGTGGTGGACGCCCGTGGCGTTCAACCCGATCCAGACAAAATACGTGCTGTAAGTGCATTTCCTACACCCCGTTGTACCAGTGACGTGCGTAGTTTTATTGGGCTTTGCTCCTATTTTCGGCGGTTTGTACCTAACTTTGCGGAGACGGCTCGTCCACTCACCAATCTTTTGAAGAACGACGCTCCATTTTGCTAGGACCAAGAACAATCCCAAGCCTTTTCTGCGCTCATTGCAGCCCTCACCAACCCGCCCGTCCTGGCACACTTCAATCCTTCGGCACCAACGGAGGTACGCACCGACGCCAGTGGTCACGGTATTGGTGCCATACTCGCCGAGCAGCAGATGGGTCGCAATCGCGTCACTGCTTATGCCAGTCGCCTCCTTTCTGCGGCTGAACGAAATTACTCGATCACAGAACGTGAGTGCTTAGCCCTCGTGTGGGCCATTAAAATGTTTCGCCCTTACTTGTTTGGCCGCCCGTTCTCGGTCATAACCGACCACCATGCCTTATGCTGGCTTTCTACGCTGAAGGACCCCACTGGTCGCCTAGGTTGTTGGGCCCTCCGCCTTCAGGAATACACTTTTTCTGTCGTCCACAAGTCTGGCCGGCTGCACGCTGACGCCGATTGCCTGTCCCGCAACCCGGTAGATCCCCCACCTGCGAGCGAGTGCGACGATGACACATATGTATTGGCCATCTCTGACCTTTCAAACATTCCCCATGAGCAGCGCTTAGATCTGAAGCTTTGCAGCATAATCAATCGCCTCAGCACTGAACACCTTGATGCTACCCTTGCTCTGTTTTTGCTCAACAACGGCACCTTATACCGACGAAATATGCGACCAGATGGCGCCGAGTTTCTGCTCGTAGTCCCCGAACCCTTGCGTACCACCGTTCTTCTACAGCTGCACGACGCACCCACAGCGGGTCATCTTGGCGTATCTCGTACGTACGATAGCGTTTGCCGCCGCTTCTTTTGGCCAGGTCTCTATCGCTCTGTTCGTCGTTACGTTGCTTCTTGTGACCGGTGTTAGCGACGGAAGAAGCCCTCGGCTATGCCTGCTGGATCCCTCCAGCCGATCGACATCCCAGTAGACCCGTTTTCCCGAGTTGGCCTTGACCTCCTCGGCCCTTTCCCACTTTCTGCGTCGGAGAATAGATTGCGGTGGCCACGAATTATACTACGCGCTACGCTGTCACCCGAGCGATACCTACCAGCTGTGCAACTGATGTGGCTGCGTTTCTTCTCCATGACGTCATCCTGCTCCATGGTGCTCCACGCCAGCTGCTCACTGACCGTGGCCGTTGCTTTCTTGCTCGAGTATGCTTTCTTGCTCGAGTACTGGATGAAATTCTTCGGTACTGCTCCATTAAGCACTATTTTACCACCGCTTACCATCCACAAACGAACGGCCTCACCGAACGCCTCAACCGCACGCTCACGGACATGCTCTCTATGTATGTCTCGGATGATTACCGTGACTGGGATATTAATTTGCCGTTTGTAACGTTCGCGTACATTTCCTCTCGTCACGACACAATGGGCTACTCACCGTTTTATCTTCTGTACGGCCGCGACCCTTCCCTTTCTTTTGACAGCGTATTGCCTCCCACCGCTAACGCCAGTTGCTACGTTCGTGACGCCATCTCCCGAGCTGACGCAGCCCGTGTTATTGCTCGCCGACGACTGGCCTCCTCCCAAAATTCTCAAAAACGGCGCCATGATTCTCGCCACCGGGATGTCCACTACTCTAGGGGCTCTCTCGTCTTGCTCTGGACTCCCGCTCGTAAAGTTGGGCGTTGCGAGAAGCTTTTGACGTGCTACACAGGACCCTACCGTGTTTTACGGCCAGTTACACCTGTGACATACGAAGTCGCCCCTGTACATCCGCCGCGACAGTCCTCTATGCCACGCACCGAGATTGTTCATGTCGCCAGAATGAAGCCCTACTACCCCTACTAGTGCGCACCGGGAGTGTGCTTTTCGTGGGGGGGGGGGGGGGGGGTGTGATGTGACATATATGCCCTTCATCGCTGGACGTAAAAGAAGACATGATCAGGAGTGACACAGAAGACGACAAAGTGGCAGCAACGTTCAGTGCTAGAAGAAGGTTAACGCTGCTGTGGTTCTGTGCTTTGTGTACTGCGTCATCCTGGACTAATCTTCGTGCACTAACCTTGCCACGTAACAATATAACAGTTGCATCCTACCGGTACTGAACAATGGGGCTGAAATATGGAGGTTAACGAAAAGGGTTCTACTTAAGTGTAACATTAACAGGGAGGAAGCGTGTAGAGAGGGTCAGAAAAATAACTTGAGTTACTTGAATCGAAAATAGGAAGAAGAAATTGGCATGGGCCGGGCATGTAGTTTGAAGAGAGTACAAAAGATGGTGTCTAAGAGTAACCAACTGGATTCCAAGGGAAGGCAAGTGCAGCAGGGGGCGGCAAAAATATTAGGTGAATGGATGAGATTAAGAAATTTGCAGATGTCACTTGGATGCAGCTAGCACATGACTGGCTTAATTGAAGGAAATCGGGACAGGCTTTTCCGCTGTAGTTGGTATGTTCCAGTTTACAATGATGACGATCATCATATACAGGGTGTCCAAGCTAACTTTAGCTAAGGGCTAAAATATTTAACATTTGAGATAGGCCACAGAAACTACTCCTATAAAGCTGCCAGCCATTTGGCACACCCCAAGGAATTTCTTATTTTGCAATTAAATAATCAGTAATTAGCATAATGTTTCAAAATTTCTTTCTCATAAGGCAATATTTTGATTTGAAAAGTTGGAAAGCACCTTCTTAGACCCCCATTCCATTTGTTTCCTATTAAGAAAGCCTCATATGTATAGTTTTTCCAAGCTATAAAGAAGCATGCAGAATACAAAAATATCACTTGACTGGGGCATTCGTTCGCCGCGATTGTTCTGCTCTCAACCTGGGTATCAGTGAATGAAATGAGCTGCGGCTTTGTCTCCACGACCCCGTTGCAGCGGAAGGCTGATGCCTGCGGTGGTTTCTTCGTCCGCTTCAGGCAGTAGGCGCACGTGGCGGTGCAAGTCGCAGCGAGCTCGCTGCACTGGCTGCAACCATCACTAACATATCAACCTACCGCTGGAACTGCGCTGTCGAGTCACGGCCGCATATAATTTCGTTCACTCAAACCGCGACTGAGAGCACCCCATTCGTGGCGCACGAATGAGTTTGTGACGTGATATAATTGTATTTCATGGGCTTTTCCTTAAATGTTGAAAAAACGATATATGTTAGACTTTCTTCGTTGAAAATAATTAGAACAGGGTTTCAGGAGGAGCTTTAAAAACTTCGCAAATCACATTTATTTTGTAAAAACAATAGTTCAGTTAAGTTCAGTTCAGTCGTTCAGTCGTGTCTGACTCTTCGTGACCCTATGGACCATATCACGCCACGCTTTCCGGTCTCTCACTATCTTCTTAACATCACATAACTTCATCTGCAGCGTCTCGAGGATGCCATCTAACCATCGCGTTCGCTGCCTGCACCTTCTCCGGCGACCCTTAACCTTTCTCAACATCAAATCTTTCTCCAGCGACTCCTCTCTTCTCAACAGATGACCAAAGTAGCCGAGCCTTAACATTAGAATTTGAACCTTCAATGAGCAGTCGGGGTTTGTGGTCGACAATATCGACTAATTTGATCTTCTGGCCGTCCAAGGAACTCTCAAGATTCTCCGCCAGCACCACAATTCAAACGCGTCATTTCTTCAGCGGTCAGCCTTCTTCACAGTCCAACTCTCGCATCCACACATCATTACTGGAAAGACCATAGCACGAGTTATGCGGACCTTGGTTGGCAGTGTAATGTCTCTGCTCTTTACTAGGCGGTCAAGGCTAGCCATGGCTTTCTTTCCCAGAAGCAGGCGTCTCCTAATTTCATGGCTGCAGTCTCCTTCCGGGTAATCTTGGAGCCCAAGAAGGGAATAGCTGTCACAGCTTCCACTTTTTGTCCCTTGATGCTCCAGGACATGATGGGGCAAGACGCCATGATCTTTGTCTTTTTAATGTTCAGTTTCAGCCCAAACTTCTCACTCTCTTCTTGTACGTGCATCAGAAGTCTGTTGAGTTCCACTACACTTTCCGCTATTAAAGTGGCATCATCCGCATATCTAAGGTTGTTGATAGGTTTCCCAGCAATCTTAATTCCAGCTAAAAATTCGCCCAGACCGGCCTTCTTCATGATGCACTCAGCATATAGGTTAAATAGGCAGGGCGACAGTATGCAGCCTTGTCTCACTCCTTTCTCGATCGGAAACCAATCAGTAAGACCATGCCCAGTTCTGACTGTGGCCTCTTGCCCTTCATAAAGGTTCCTGAGGAGACAGATGAGGTGAATTGGAACTCCCATCTCTTGGAGAGCTTGCCACAATCTGCTGTGATCTACGCAGTGAAACGTTTTCGCATAATCAATAAAGCAGAAATAGATGGGTTTCTGGAACTCTCTTACTTTTTCCATGATCCAGCGAAGGTTGGCAATCTGGTCTCTAGTTCCTTGTGAAACCCAGCTTGCACGTCCGGAAGCTCTCGATCCACATACTGCTGCAGCCTACCTTGGAGGATTTTCAACATCACCTTGCTAGCATACGAAATATGCACGATCGCGCGGTAGTTTGAACAATATTTGGCACTGCCTTTCTTTGGAATGGGGAATTTATAAAAATATCTTAATTACATATTGCGTAATTGCAAAATAAAAAAATGCCTGTGTTGCACCATATGGCTGCCGGCTGCATACAAGTGGTTTGTCGGGCCTGTCTCTAATGTTTTCTTTTTTAACCCTTGGATAAAGTTAGCTTGGACACCCGGTATAGTGTGTCACATAGACGCAGCCTTGATGCATGCATTGTAACATGTCCCAGTTTAACAATCCAGACCGACTGTTGAAGACTCGTTTCCCTTGACCAAGATACATTAAGATCGCGTATATATAAGCTTCACAGGCTAGCCCAGGTTTTGTATTGCCAGTTATGGAGTGCTTCTGATGAAACTCCCGCAGAATTTGATTCTTGAAAAAGAAATTACGTATGCACTGACTGCTTCAAATACGATATTTTTATATCAATTTGTGCTTACCTTTTTTCGTTTTCAAAAAGTTTTAGGGCTCTAACTCATATACTTTACATTAGTTACTTCAACATTTGACATAGTAACCCTCTAAACATGTATATTAAACATTGTTCAGATTTTGCGGCTAAACGTTTGATGTTTACACGCATAAATGGTTGAGCTTTGAAGCCGATTTGCAAACTATTCACTTCCCTCTGTAGCCTAGAAATATGTCAGAAATTGCTCAGTTATTATGCGCTTGGGGAGGGTAGGGGGCCAGAGAGGCGCGTTTCAGTTTGTCGCCTGTGCTTTATAGCCATCACGACTGCGATTCCTCGCCTATTCCTTGATCGCCCTTTACAATTTTTCCCTTCTCAGTGCACATAAGTGGTAATTATGCGGAGCAGAAGGAGGATGTGTTACGAAGCATTGTAAAGCAGCTCTGGAGTGTAATGTAGTCCTGTGAGACTTTCAACTTATAAAATATGCTCGCAAATGAATTCTACAGTGAAATTGATAAGACCACTAGCTACCGCCATTTGGAAGACCTGGAGAAGGGGCAAGAGAACGGACATGACATAAATAAAAGCGAGAAAAGCCGCTAAACATAATTAGCAATGCGGTCCTGTCTTAGAGAGACATGAGCATTCTCTTTCTTCTCTGAAGGGCTGTGTTATTGAAGCTGAGGCAGCAACTCTGCCACTGAAATGCTATCACACGTGAGCTCCACATTGCCGCCGTATAATAGCTAATCTTTGTTAACGTCTAACGGAAGTAGAAATGCGACAAGCTCCTAGGAAAAAACTAATCATTCTTGCCATTCTCAGAAGCATGTTGCTAAATTTATTTTATTTGAAACGCTTTCATAGATACTTCGATAAAATAGTACGCATAAGGAAGAATAGAGTACACTGCAGCTCAGACAACTACTCTGAAATTGTGGTTGTCCTGTATGAGATGAGCAGTTTAAAGTTTGTTTGCTTCAAATAGGCTGCATTCGAGTACATTTGTAATTTGTGCTCGTGTTTCTGTAAAGAATGGAATGTTCAGCCGCTTTCGTACTTATGATTTGCAAGATATTTTATGAATATTTGTGCCCAGTTATAGATTTTTAGACTGCTTGAGCCCATGAAGTAACTCACCATATGATCACAAAACGTGTCCCGCAAACGCCTGGAGGGAGGGCGCTGGCGTCTGCATCTGAAAAATAAAAAAGCATTCTTGGTACTTTTATTCTCAATTCATACCGCAGACGCCAACGTTCTGTATGTTTTACTATAGATAATGTTTTCTCTCTCAAGAAAGACAGATGTTAAGTGAAAGGCACAGTTGACGTGCATTGAGACTGAAGAGATTCTTTTAACTTCCAGCTTCGCACTGTGTCCTTTCTTGAGCTATTTACTCGCATAATGCTAGCACTATCGTAGAGCTCGCACCCCCAACATTGGGCGTCAAAAATTAGAATTTTGTTTCCTCGCGTAATCATCGCACCACAATATTACCACCGCGAGAGTCGGCTGCTAGTAGTAACAAGCGCCATCTTTGTAGCGCTACTGAATGCTGCAGGCTTCGTGTGCACGCGCTAACAGGCGGCAATAGCGTGCTAGGGTTGATCATTATCATCATCAGTTTTGCTCGTATTGTTTTGTCTTACCTCTATAACGCCATTTTGCGAGATGTCTCCGCGTCTCGTCGTCATTGTTCTCATTGTCCGCGGTACTTGCTTTGTTCCGCCGTCTACCGTGTTCTTGGTGCCGCATCGCGACGGGGCGGTACGCAAGTTATACAGGTGCTTTAAGCTGAAAGGTTTCGAGTACGGGCTACAGCATAGCAACTGCGCTGCCAGTAGGGACTTCGGCGTCAACGAGTTCTGCGTCGAACAGCTGCCAGGAGCAAATCATGGAAACATAGCGGCCGTTTTACTCTTCCAACTGACCCTAATCAGCGTTAGAAAATATTGACTTTGTTAAAGTCGGTCAGCTTGTGTAAGGTTCACGTGGGACGGTGAGTTGGCCAGTGAGAAAAAACTCGACGAGGCTAATAAAATGCATTTAATTGATTTCAAGTAGAAGCACAAGGTAAACATTAACACGCGTAACGGACTCCATATAAGTAATATAAAAACAGTTCAAACCCCGAAACGCGAAAAGGAGGAAAAAGGAGAAACTCGACCAGTAAGGCGAATAATCATCACTATCTCTATATTACAGGCAGTAATATGTGAGATTATATATCTAGACAAAACAAATCCACGCGGAGAGTCAACCTACTGGGACTACGGCGAAAGGTTCGCAGAACGTCCACATAGTGCAAGCTCGAATGCGGCAGGCCCCGCACAATGAAACACGCTCCCCGGCGCTTCTAATTCGGCCCCAATGGGCCCGCAGAGTAAACATTCACCTTCGTCCTCCGCCTGTTTCCCACCGACTGTGCTGGCGCTTCTCACATGTGCTGTTGGCTTGCGCACGCTGGGCGCAGACGACAGGCGAACGCCGAGGAGGCGAGAGAGGCTGGTAGCAGCAAGAACCTCGCTCGGTTTCACGTTCCACCTTTAGTATGCAGCATTGAACCAACACGTATGTCTTTGAGCAAAAGGGGAGAGATCCCGCTAACCGCTACTACGAGGGCTTTCTTATCTATAAAAAACGATATGCAAGACAAAATTATTTGCGCAAGATGGCAAGTATATTTAGGAGGTAGTCTCTATGCAGAAAGAGCCGCTTAACCGTCAGTAAAAGCTGACGTGCAGATTTGTCAAAGCGCGTGGTCCTTCCCCTTTTGCTCGCAGTTGTGCATACCTCGCCAATATACTTCTCAAAAGCAAGGTCGTTGTCATCGGCCTGTGACCAGAAACGTTTCGTAAATTGCCTCTGCCGGACTTTTTTTTATTGCCTCTTCTGAGTTTACAAGGGTCGCTTTCAGAGTGAGGCCTATTAAGCCTAAGCAAGAACGGCGAGAAATTTAGTATATGCATGCGCTCTATAGAGTCGAGACCCACCATAAGTAGATAGTTCGCCCACAATCCACAATGATTCCTCGACTTGCCTACAAAATTGATATCCGAATATCAAGGGTAGAAGGCATGATAGCTCAGCGGTTAGGCTCGAGTGCTGAATACAAGTACGAGGGTTCTATCGCGGCCGCGGAGGCCGCTTTTCAACAGGGGGCGGAAAAGATGTTGAGGCGCCCGCGTACTGTTTTATGGAACCCCATGTGTAAGCAATTTCCGAGGTCTTCCACTACGTCGTCTTTCAAATCCCGGTTCATTTCTGCATTTTGAAAAAAAGCGAGAAACAATTGTAAAATTGTTAAGGGGCGGTGTCTTGATGTCTTGAAAAATAGGCGCCCCAAGGGTTAATACCAGGACTTCCGTTTTAGCTTAAGTTTTTCGGTCTGTCGACCTGCTGTTTGGCCGCAGTCCTGTGTCGTAGTTCGAGCAGTGTATCGCAATTCAGCCGTTCCAATAATATTTGACCGGATATTGGATAGATATGTGCATACATCCATGTCCGATGTCAGCTGTCACATGAGCGATATCTAAATGGTTACAAAGAGGATGGAGTGGTTCAAGTATTCCTTCTCGCACAAATATTCTGAGACTCTTTTGGCCAGCTCATATACAGCGTCGCCAGTGTTTAGAGTGAGCTTGCTGCTCGAATAATAGGTTAAATAAAAAGTTTTGCAATGCACAAGTGGTTATGAACAGCAGGGCAAGTAAGTTGACATGAGGCGGGGAATGCGGCAGAATTCATCAGTAATGACAACCAAGTTGTGAAACAGAAGGAATTATCATGCCTTCAAGCTAGGAGGAGAACAAATTAAAGCCATGTTCTAGATACATGTACGGAATGCACGCCCGGCAACTACATCGACAAATGGTGCTTCTTATATTATTCTTAGCACTCATTTTGATCTCCATTCTTATTTCTAGGGGCATACTGCGGACTGTCAAGCCGCGGCAGCAACAAGCGTCGGCATGACGTTTGTGTTAGCCATGGAACGGTATATGTTTCATTGCTACACATGATTTCTCCTTGTTCGTCGAACAGATAACTGTCGCAAGACTTAGCTATGTAAGGTGTAGCTTACGAACCTGTTTGTTTAAATTCCCATGAGGCAAACGTATTCTGCGTAATGTTTCGGATTATTACAAGTTGCATGTTTATTTATTGTTTCACCTTCTGCAACCGACAACAGACATCGTAAGCGAGACTCCTAGCAGACTTTGGTCGAAACAGGGGCACGAATGATGTCGAAAAGTGCAAAGTTCTCACACCAAGATGCGTACGTCTCAGTCTTCCCATTAGAGTTAGCTTTCGGCTGAGCGCCCATGCCTTCGGTGAGTTGCTATCTGTCAGGGATGCTCGAATGCAAAGTTTGAATTATTTAGATAAGCTCTTGTTTTGTAACCTATGCTAGCGTCACACAATACACGGGAGTTTCTCAATTTCAGCTCCATCGTAAAAAAGCCGCCATGAGCGAGTTAATATCTTGCGACCTACAGTCGGATACAACTCGTCTGCATGCGGTAACCATCCCACACAAATCCTTTGCAAGGATTTTGCAGTTAAACCAAGATCATGTCAAACAGCCTAAATAAAAAGCTATGCATCAGACGCGATTACCACGCAGCTTAAGAACTTCGATGTCTCTGCTTCTTCAGCAGAGCCAAATTTCAAATACCGAATTTGTTTACTGTTTCGCAGAGTAATTAATGCACAGGCCAGGTACTATAGCCCATATGAATAGATATCAGCTACTGCTTTGTTTCCGCAATTGCTCCAATATAGCGGCCGGTAGACAAAAGCACGAAACAGCAAATGTTAGTGGCGTGAACTGAAAAGGTGTCCTCCATCCGTAAGAGTCAAGTGCCCTAGCGGTTGACGTCACAGCGCTGATTATGCGCGTTTGCTTGTTTAAGGATTCATATCCGCATCTATAGAAGCTACACGAGAAATGCGTTCATTTGCATTCTTTAAAAATAACAACTAAGGCAAATAGCTTCGAAAATTAGCGAGGAAACTGAGGAGGGGGGGAAGGCCTCAAGTCTTTAACTATTAAGTTTTATGACACCTTTAATGCCCCCCGTCAGCGGGCTACCCTTGTGGACCCTCGCTTTCGTACACGCGCCACCAAATCTAATTTCCCTAATTTGTAGCTGTATTATGTCGCAGATACCCATTAGAACACAGCCCTGAATTATCTTGAGTGTAAACTATTGCCACATTATTCATGTGAAAGATCTGGCTCGCGATTCACGGCTCCCGGGGGTTTCAGCCAATCAAAGATAAACACAAGCCCGACTTGGCAGATCCTCAGAAAAATGATTAAAAAACGGTTATACTTCAGCTTTTTTTATTTCTCACATGGCGCAAAATGTGTGTAAGACATCATAACACTCACGTAGCGGCTGTGACCAAAACCGAAACTGGACGAAAAAAAATTTTATGTGTTAGCGGCGGACTTATTGCGCCTGAATGAAAAACTGAATGAAAAACACATAGGCATGCATGTGGACACTTTAATGTGGATATTTGTAGTAACTTGTTAGTTTTTGACTGAAGTAATTTTCATTTTTGAATCCAACATGGAGTTGTAGCCAGCATATCGAAATTTAGCAAAATGTGCTTCTTTTGGTGTACTGTACATCTTCCAGTACATTATTTATTTACTTCCTCTTAACAAGCAGGACTCATAACTGGCAAATTGGCATCCAATTTATGCATACATTATCTAATATAATCGCACAATTCCACTGTGAATGAAGTGGAAACTTTTATCAAAACCTAAACATTCATCCTGCAGATAGTAACTGTTTTGAATCATTTTGCTATATGCCCACTTGAGAAAGGCTTGAGAAATAATTGGCTTTTAGACTGATATGCGTTGTTGCCGGCAAGAGATAATGGAAATAGATTGTGGTATTATGGTGTGTTTGGAGACTTGTGCACACTATGTATTGTGCACAGCTGGTATTTAGTCAACTGGGGCTATTTATGTGATTTGAGTTGCTAGAATATTTTGTTTCACCCAGAATGATTCTGTGCAAGCATTGCTGCATAACATCTATAAATCTATGAATGATGCTGCTTTTTGGCCTGTGTAACTGCCCTGTAGAGTCTAAAAGCATTCTGTTGTCTTTTTTAGTAGGTTGGTTATGAAAGACCCCTGTAGGCTGCTAAAGTAAATGCAATGTTGGCAGCCAGCCTGGGAAAAATTTGGACAACTGGGCTGTCAGGTGGCATTTGGTTGGATAACCTTCATTTGTGTGGGCTGCCGCTCTCGACCTGCTGGCGGTCTATTTGAGGAGGCACACAGGGGTGTCATGCTGGCTTTTAATGGGCTGCTCTCATTTCCATAGGCAGCTGCTGTAAGCCACCTGAAGGCCCCCTTCAAATGGACCACCGGGGTGTTATGTCAGCTTTAAGTAGGCACCCTTTACACAGGCAGCACCTGTCAGCCCTCTGCCAGCCTACCTGCCCTATTAGGTCCCATGTCGGTTTTTTGTGGGCCACCCTGATTGACTTCACTGGGGCAGCCCCAGGGGTTCCGTGACTGTCCCTCATGGGCAGCCCAAGGCGCAGTCCATATCGGTCCTCACCAATGCCGAGTTGCAAATCCTGCAAACTGCCCATTTGTGGCCCACTTGGGCAATCCGCTCTGGGTCAACAAGGGCCCACAATTCTGCCCCGTTTGTGCTACTGGGGTTAGGTTGAGGATACGAGACAAGTGATTCTTAGACCTTTTCCTTGTACTAAGTAAGCCAGCCCAGTCGCTTACTCTAACACCGAACGGCGGCGTTCTTTTCTTTATGAATATTTTCTTCGGTATTCGTAACTATTCATCGAAATGAACGTGCTTAGGTAAGAAAATGCGCATATACATCTGAAGTGCTTCTGAGACAGGCATAGGCCGAATGTTTTGCAAACATGTTTTCAAACTCCTCTTCGCTTAGTAAGAAACTTGTTTCATTAGTTTCCTTGTTGAGTGTATGGGAAAATGAAAGTATGTCATTGATGCAGCATTGCTTGCTGTCAAATTCACCCCTAAAACTAAATTCTAAAAGATATATGTCTTATCCCTAGCTTACTTTACATTGCTTGGTATATGCCAGTGGAACATTAACCATGTTTCCTATATATTTCAGTTCAATAGAAATGGAAATATTGACACATGCACCTCAGTAATCCGCGATTTGCTGATAACATTGCCTTGCTAAGCAACTCGGAGGATGAACTGAAATAATTATTGATGATCTAGACAAGAAAAGGAGAAAGGTAGGCTTGAAAATCAATATGCAGAAGACTAAGGTAATGTTCAACAGCCTCGGGAAGGAACAGCAGTTTACATTAGGTAGCGAAGTACTGGATGTAGTAGGCGAATATGTCTACTTAGGACAGATAGTAACCGCAGATCCGGACCATGAAAAGGAAATAACAAGAAGAATAAGATTGGGATGGAGCGCATTTGGCAAGCACTCGCAGATTATCACTAGCAGCTTACCGGTATCGCTCAAGAGGAAAGTATACAACAGTTGCATCTTACCTGTACTCACCTATGGGGCTGAAACGTGGAGGCTAACCAAGAGAGTTCTACTTAAGTTGAGGACAACACAGAGGGCTATGGAACGAAAAATGGTAGGGGCAACATTAAGAGATAGGAAGCGTGCAGAGTGGGTCAGAGAAATAACTCAAGTTCCCGACATTCTAGTAGAAATTAAGAAGAAGAAATGGACATGGGCAGGACATGTAGTGCGAGGAGAGGATAACCGATGGTCGCTTAGGGTAACAAACTGAATTCCAAGGGAAGGAAAGCGTAGCAGGGGGCGGCAGAAAGTTAGGTGGGCGCATGAGGTTAAGAAGTTCGGAGGGGTCAATTGGTTGGTTGGTTGGTTGGTTGGTTTGTGGGGTTTAACGTCCCAAAGCGACTCAGGCTATGAGAGACGCCGTAGTGGAGGACTCCGGAAATTTCGACCACCTGTGGTTCTTTAACGTGCACTGACATCGCACAGCACACGGGAAGGGAGGGGTCAATTGGATGCAGCTAGCAGAGAACCGGGTTAAGTGGAGAAATATGGGAGAGGCCTTCGCCCTGCAGTGGGTATAGTCAGCCTGGTGATATGATGATGATTGTGTACAAAACTCAGTGACTGGTAATTCTGTACTATTCAGTAAATAATTCAAACATCAGAAGTCGAGTTGCTGTTTCCTGCCATGTTACAAAGTTAAAGTTGTTAGATAATACCGGAAAAATGCGGATCAACGGACACAAAAATATCAATATTTAATTGAACTACAAAATGAGCACCACACCAGGAAGTATTGTAGCAGTATTCAATATACCTAATTTGTTACTATAATGACCAGGGATGGGATATTATTATGATTTTGGAGGTAGCAGCACCAGAACAAGTATGAGGTGTGATCTGTTGTATTTTTGCGGAAGGTTCATGGGCTCCTAATGGTCGCGAAGTCGTAGTTACTCGCTCTAATTTATAGAATAGCATCGATTCTCCTAACATGACGTGTTTTATGGCTGAAGTGTTAGGAGTACTTTAATTTCTTGCTTATATATCACAATATCTCTAAATGTCGATAAAATGTATGATTTTAATATTTTTTTTCTTCTATAGACTCACCAGTATTCGCTCCAGCTACCTAAATAGTACTATATTTCTGGGACTATAATGCGTTGTTCTTAAGCTGAGCTAATTTGCGGGTAAAGCGAAATATATTTCCAAAATAGATGGTATTCTATCTATGATTTCTGTTGTTTTTTGCGTCTGCTATAATGAAATTATAAGCTACATCAAACCAACCCAAGCATGTCAAAATATGCATTATTTTATGATGTGCATCAAAAATTGAAATTAGTGAACGTTTTCAGTTTGCGTCTTTTTTCGAGTCATGTAGCGCTTATATAACAATATAGGACTATGAGATGATTGAAAAATTTGCACTAAGAGAAAGAATTGCAACTTTTATTCCGATAACGTAGAAATATACATCTGTCACTTCATTGAATTCGAGTGTGACGAACATTGCACAAACTAGATTAATTAAATTTTACTCACTCGGAGGGCACAATCACTAGCAGAAGCACACATACTGTCAGCACTATTGTACGCATTGGATAACTTCCCTCTTGCAAGAAAGTGTCTGTTAACAGAGACGCAATGTTGGACTGGCTGCAGAAAAATCCTAAGTTATGGGACATCGTATATGTCTTCTGGAACTCTGAAGAAATCACTTTTTGCCTGCAGATGACACTATTTCTATTGCTGAAATGTCTTACATATGTTCTTGTCTTTAGCAAATGCAGATGGCTGATGCCAGGAATTACCATTCCATTATTTATTCTGCTGCAGCCTACATCAAACTTTGAAACAAAAATTACCACATCATCTTAAAGCTAAGCACCAGTTCTATACAAATGAGTCGATGTGAAAGGAACCAAATATATGTGCATCGAGTGTATACAATATTTGGTCATTATTTTAAATGAGAAATCGCCCTTCAATTTTAGAATATGCTGAGTTCTTAAAATATTCTTGCCATTCGCCCTTGAGAGCATAAATAGTCATGCATTAATGTGTTAGCTTTTCAACTTCTGCGTGGTACTCTATAAAAATCTCGTATCATACATGATCTGTTTACTGGACCTATATATTGGGTATAAATCTGATACCGGTGTGATCGGAAGAATACAACATAAATCAATCAAATTTACCTTTTCGAGGTACCGCATGACTGATTTCCCGACAGCAATCAGGTATAGGGAATAAGAAGAAAAATACAACGGCTGAAATTGCTTTTTATTCTTAAAAATAATCTCCTAACCCTCCCTCCTGAGCCCTATGTAACGCCAATCGCAGCACGCCGAACACGTAATCGCCATGCTGACTCTCTGACTCCATATAATGCCATAATTAACATTTTTAAATATTCGTTTTTCCCACGCACTATAACTGATTGGAATAATTTACCTCAGTCGCTACTAAACAGTACTGACTCCATTGACCGTTTGAATTAGTGATTTCATTTTCTTGTGAATGAGTAATTACTCAAATTGATCTTTGTGTTATATTCCTTCTCATTGCTTAAACTGTACTGATGGTTCATTTGTACATTTATTCTAAGCTTTTTGTTTTGGGAATTATTTTCTTACAAGAGCGAGTGTTCTTTTTGCCAATTTTGTTCTCGCAGCTGGTAGGCTGCATTGGTATTGTGTACACTATTATTTTAATCCTTTTGTTACGTCTACTATTGTAATTACTCTGTACTTTGTATGCCCCGCCTGCCTGTACTGCAACGAGTCATGCAGTATTGCATAAATAAATAAATAAACATCTCATACGCGCACAGAATGTGCGGTATGGATCCCAATGATGACCGACCAATAAAAGGTGTACCATTTTCGGTATACATCTAAAACCGAGCATGGATCGGCCGGTCCGGTATGGAGGTAATAAAGCGCACAGATTATGTGCTGTTTAACTCAAGCGGACGAACCATTATTTTCAGACTGATGCCGCAGAAAATATTTCGCTTCGTCAGCTGAAATTCAGCGGTTCGATGAAGCCCAATGCAGCGACATTTATCATACCAGAACTTGACAAAGCGCTCATAAGTCATTAAAACACACAATATTGCCGCATTCCTAATCAATCTCGTGGCACCGTCATGTAGCCGAAGTGCATTACCGGACGCTGTGGCTGGCCTTAGCCTTGTTAATGGATGCCGATAGTTTTTTCTTCCTCTCTCCAGCTCTTCGGCTGTCTTGCCCGCGTTCCAGTACGCTAATAAATCTACACAGGTAGCACATACGATCGGCCCTATAATGGAAATTCATTTGCAACACCTGGTCTGTCATTGCCAGTTTCTCACCGGCAAAAACATTACTGTGATGAAGCATCCGCCTTATTCATTTGATTTGGTTCCATGCGACGTTTTTTTTTATTTCCTAAAGTTAAATCTTGTTTAAGCGGAATCAATTTTACCTGAGTTGAAGAGGTTCAGGAAAAAACGAAGACTTTCCTGAAGGACCTTCTAAAAACCTTGTTCCAGAACTGTTACGAGGAATGGCAGCACCGAATGCAGACGTGTGTGAATGTGAAGGCGACTACTTTGAAGGTGATAATGTCACTAGGAACTGATTCTGGAAGTACAATAATTTTTTGGACCAGTCTAGTTTTTGTGTATATATCTTGTCATTCAGAGGTCAATATGATTCCGCCAGTCTTAGTGGCTTCCCAAGATCGTAAATCGCTTCAGTTCCAGTGGTCGATATTGCCCAGTAGGCAGTGGCAAGTGGCCAAAATTGCATATATCAAGACATACATTAGCCAATATGGCCCCAGCAATATTGATAGCTTGTCAGCAGCGAATATATTTGTACGGATGAGCAAGTAAGAAGAAGCGGGCAGTGGTTCAGGCGGGAGCGTTCACGCTAGGCCCGCCAAGAATTCATTAAACGTCATCTCACGGTCATCAAACATCATCTCTCTGTCCTCTCTTCTGTTTTCAACGCCTTTCCACCACGTAGCATTTGCAGGAGATGCTAGGTACTTCATCATCACCCCCTCATCCTAATCCGGAGCTTCGGTGCCCTGCGACTTCTTGCGTCGTCGGCTGAAGGTTAGGAGGCACAGAACCAGCAAAACCTTGTCATCCAACCAGCCCCGTCGCTTCCCGCTTGACCAAAAAACACGGCGAAGGAGACTGACCCGAGACGCCACACATGACTACAAGACACAAGGAGAGACCCGAAGGCCATATGCGACCCCACTGGTCTGATGTGGCGACCAAAGACCCCACGACCCAAGGCACCGCTACACTTGAAGACATCCTCACCTGCTTATGCCATGCGGTGCGTGCCTTGGCCTCCGCCATCGAGTCATGGTAACGTGTGGCCCGAGAGTGTCCTGGGCCAAGATTTATCGGGAATCATCGTGCCGGAAAGCCGTTCTATTTTCCCTTCTTCCTCTTCTTGAAGCATCCAGGCACGCTCATCATCATGCCATGGAATCATCAACATCGGAAAACTTCCTCGACCATGATCGGGACGATCTGTCGGTGGCCCCGGGCCATGTTACGGACGAGCAAGAAAGAAGAATCGGGCAGCTGCGCGGGCAGGAGCACTCGCGCTAGGCCCGCTAACAATTCATTAAACGTCATCTCACGGTCATCAAGCATCTCTCCGTCATCTGCTCTCCTTTTTTATCGACTTGCCACCACTAAACAATATATTGGCATACATTGGTCAATATTCTTCCACCAGTCGTGGCCACGTCGCAACTTTGTATATATGTTCAATTATAGTGGTCGATGTTGCCTTACGAACTGTGATAGCTGTAGGACATTACACACTTCATCGCACACAATGGTACGTACAATGGCTCATCAACACTAAATATATCTTGACATACAATGTCAATATCGTCCCTCCTGTAATGGTGGCATTCCACCATTTTGTAGATCAAGGGTATGCTGGTCGATGTTGCCCGACGAACTGTAATGGCTAGCCAAAATGCCTCACGTCATTTTATGGGTTCGTCATTTTCGCCTGCCGTAATTGGCAGCCTGTCAGAATATTTACTGTCTTACAATGGCCAATATTTTACAACTAGTTGAGATGGTTTCCAACAGTGCTCGATATTGTTAGCGCAGCTACGATGACTTGCCAACATCGCACATATTATGATATGCATTGATCAATATGATCCTTTTAGTGTAGGTGGATTATCTCCATTGAATATATTTTGGCATATATTTCTTCCCCGTCCTCCCGTCCTCAGGGTGCGGGGACTTTCCAACAATGTATATGATTTTGAGTTATAGTGGTCGATATTGTCCACAGGCTTTTGACAGCTGAAAAAGTTACTTACGATTACGTCACTTCCTAATGCGAAATTTGAGCGCAGCAAATAAGCTGTTTCACCTTTCCGATAGATTGAGGCAAAGAAATCGAGCAACACATGTATGCGCTATCACAGAATTTTTTTATTTTGCACACGTCTTACTTTAACAAAGACTCCCTTCTCGGCGGCGGCGATGAGCTTACGCTTCAGCCTCGCTTACACCTGGTTGCTCTCGACGGTGGCGATGAGCCTCCGCTTCGGCGGTGCGAACGGCAGGGTCTTCTCGACGGCGGCGATGAGCTTCTGCTTCAGCCTCGCTTACTGCTCTGGATTCTGGCGGCGACGGCGCTGGGCCTCTGCTCTGGCAACTCGTTTAGCAGCAGCAGCAGCAGCAGCAGCAGCAGCAGCAGCAGCAGCAGCAGCAGCAGCAGCAGCAGCAGCAGCAGCAGCAGCAGCAGCAGCAGCAGCAGCAGCAGCAGCAGCAGCAGCAGCAGCAGCAGCAGCAGCAGCAGCAGCAGCAGCAGCAGCAGCAGCAGCAGCAGCAGCAGCAGCAGCAGCAGCAGCAGCAGCAGCAGCAGCAGCAGCAGCAGCAGCAGCAGCAGCAGCAGCAGCAGCAGCAGCAGCAGCAGCAGCAGCAGCAGCAGCAGCAGCAGCAGCAGCAGCAGCAGCAGCAGCAGCAGCAGCAGCAGCAGCAGCAGCAGCAGCAGCAGCAGCAGCAGCAGCAGCAGCAGCAGCAGCAGCAGCAGCAGCAGCAGCAGCAGCAGCAGCAGCAGCAGCAGCAGCAGCAGCAGCAGCAGCAGCAGCAGCAGCAGCAGCAGCAGCAGCAGCAGCAGCAGCAGCAGCAGCAGCAGCAGCAGCAGCAGCAGCAGCAGCAGCAGCAGCAGCAGCAGCAGCAGCAGCAGCAGCAGCAGCAGCAGCAGCAGCAGCAGCAGCAGCAGCAGCAGCAGCAGCAGCAGCAGCAGCAGCAGCAGCAGCAGCAGCAGCAGCAGCAGCAGCAGCAGCAGCAGCAGCAGCAGCAGCAGCAGCAGCAGCAGCAGCAGCAGCAGCAGCAGCAGCAGCAGCAGCAGCAGCAGCAGCAGCAGCAGCAGCAGCAGCAGCAGCAGCAGCAGCAGCAGCAGCAGCAGCAGCAGCAGCAGCAGCAGCAGCAGCAGCAGCAGCAGCAGCAGCAGCAGCAGCAGCAGCAGCAGCAGCAGCAGCAGCAGCAGCAGCAGCAGCAGCAGCAGCAGCAGCAGCAGCAGCAGCAGCAGCAGCAGCAGCAGCAGCAGCAGCAGCAGCAGCAGCAGCAGCAGCAGCAGCAGCAGCAGCAGCAGCAGCAGCAGCAGCAGCAGCAGCAGCAGCAGCAGCAGCAGCAGCAGCAGCAGCAGCAGCAGCAGCAGCAGCAGCAGCAGCAGCAGCAGCAGCAGCAGCAGCAGCAGCAGCAGCAGCAGCAGCAGCAGCAGCAGCAGCAGCAGCAGCAGCAGCAGCAGCAGCAGCAGCAGCAGCAGCAGCAGCAGCAGCAGCAGCAGCAGCAGCAGCAGCAGCAGCAGCAGCAGCAGCAGCAGCAGCAGCAGCAGCAGCAGCAGCAGCAGCAGCAGCAGCAGCAGCAGCAGCAGCAGCAGCAGCAGCAGCAGCAGCAGCAGCAGCAGCAGCAGCAGCAGCAGCAGCAGCAGCAGCAGCAGCAGCAGCAGCAGCAGCAGCAGCAGCAGCAGCAGCAGCAGCAGCAGCAGCAGCAGCAGCAGCAGCAGCAGCAGCAGCAGCAGCAGCAGCAGCAGCAGCAGCAGCAGCAGCAGCAGCAGCAGCAGCAGCAGCAGCAGCAGCAGCAGCAGCAGCAGCAGCAGCAGCAGCAGCAGCAGCAGCAGCAGCAGCAGCAGCAGCAGCAGCAGCAGCAGCAGCAGCAGCAGCAGCAGCAGCAGCAGCAGCAGCAGCAGCAGCAGCAGCAGCAGCAGCAGCAGCAGCAGCAGCAGCAGCAGCAGCAGCAGCAGCAGCAGCAGCAGCAGCAGCAGCAGCAGCAGCAGCAGCAGCAGCAGCAGCAGCAGCAGCAGCAGCAGCAGCAGCAGCAGCAGCAGCAGCAGCAGCAGCAGCAGCAGCAGCAGCAGCAGCAGCAGCAGCAGCAGCAGCAGCAGCAGCAGCAGCAGCAGCAGCAGCAGCAGCAGCAGCAGCAGCAGCAGCAGCAGCAGCAGCAGCAGCAGCAGCAGCAGCAGCAGCAGCAGCAGCAGCAGCAGCAGCAGCAGCAGCAGCAGCAGCAGCAGCAGCAGCAGCAGCAGCAGCAGCAGCAGCAGCAGCAGCAGCAGCAGCAGCAGCAGCAGCAGCAGCAGCAGCAGCAGCAGCAGCAGCAGCAGCAGCAGCAGCAGCAGCAGCAGCAGCAGCAGCAGCAGCAGCCCGACTGGACGCAGCTACTGGTATTTGAGCAGTTTCGAGGACACCATTAGCTGCGCCCCGCTCATGCGCCTTTGGCTTAGGGATTGCAAGCTCAGATATGCTAAAGCTTGTGGTTGATCGCTCCAGCCTTTCATCGATTGGTGCCAAATCTGGCTTAATGGTAGACGCTACTCCTCCCCAGTCTAGCACGCTAGGTGTCGTTTGCAGTTGTACGCCAGTTGCCACCTTTGTCGATGAAGTTCCTGCAGCGGAGCGGCGCCCAGTTGGGTGCTCGCTGCGGATTTTTGCTGATACTTTGGGGGATGTGGTCCCAGACGTTGCAGGGCTATGGGAGGAACGCTTGTGGCGCTGCTCATCTTTCGAGAAAGCGGCGCCAGGGGCGCTGGGTTGTGCTGTGGAGGGACGATCATGAAGCTGCTGTTCTTTCGTTGATGTGCCAACAGGCTGCGTTCGTTTCATCGAGGGATGCTTGTGCCTTTCCCGGTGACTTTGGGGCATGTTTTATATGTCGTACGTACCGATATAGTAACAGTAGTAGAGAACATTCATTGAAGAAAAATGGTTAGGCGGTAAGGGCAGGGTAGGTAAAGAGTGCTCCTCATTAATATCTTGGCTGAGCCTCTGTCGGGATAAGGCTTCATTTTCATGACAATCCCAGGCCATGAGATAAAGGCAGATAGTGCAGAGCCAAAGCTTTGATAAGGCCCCGAAATGTGCGATTGGGTGTTGCTACGCAAGCACAGAGGGAATGCCTCTTGCAATGTGTCACTGTCATTGCTTTTGAGTCGGACACGAGGCTTATGCCGTCTATGAAGCGCTTAAAAATGCTTGACTGTTGCGCTGTTCTCAACTGTGGAGAGGTATAAAACTTTGCCTAAAAGCGCAGCCGTTACAGACCCTACCGTTACTTCTATACGCCTTCAGCGTGATTCATGAGGCCGCTCATACGTCGAAATTTTAAGAATGCTCGCCCTCTTGGGTAAAATGGCAGCAAAAACAGGGCATATTTTTCCTTTTCAAGCTGACAACGCTAAGCACATTGATATGATGTGTAAGAGTGTCAATAAACATGCCAAAATTGAATTTCAACCATTCAGTTAAAGAAATACTGGAGAACAATGGGCCGGTACAGTAAAACAATTGTTATGCATACCTGTTATTCTTTCTTAGAAATATTGCTGGGGGGGGGGGGGAGTGCAATTTTTCAGCGCGCGAAACTGCTGTTAGCCATCTGTTTAATGTTTTGTAACATCCGTGGCGACTTATCTATGATGCGCCAAATTTTTTTAACTATATTTTACTTTTCTTCGTCGTCTAGATGCATATTGAACTGTACATTGTTATTTTTTCCTTTGTCGAATGTGTGCATTCTCCCATGGCTTATTGTCAGTGACATGTGGTTTTCCTTCAGTTTTCAAAATGGCACCTGGTAATAATTGAATATCACTGTATCCACTCATGCTCTGACTGCGAAGA
Source organism: Amblyomma maculatum (assembly GCF_055883805.1). Lineage (NCBI taxonomy): Eukaryota > Metazoa > Arthropoda > Arachnida > Ixodida > Ixodidae > Amblyomma > Amblyomma maculatum. The sequence goes on from NC_139351.1 coordinate 74,086,210, forward strand.
GCAAGTTCGAAGTATTTAAAACTAAAGCAATTATCAACCAACTTTTATTGGTTTAAGGAATATTTTATTCATATCTCTGTACAGGCGCCAAATACTGCAGATAGTGGTTTGTACCTTAAGCAAAAATAAGCCTCTGATGTGCTCTGTCTTTTGCAACGCCTCGTTCTCAAAGATGTCTCACTGTCGTCGGGGTCAGCAGAAACGGTCGCTGGGAAGATCATGCCGTCCATAAAACCTTAATTATTACACCATGGTATCTTCAACATTGCACAACATATTTGGTCTCAACAAGCTGCTTATATTATTATATCAATGGGAAATTCGCGAACGATTGTGTAACTGGCATTTAGAATGAGACCCCTAATCTAGAATCAGTACTTGTCTCAACTCCGATGAGCTTGTAGAGCAGAGTGGAGAGTGATGATAAAAAAAGAAAAAATTGTGCTCGCCAGCCACGTGACCCTCAGTGACTGATGCAGACAGGTACGTGACCTACACATGGATGAATTTATGCCTGAACAATGCTGTACTTTCTCCATGAGGCACACATAGACAAACATTAATATTGACTGGTCCAAAAAAGCAACAGGAAATTCATGTCAAAATCATGAAGAAATGGGCATGTGGAGGACATGGGGCGCAATGACAGGATTACCGGTGATGCTAAATGTACCAAATAGTATTTTAAGGGAAGGAAAGCTTAGCAGAGGGCGGCAGAGAGGTTTGGCGGATGATGGTAAGGTGCTAGCTTGGGTGAAGTGGCTGTGGCTAGCACAGGACCGCACTATTGGGAGAAATAAAGGAGAGCCTTCGCGCTGCGTTGGATATAGTTCGGCGGATGACGACAGCATCAGTTTGAGTATCTGTGGCGCGGTGGGCAGCCACGAAAGGAGATCTATAATATGAACCAATGGAGTCTTCTGACACCACACAGAATGTGGTACCACAAATGGTTTCGTCGCCGCTCCGATACGAATGTCGAGGAAAGTAATCACTTAAAAGCTACCTATCTCGTCTGTATGTCTATGTCGTTAGGTGGGCGGATAAGGTTAAGAAGTTGACAGGGGTCAAGTGGATGAAGCTAGCACAGAACCGGGTAATTGGAGAAATATGGGAGAGGCCTTTGCCCTGCAGTGGATATAGTCAGGTTGCTGCTGCTGATGATGATGAAGATGATGATGATGTCGTCTCTTGAAATCTCTGTCGCGAGTTAGCCTATGGCCTCAACTACATACTTATATGGTCGGCCGCGTTCTAAACACGAGATTGCGTCAAAATGTTGGTGCGATAGAAGGTAAACGTAGTACCCCTGCTGGACTGATAATTTGCGAGTAAGAACAAAAGGTGAACGGTGACATCAAAAGCAGGAAGCGCCTCTTGTCCTATCGCGGTTAAGAATACAGAGTCCACCAACAATTACAGCGGGTTGAACCTTGCGACAGAAGTATTTGCCCCCGCCGGGGTGGCGGAGTGGTTATGGCGCTCGACTGCTGTTCCCAAGGGTGCGGGATCGAATCCCGGCCTCGGCGGCCGCTTTTCGCTGGAGGTGAAAAGCAAGGCGGCCGTGTGCTGTGCGATGTCAGTGCACGTTAAAGAACCCCAGGGGGTCGAAATTTCCGGAGTCCTCCATTACGGCGTTTCTCATTGCCTCAGTCGCTTTGGGACGTTAAACTCCACAAGCCAAACCAGAAGTATTTGCTGTGCATGTCATCATCGCAGCTTTCAGTTCAACGACTTGACGGCCGCTGTTGTGACGACATTTTTGGGGTCATAGGGTTGCTGAACAAGCATCCGTGATGCAAGTTCTTACTGAGCTAGCAAGGTGTCCTCCATGCTGTTCCCCTTCTATCAGACTTCTTAATAAGGGGCACCTAAACCACCCCTGAGAATACGGCTGGAGGTTGGAGGGAGAGAAACTTCTAGCAAGGCGTACGACGTGCTGGAGAACCAATTTAATCCATGTGGACTGCTCCTGCATCCACTGCATCCAAAGTACGAGAACCCTTGCAGAGGGGGAAATGAAAAGCGTTGTCCGCCCTGCCCTTTAATATGAGGCCCACGTTTGCAGATTCCGACATGGCGGTTTTCGACCTGGTGTCATAGGGCTAGCACGGCTTGATTGTAGGTGACATAGATTTGCATGGAAGACTACGTGCGTGAATCAAGGTGTGTTCCGGCTGCAAGCTTTAAAGCATCTGGTGGTCAGCAGAGAGCGCGGGCTTTTCTTTGAAGTTCTCTCAACTCGTTAAATCGTCCTTGTGGGTGTCATACAACTGCCTGGCTCTGCAAAACAAAAAGAAATTTATATTTCCCTGCATGATGTTGTGTCTCACCTGTTATGGGTGCTGACAAGTTCGGACACCGAGATTCATTTGTCGACGTTATCACTGGAGGCACCAGAAAAGACGTACGGGCTCACGGGGAGGAGTCATGGGTACGAATGTATGGGCAGTGTCGCGAGTCGCCTGCTTGAGTTATGTGGTAGTGCAAGTGTAGCTACCGCCACAAAGATCCTTGGTGCATAAGCCCAAGCGCGCAAGATTCAAAAGCACGCATCTATATTAAAATATTACTTGGTAGGAGGCGTTCACACCACGTAAAACGCTGATGCACTCTCGCCGAGCTAGAAACAAGCACAGAACGATTTGCACGTCAAAACACAGACCACTAAATAGGCTATAGTATTCAGTGACCGAGAATGCACCATCTGCCCATACACTTTGTCTCCTTCATCTGTGATAACTCGACCACGGCGACATATAGCATGTTTAGGGCAGACGTGACCTCTTATACTAATCTCATACTCTCATACTTTTCACACTAATTACCTCTCTCTTTAGTAGTGCTCAAAGTGGCTAGTTCCAAGACTAAGGCTTCGGTTTGTTGTCGTACCGCCCTATAAACATACTCCTTTGTCCATTAAAAGGAAATCGTAACTTCCTCCGTAACAGCTATCGTCGAGTATAGCTTGGTCTGAAAAACATCAGAAAATGAAATAGGCAGTAAAACAAAGCTTTAACATACTTGCTGATGCTTTCAATGCGCGCTTCTTCTGACGAACTCATCATAAGCGTTCTCTTAAAGCTTCGTTAATATAGTGGCAAATCATAAGACCAGCATCCCTATTTATTTTTATAAACACCCTATTGCAAAAACCAGCGTCTCCAGTGCAAAACCAGTAAGATTTTCGCGCTGGTTTTGCACTGGATCTGCTGGGCACACTGGAGGTCTGCGATATTCACTGGAGCAGTAACGGGAAGACACTGGCTGCACTGGTGCGTTGGAAGAAAAACGCTGGGATTAGCCTTTTGACGCTGGGTGTGTCGCTGGCATCCGCGATGCACTGTGAGAAGCGCTGTATGTGCGCTGGGGCCGCACTGGTCCCAGTGCCCCAGTATAGCCGGTGCGGCCTGTGGCGTCAGCCGGAGTAGCATCCCTCAGGGGCCAACACGGCAACAGCGTACTTTCAATCGACCATCGGGGGGGCATATAAAAAATATGGTTCAAGCAAGCGCTTTTTGCTGCGAAGTCGTTGCGCATTTGTAAGAAAACAAAGGCGTTATCTTTTTTCTATAGTTTCCACGTTTCCATTGGTCGTTTCGAGCGTTTCGAGAGAGACAACTGCCGCGCCTCGATCTCATGACACACTGGCGATTAACGCACAACTAAAGCTGGAATTGAATAATGTGGGCTACCATGCATAACCAACTTCACAGCTGATCTTAAGAGTACTCTAACACAATGATTACTGCCAAAATGTTCAATGCGGGCTCATTCGCAGGCGAGCGTAGCCTGCACCACGGCCCAGTATAAACAGCAGAAAGAAAAACTAAAACCAGGAAGAGAGTAGTTTACCGAGCGGTGGGCCCATGAGAGAAAAAGCAACAACATACAGCGCTTGTAATGCATAATATTTGGCGTGCTTCTCAAGCATTTGTGCTCCTTCTTAACCAGCGTATGAAGCAGCCGAGCCCTCGGTCATCGCAACGCTTCCCGCAATGTTTACATACAAATAAGGTTTAGTTACACGCAATTAGGGTCATCGCTGCGGCGCTTGCCGGTATTGAAGCTTGGTCGCACTTTTTTCCTTGAAGGCTTCTGCTAAAGCTCCGTATTCAGCGAAAATTACGCCCACGGTAGCAGAGCACCACCCAAGAGCCGGCGTTGGTAAATTTGCAAGCGATGTCAAACTCCACATGTTAAAATGATTCCAGTGCACAAAATAGCGCGCATAGGCACCCAGAACATTAGTTGCAAGTCGTGAGAGCAGACAGCAAGCTAAAATGATCAAGAAGTTGCAATTATTAGAGCGGTAGCAATGGCCTGTAGACTGCGAATCTTGAAGTCCCAACCTTATAAATGCTGGTCATGACATAAAATACAGAAATGTTTCAATAAAATCCAGTTTTCGGCGTGGTCGAGTGGTTAGCGTGCTTAGCTAGTGATTGATATGTGCCTAGGGACTGAGTTCGAGGCGCCCTTGGTGCGCAAGTTTTTTTTTTTCTTTTTTTTTTACTTTTTTTAGGTTTTTTTATGTATCTAACTTGTTTCGTTACTTTTTACTTTTTTATTTTTAGCCCACGCCTTTTTTCTCCGGGCGAACAGTGCCGCCAGTGCTCAGCGTCCCAGTATGACGCGTCCCAGTGCGCCCAGTTTCCAGCGTCATACTGGGACCATAATCAGGTATGGCGCTGGGGCGCTGGTGCCCAGTGGCACTGGTTTTTGCAATAGGGCATATATATTGAAAGACATACGCCACTGTGTTTGACAAACATTTTAACCAAAAGGAATAGAAAAGTGAGTGGGACAGATTTGTTATTGTCTTTTCATCAAACCTTTTCATCTGCCTGTATCACATAGCTTCACGTAGAATCACATAGCCAAGAAACACGTAACCATCAAGTTCCATGTAACTTGATGGTTACTCAGTCATAACTCCATAGCCTGGCAGTCTCACCTTGGCGGATGCATACACGCACACAAAGCACCAGCCTCTGTACATCGTACTCTAGAAGAGGGTTTGCAGAACGAGCGTTCACGGAGCCGAAGTGTTACTTGGAATGGTTGAGAAGTTTCCGCGAGCTTTATCAGATTGCTCCTCTTGCCCCTCTACTGCTTCTTTCCAGGCAGCCCAAAGTGGACTATGAAGGGGGGTCCTCGATGGGTCCGATGTAGACAATACTTGGAAAGCTCCGGTGGACTCGATGTTTGTGCTGCAACGGGGGGAGACTTAGGCCTGAATTCAGCTGCCGACAAATGCCCCCATTGGGGCCGATGCAGGCAGCCCTTGTAGGGTTGCCCACATATTTCCCGCATTGCGCCGACTTCCTCCAATAGTTCTACTTCGGACAAATTAGGGTAGCCGCTCTCGATGAACGTTTATTTTATTTTGGTCAACCCCGCAGATAATGACTTAAGAGCTATGCGACTTCTACAGCGGCAAGGCGGACTTGGGCTTGCCCACATTATTCTCAAACACGTCTGATGCAAATAATTGTTGGGAGTCCTGCCATCTTTCGAATTCACTGCTGAGCAACTATATTTCATCCTCAGGGTATATCAAACGAAAAGTCAATTGTGCGCGCCTTGTCGTTTTGGGCGCGTATATAAGGGAAAACAGCAGCTTTGTGTGTTAGTTTCATACCGCTGGACATCTATTTCCCATGTTCTCCCCGTGAATTTGGACATAAATAACCTGTTATACATGCGGGTTTGCACTTTCCAAACAGCGAGAAGACGAAATGTCACAATAATTTATATTGTTACGCCCTTAGCGTCGCGACGGAGACGTTCTAGTCGGTTCAGTACGCTAGGTACACACGGCTAGCGGGAACGACACAAGTGCCACAAGACAAATGTCGAACGGGCACGCACACTTCTTCTTCCTCTTCCTTCTTTCTTCCTCCGTGCTCTGTTTGAGAACAAGTCCGTAACACTATCATTATTAACAGGCGGTGGAGATGTATTCTGAACGGTATTACTGTACTGACAGTTGCAAGCTGTCCACGACGAACACAAAAGAAGCAACCGCTAGCAATGAGTATGTTTCAGTCTTTTTAGCGCCATTTTCATGAGCGAGAGAACTAAAGCCATGTAATAGGTCCAAACAAACATGTCAACAACTGTTATAGAAATCAGTTATAAAAGTAATTTAGGCGACAATTATAGCAAATAAAGGATGGAAAATGAGCGAGCAATTGTATACAGACACTCCTGTATGTTCAGCATCACAATGACAAGTAGAGGACCCACAGTGGCATCGATTAGGCGGGCATTGATATATATATATATATTACCGAAGCGTGGCCTTGTGGTATCATCCGCCTCGTGTTCAGGAGGTACCAGGTTCGATCCCTGGGGCCGCCGTATACCCACAGGCTTTTCAATGGGTACAAGCTTTCCCCCGGCCTGGTGCTCGATTCTTTGTGGTGAATTGTTTGAGAAAGGGGTCATAGGTCTCAAATAGTTGCTCCGATGTTGCAGTGATAAGTTCCGCCATCGGGCAACAATAAGTCCGCCTTGCGCGGCAAAAGCCCATTATGTGGCCTTTTTTGTCTGTCAACCCCACTTTTCCAGGTCATTAGTTTGTTCGGAACTTTAAGCCCTCGAAGGAGCACTGCAGTGTTAGGAGAGCCTCTTAAAAGCGCACACCCCTGAGAGAGCCGGGGGACGCTTGTACACATTTTACCGGTGTGTGTCCGGCGATGGGTTTTGACCTGAGCACCTCCCGCAGTCGAGAAGGGCGCCCAAACCACCCGGCCACGATATATATATGTATATATATATATATATATATATATATATATATATATATATATATATATATATATATATATATATATATATATATATATATATATATGTATGTATATATATCATTTTACAGTTGTAAACGGCTGTGTTACTAGTGCTAAATTTTTGTAGTGCATATAATAGCCTTATTTTAATTTACAATCATCTGTCCCTTGTGTTTATTGGGGACCATACGGAATTCATATTGTACTCGAAATATGCATATCTGGTCCGACTGAGAAAAGAAGGCATACTTGACTGCGGATGTAAACTTTGATAATGCACCTATCTGCAGCATTAGCACGTGAACACTATCTGCAGGAGCAGGGCCTACACAAGAGCCTGCATGTGAAAAAGACGTTCATTATAAACATCCCGGAACCAGCAATGCTACAGACAATGCTCATTATCCCGCTCATTGAGGAATCACGATTAACCAGTATCAAAGGTTACAATGGTTCACTGATTCCCTGCATAAGCTACGTAAACTAAGTACGCTGGCAAGGAATGTAATCCCACAACATGTAACTAAGCGAAAATCTCGTGCACCGTACATCTGATCCGTATGAGTAAAAAGTAAGGCCGGGTGGAAGTAATTGAAAGACGTGCGTACACGAAGGCTTTAGTACGGGTGAAACTCCTACGTGTAAAATTGTATCAGGTATACGTACCAAGTGTTCACAGCCGACATCCTGAAGCATTTCTACACATCTCTATCAGAATTTTGTAAACTTATCTAATACTGCACTACTACATCGCGTTACTGCGGGTAAAATATATGAACAAATTTGTACTCAAAGTCTTTATTTGCGGCTCGGGATAAATAATCGCAGAATTCACTACAGTAGCAATAACACACTGATAGACATATGTGGGTATGCTAGTTTGAAGCCTTGACTAATTTCCTATAATACATGCTCTACGAAAAGGGAGGATTTGTCATTTTGGCAAGTTTATTAAAAGCGACAAATACTGCGTGTCTCAATGCCTGTATTTTGAGTCCTAAACGCGAATGTGTACCACGCTTTGATCTGAGTGCAGAACAAAGCGAGCTTCACCCCATCACGGGCGCGATTGAGTGTTGGAACCATGGTTTACGAGACCACGTGTGAAACTCCTGCATTGGTTTTGTCCAGGGCTAATTGGTGAATCGTTATTTGCCTCGATGTGGTTTAGCAATATTCGTTAGGAAAATTTCGTTCATTTCTCGGTTTCGGCTTTATTTACGCGAATTATGAAAACCTTTCACCCGTTTTCCCCCGGCTAGGGCTATGCGCAGAAGATATATTAAACAGTCAAAATTAATGTCATCATTTATGTAAATCTGAGAAACAACAGGACAAAATTATTGACAAAATCAGGATATTTCAAGCCGAAAGTTCTTTAGGCGCTATATAGCATCCACACTGTTGAGTTCCACCAATTTCTGACTTTGGTGTTTCGGCTCCGAAGAAATATATGCTTTTCTTCCATGCGGATTGGTTGATTCTCCACCATGCCTGAGAAGACGTTCCCATTTTCTGCATTGCTATCTGGTTTCCATGAACTCGACACACCGAAGACGACCAGGGGGACCTCCAGGCCTCATGGGCTGTTGGCACCAACAGCCTTGTGCGCAGAACTGGTTAATTCTGTGTCCTTGAGGACACTGTAAGAAAAAATACAAGTATAATATTATATTTGGCAGCTTTAAAAATGTTTCCGAGTAACAAATATTGGAACTCAAAGCACAGCGGGAAAATGCAGCATCATCTGTTAAGTGTCCTGAAAAAAAAAACAGTCGCGAAGCAAACTGAAGCCGAAAAACGTAGGGCAATCGAAATTATTGTGTTCTTATATATAGCATTTTTACCTTCTCTGACGTTAACGACGCAGTAAATTCTACCAAGTTGAAAGATTTTTTCTATTGCGTTGACGAACGAGGTGTGGAAACAATGTTTGTAGACCTTCTCTTAACCGAACGGAAAGAATGGTTTGAAGCAAGGCATCATTTAAAAATAATTTACTCTGACCTTACAGGAAAGCTCTCAACGGAAAAGTTAATAATAACAATGTATTTTATTGTGGGAACGAATCCAAGAGAAGGAATGGGGTCGCTTTCATAGTAAACAGAGTAATGGGCAAATCAGTGCTAGGGTACAACCCCATTAACGACCGAATGATTTCACTTCGGATCCAAGGTGACCCTTTCAACATAGCAGTTAGCCAAGTCTATGCACCGACCATTACTGCTGAAGAACCTGACGTTGAGAGATTTTATGCCGACCTACAATGCCTTTTAGACCGCACCCCATCATCAGACGTCGTTTTTCTCATAGGAGACTGGAATGCTAAGGTCGGGAGTGAAGGAATATCCAGAACTAAAGGCAAGTTCGGTCTTGGTGAGAAAAATGAGCTGGGCAGAGGCTAGTAGAGTTTTGTCAAGAAAACAACCTGACCATAGCGAATACTCATTTTCAACAGCACAAGAGGCGCCTGTACACATGGACTTCACCGGACGGTCTGTACAGGTATCAGATCGATTATATTCTTTGCCGACAGAGATGGAGAAGCGCTATACAAGCAGTAAAAATAAGGCCTGGGGCCGATTGTGGCACCGATCATCACCTTCTTGTTGCTACAATTAAGCTTCGACTGAGGAAAACACAGAAAACTAGAAGGCCTTTCAGGTGTGATCCTGAACAAATTCCATTAGAATATGCTGTGGAAGTGAGGAATCGATTTCAAGAATTAGATCTAGAAGACAAAGAGCCCCAAGAGATGTGGACTGATGTTCGTGATATAATACAAGAAGTTGCTACTAAGGTAGTTCCAAAGAAAAAGAAATGCAAGAAAGCAAACTGGTTATCTGAAGAGGCTTTGCAAATAGCTGAGGAAAGGAGGATGGCAAAAGTTATGGGGGAAAGAGAAAGATACAAGGTTCTCAATGCGGATTTTCAGAAAATAGCAAGGAGAGAAAAGAATGCCTTCCTGAACATACAGTGCCAAGCAGTTGAGGACAACCACCAATTAAGAAACACAAGAGCTCCGTATAAGACAATCAAAGATATCAAAGCAAGCTTCTGTGCTAAGCTGGGCCTGATAAAGGACAAACGAGGCAAGGACCTCACTGAAGCCTCGGAGATAAAGAAGAGGTGGCAGGAATACACAGAAGAACTGTGCAAAAAGGACCCGAATGTGCAAGCCCAACATAAGACGGTTGTGATTACTGATCTCGAGCCGGGCATCCTGAAGAGTGAAGTTGAATGGGCCTTAGCCAGCCTTGCTAACAACAAAGCTAGCGGAATTGATGGCATTCCAGCTGACTTGCTTCAAAACCTTAACCATGACGCTGTTAACATTCTGCATACATTATGTCAGAAGATTTGGACAACCCTGCAGTGA